>NW_017729025.1:132115697-132126954 GCF_001723915.1 Gavialis gangeticus
GAGGTCCCTTCCAACCCTAACATCTATGAATCTATGAAATTATTAAAGAATTCAATGTACAATTTGAAAGAATTCAGAAATATTCCAACATGGTTTTTGGTTGATTTCTGCTGCAAATACTAGAAATGTGTGTCTAGAAATACTAGTATTGTGAAGGAAACAAATTGCTATTTATACATCACCCATCTCCCTCCCCATACACACACACTAATCCAGCTTTAAAATGCATGCTACCCGAAGACATCACAATGTAGAACCAAATAGTTATGTCACCACCAGGCCCTCTCAGAGGTCGAGAGAGGCCCAGGCCACTTCCATTTTTTAAGGCTCCCAGTACATTAAAAAACTTTAATTCATAGTGAACTACAGGCGGTGTGGCCCGGTAATGGGACACAAGTTTAAAGTTGTATGATGAACGTCTTCTTTCAATCCTGTCAGTGTATCTCTGTGTCTGTATGTATAACTTCATTTGGAGATAACATCAAAAGTCTAAATCTGAGGCCCTCTGTGAATGAGAGGCCCAGGCCAAATGGCCCTCCTGGGCCCCCTGTGATAGGCACCACCTGCTCGATATTTTATTTGCTATCTGGTTAGCAAAATGGAATAGAACACACTTATTAGCTGAAGTATGGATACCAGCGGAAAGAAATGTTAAAGCAATTGTACTCTGGGTTTGAGCTGGATGGACCATTTGCTAGTTTAAATACTGTTTGAAGCTGTGACCATTCATTTATCTTCCAGTCAAAAATTGCAATTAAAATGATCACTGCTTCTATTAATAACCAGGTAACAATGTGCTTTGTAATACGCTAGAGGGCTTTTACAGCAGGGCATCACTGAGTTCTACAGATATTCCTCAGTGATGTTGGTTGACTGCTGAATCATTCGAGAGTGTGGCTTTTATTTAAACACTGCTAGATGTCTGGTAAATATACAAGACATATAGTAACAGGAATATCTTGAGCAGGAGAAACGCATTCAGCAAGGTTTTTTTGGCTTGATATAATATTTATATTGGGAAAATGCAGCAAATTAACATCATCAAACGACACCTTTGAAAAATTAACCCTCCCCCCTTCAAACATCTGCTGCTTCTTGTTCAGGTCACCTTTCTGATTGCAGCCCCTGCCTTCAAACATAGGCATGGCACAGTTTGCACAGGGTATGGACAAACATTGGTTAGTAGCAGCTTCAAAAGGTGAGGAGAGGCTGCTGTTACACTGTAACCGTTACCTGTGCATGATCCTGTAGCAATATTAGTGAGTAAAATTGCCCCAGCTTTGATCATGGATGAAGCAGGTTAAAGCTGAAGCAGTGGATATTGACATCAAGAGCTTGGTACTGAGAGATATCTCTTTGTTCACTAACTTTGGTCCTGGAGAATTTGGAATGAAAGCATTTTTTTCGTGAGGGAGGGAAGATGCTCACAGATGGAAGATAGTGGCTCTGAGTTAGGAAGCACAGTATGGTGATGAAAAATATTTGAGTTGCCCAATCACTGGGATTTCTGTGATCAGAACAATGATTTTCTGTGTCAGCTGGAGAAAAGTGGATGCTGTGATTGACTATGCCTGCAGAATCACAGACCGCAGGGTAACTGACAACAACTTAACAACAGATCTGAATCCCAAGATCTTCCTCTATTTTGGTACACAAAATGAACCTCTTTAAAGATAAAATATATTCTTATCATCTGATACTCTTTTTTATTAGTTAGTTTTGCCTGTTAACTTTGTATGATCAAGGAGGCTTGAAGTCAACAAAAGCTTCTTTAAAGGCAGCACCACTTATTTGGCATTTATTTTTGTTAACTGTCTTTACATGATCAAATAGTCTGTTTAGTGTCCACCATCCAAGGATTTCAGTGTCGTAGTATAATCTTCAATCCTGCTTTCTTCGATAACAGATACACTGTTGTTGGGTCTGAGCTTGGGATTGACTTCTAATATTTTTGGTAGCATTGATCATTTTAGAAGCAATTTTGCTGGTGAGAAACAGCATGAATGCCATAGATTCATGAAGGGCTTGTTTACTTCAGAAAACAACATCTGATGTCAAGTAACATTCAACATTCAAGAACAAACCATCACTTGCTATAAACTGGAGTGCTCTATTGATTTCAGTGGAGCTGTGTTGATTTACTTTAGTTGAAGACCTTCCTACTGTCATTAAACATTTGGGTTGTGGTTAACTCTAGATCTAGTTTTGACCAGCTGACATGACGCTGAATGCAACGATGTTTGTCTTCCCAGACAAGTAACCTTGCTGCTTACTATTTCAGTATTAACTTGTTTTCTGAGACAAGATAATGAAAGCTCTGGCAGTAGGGCTTAGAATTCAACTTCACTATAATGTTCTAGCTGAAGACCAAACAGTATATTTCTACATACATTATTCTGAGTTTTCAATGATTATTTTTTCTTTTATAGAAGAAATCATTGGAATATGTTCTAGGACATGAGAGAGTCTGAAATATTTTGAAAGAAAGCTACACTGACAAGCATGGTTTATTACAGGAAAGGATATTCAGTAGCTCTCAAACAAGATGCACTATTTAACACTCATCCCTGTATTTGGTCTGGGATACAACTATTGCTGTCTAAACAGATTTCTTGATTTTGCTCTGAAACCCATGTTGTTTGATGGGTTGCTGAAGCCTAGCCTAAACTGGCTAATGCAACCAGCAGTGTTCTTAAATTCTCCAGGTGTCTCCACTACAGCCAAATAATGATGGTTCAAGTATCCTCAATGAGCTCATAAGCAATAGATAGTGGACTTGCTCCTCAGCTTGCTAAACTGCACAATTCCTTTTAAGTCAGTTGGAATAAATTGGTTTAGCTCTATCAAGGAACTGCATAAGCAATTCCAATCTTGTGTCCCTAATAATTAGACCACTTTGGGAAAACTTTAGATCACTGCAAAACATTGTTGTGACTTCCTGTACACAGCTACCTTCCAAACCTATCTCCTGTTTGCATGTAAAAAAGGACTAGTGTACACATAATTTTATTGTTAACTATTTGAATACACACATTGTTGGCTGGGGAGGACATGAAAGGTGCTGGCATTTAAACAATACAGATAGTGGCTTAGACTGACGTTCTCCTGATTGGAACCTGGAAGGTATTGAAAGGGTTGTTGCTTTTTGGGGGGGTTTTTTTTACATTCCCTGTTGAAATGGATACCTTTGAAAGTGCTGTTTCAGCAAAAAATGAGCAAACAAAAATCAGTGCCATTATGCAGAGAAATAAACAGGTAGAACATCTGTTTAGGATATCACATGGGATGTTAAGCCTATTACAGTGGGAGAAAATTCATGTTTTTTTGCCTTAGGGAGCCTTGCAGTCAATATAACCAGTTGCTAGTAACTTGTTTCATCAACAATTAAGATGTAAGTTGGCAGTTAGCAGGAGCAGGTATGCCCTAGCCTGGCATGATTTCATACAGTTAGTTCTCTAAAGAGATCTGAACCCAAACAGTCACTGTGCTTCATAAACAGGCTATATAAGATTGCCAAAAGATTAAACTGGGGTGACAGCATTTTGGAGTTGATATCCAGCATGACTTTAGCAAAGGACAAAGCACTAATAAGCATGACAATAGCATTCCAATTTAGCTTTCAGCTTCACCAGGAAAAACAATATAAGCAAGATCAAACTTAATTAAGGCCAGCAAAAGTCCTAGTCATTGAAACTCTCAAAGTCTGAAAGAAAGCCAATCATTTTTGTAATCTTCTTTGGTCATAAGATCATTGGAGAAAATACAGTAGGTTAGAGAAAGCACTACGTGTACATTACAAAACATGTCCTATAATTCCTACTAGTTCTGAAGAGCCGCAGACATCTGTTATGCAGATAAGAACTCAGGCTCTAGCCTGAATAATATTACAACTGGCAGCAAACATAACGCTGTGGATCCAAACTCAACTGTCTCAGAAGCCAGCTTCTAAACTGGAAATCTATTGTGCCTGGTCTTCCTAAAACTGTACCAGTGTATTACTTCCATCTATAGTCCTGTTAATCCAAAAATGCATGATGTAGCAACATTCTATCCCCTGGCACAAATAATCCACAAACATCTAAGGCTGTCTGCCAGGCTTGCTTCACAAATATTACAATGCTGCCAATCTAATGTTGCCAATATGCTATTTTTTTTCTAAATCCTCATCTTCACCTTTTACCTTTATACACTTCCCTCTTCATCAGCACAGTCCTTTAATATGCTGGTTTATAGCTCCTGATTTTCAATTTTCACTGCATTGTGTGTCAACTTGTGTTATCTTATCCTGTTTTGCTAATGCATGTGTCTAAGATCAAGGATGTACCATAAGACTCACTAAAAGTTAATATAACTTGTTCTTTAACTCACTCTTTGGTACTTTTGACAACCCTGTTACTGGTGCTAAGTCATTTGAATTCGATCCACTATCCTAGGAGCTACTGACCTGTTTTGAATGGTCCTAAATTTGCAAAGGTGCCTTTCTGAACTGCTGTTAATACAATGTTATAGTTATTTTGCTGGGATACTTTGAGTGACTTCCAAAGTGAAGTATGGTTGTGCTTGGAGGAGCTTTTGGATGGGACACTTCCAAAGAACACTGACAACTCTGAAGCAACCTCAAGTAGGTAGCATCCTTCCTTTGAGTTTGTACTAGACCTGTGCTATTGTGGCTTGGGGCTAAGGAAGCTGTGGTGTTGGTTATGCTGTCTTTTATATGTGAAATAAAATTGAATTCCTGAGCCCTTAGAAGCCCTATTTTGGTCCAGTTTTAATTCAGGTAATTAAGGGGTCATGCTCACCCCAAAATATCAGTTTAATTTGTGTTCCCCTTTTCTTCAGCTATATGCTGTCAAGTACCTGGGATCCTTTGGCTCGAAGACAGCTGCTTGCCAGTGCTGGGAGAAATATTCTACTATCAAATCTTTACCACCTCAGAATAATTCTGTGAAGTTTAATTAGCTAATGATTATAAAGTGCTTTGAGATCTTCAGACTAAGCCAGATTTACCCCTGGTACAGCTCTGTTGAAATTAATGGAGTTATGCCAAGGATGAATTTGGTACATTTTGTTTAGAGACAAGTTATGTTGGCTCATTTCCATTACTGACTCTCTTCAGGAATGTGCTGATCATGTACTCTGTGTCCTAGGTGAATGACAGAAACTGGCTTGAGTATGGACTGGTATGCCACTTCTGTACCACAGTATTATAACCCTGTTTTATAATTAACCTTTCTGCATTACAGGGATATAAGTTTCTAAGGTTATACCAGATGGTTTCATCAGGTACTATGAATAAGTAGGTTGTAGCCTATGAAACTTTATACCTCTCTGAACTAGTTAATCTTAAGGTGCCACCTTACCTTACCTTCTGCCTGACTTCAGACTAACAAAACTAACCATGTCTAGGCAGATGACTTAGGAACATGAATTCCATTTCAAAAGGAATATGACTGATGTATACAGTAGGAGTATGTAGAGACATGCATGAGTCCAGTAAGTACCAACTGGATTATTATAGATATAGAGAGGTGCAACTATTACATTGGTATCCTTTGATATTGCTACAAGCTGCTATGATGCAATTGTTTATGTCCCCATTTGCCTGATCCTGTAGTAACACAAATGTAATAAAATCATTCCATCTTTAACCTTTCTTCATTCAAGGTCAAAGTTAGGGTGGTTTAGCTAACTTGTACTGCTACAGGATCATACAAATGCAACAAATTACAACAGCTGTTCCACACTTTTTAGCAGCAGTAGGTTCCACTCTTCTTTTAAAGTGACAAAAAGTATGTTTATCTATACTGTCTTTTAATCTTTGCCTACCTCAACATAATTCTGTGAAGTTTAATTAGCTAAGAGCATTGGTGGAACAGAAAATGAATTCCTTAACATTAATTTGTTTCTCATCTTTTTCTAGTTATCCTGCAATGAGGCTTAAGTTGCCAAAGATTCCTCATTCCATAATACATGCTGATCCAGGTCTGAAATCAGTAGTGTGACAGCAGAGAGAAAAGACTTCAAATATTCCTTTGTGAATTATATACTGAATAAGCAGGACCCCTCTTTCAAACCATTCTGTTCTGTCCCTTCATTACTGTAGTTGCTGTTCAGATAGCTACTTTTCTCTAGTTCGTCACTTCCTCTGTGAGATTTCTACTGGCTCACTTAAATACCTTTCCTTTCTTCACTTGTTTATTTCCAAACTACAGAGTTGTCATTTGCAGATTGCTTGTCTTTGCAAGAAGCATGTGTAGTCCTATGCCTTTTGTCTCAGTCCAGCCTCTGTCTTTACAGAACCTGGCATCTGGATGGGAAATTGCTGTAAAATCGAACTAGAATTAAAGTTACTATACCTTCTCTAACCATGGCATTTGGTTTATACATAACATAAGCTAGTTTATAAAGCCTTCTTTGTGCTACAGATCACTTTGTAAAGAGCTTAGAAGTTGACCACATCCGACAATAACAAACTATAACTTTTTAGAAATAATTTTCATCATTCAGTTTTAATGTGAACTGGTGTATACATTCTTACATGCATTATATGTGCATGTATAGTACATATACCATATTTACTCAAATATAAGGCAAGATTTGTCCCCAGTTAGCATGGGGAAAAAGCCCCCCCCCCGTTTTATATTCACACACAAAGTAGAGTGGGGAGCAAGTGGCTGCTGCAGCTCTGACTCTGGTCCAGAGCCCAGGTCCAGACCAGAGTTAGATCCACAGCAGCATCCTGCCCACCTTCCACTTCTCCTCTGCAGCTTCTTCCCCCCCTCATCCCCTACCCTTCCCTCCTCTGCCCCTTACTGTCAGGTGCAGCTTGGCTCTAGCACAGGCTGGGGGCTCTCACAGCACAAAGCACATGGAAGTGCCTTCCTGTACCTGGGCAATCAGGAGCACAGACATTGCTGCACAGCCAGGCAAGGGCTGAGCTTCCATGTGCTATGCCCCAGGACAGAGCAACCTGAGCAGCATCTAACAGTAACGAGAAGGAGAGGGGAAGAGGCAGAAACCAGGTAGTTGGGGGGGGAAAGAGGCAGAGACTAGGGGAAGTTGTGGGTCAGGGAGTGCAGGCGGCAGGCGGGGCAAGAAGATTGTAAAGGGAAGAAGCAGATGGGGCAGAGGAAAAGGGGTCCAACTAACCCCCTTCCTCAGCCACTGCTTAGATACTATACCTGGAAAATTATGACAAATTTATAAATTTTCCATATATAGAATATATTTAGTTGGTCTAATAAAAGATATCACATTTACCCAAAGAATCTTGTCTGTCTATGTCCTTAGACCAACACAGCTACAACCAATACCCCCATACATAGAATTTAATTAGTTTGGGGGGAGGGATCTTATATTTAGGATCATCTTATATTTGAGTCAATAAAGTGTAATCAAAAGCTTAAAGCAAAGTAAAATTCATGGTATTACACACTGTTTTTCTGGAAACTGGCAGAAGAATGTCAACAGAAGGATCTTATATGGTTTATGCTACAGCAACTAGCTGAAGAGCAGCTTGCTGAAGCTGAACTCTAGAGAAGCTGAGACAATGCTGATAGGGAGGGAGAAGCATTATAAAACGCTTCTCATTACTATCACTCTCCATTAAGTGTATCTACCTACATATTAGCAAGCCAGTAGTCTTGGAGTTCACCTGGACTCCCCAGGTTTCTGGATAAACAGTTAACCGTGAGTGCTAGAAATACCTCAGTGTTTCAAAACACAGAGACCCTCAATTCAGCAACATGGTTCTCTGAAGCAGCATCACCTGGATGTTTTCTCCTGTTTTACTGCCCCTGCTTTAAATACCCAGTCATTTAAGGGTTCCCCTCCTCAGTTTTGAGATTGAGATACACCATGTGAGGCCAGTACTATTCTGAATTCCCCCAACAGCTACATTCCACTGGATAAATTGCATGTTTCCTCTCCTTGGGAACCTCTCCACTGGAAAGTATCAGGATGATTATGAACTTCAGTGTTTTCAGAATGGATGCAAAGTTCAAACTTGTTCAACATAGTTCTCCTGTAATAACAACAGCAGGCGTGTCAAAATGTTCATTAATGCATATTAGCTACTGTGCATTTAGCTTAGTACTTGTTTAATGAAGTACTAACTAAATGTGCAGTAATGCTGGTGCACAGTTATTTAGCTTAATAACACTGTGCAGTGGCTATTAGCATGGTTTTTAACCGCCACACTACTGTGCAGCATTATTAGGCTAATGCGCAGTAAGCATCTCACGTAGACGTGCCCAGTAAAATGCATAGAGACAATGAAATAAAAATACCTGAAATCCAGTTCATGTAGATTGGAAGAAAAAAAAGAAAGAGAGGAAGAGGCATGTTACAAGGTGGTTAAGTGCCATAGAGATTAGCATTGTCTAAGGACCTAGGTATCAGGAAACCCTAAAACCACCATAAGATAAATAGAAAAACTCTTCTTAAGAATAACTGGCAGAAGAAATAGCCTGGGGAACTGAGTTGAGTCAGTCAAAAATTTCAGAAGCAACTAGTTATTTTGAGCCAGGCACCTGAAATCACTAGGGGCAAGGGGACTGTTATGATTACAAAGAGACTTTGAAAAGAATACCATGTAATTGTTGCCTTGCTTGCAAAAGGCCACATATTTAAACTTTTGCTCATGTTACCGATGAGCCAGGGACAGTTTTGTTCCAAGTAAACAGTGAAGAAATATACAAGTGCCAGATGTAACAGGGAGCCCCTGCTCCTGTCACTAGGGGGGCTTGAACAAGGGGTCAGGCAGCTAGCAGAGCAACTAGCTACACCTAGCCCTAGGGGAGAGGGGCAGAAGGAGCCAATCATGTGACCAGAAGGAGGCTGGGCTGGGGAATATAAGCCCAGTCTCTGAGCCAGCAGGGGAGAGGAGCTGCTGGGGCAGATGCAGTCCCAGGGAGCTGCAGGTGAGAGGGCTCTGTTGAAAGGTAGGGCTTGTGGTCAACTCTTTTCTGTCTGTTATGAAGCAGTTGGCTTGTTTTTTGTTTTTCTGTTTTGGATGTGTAACTGGGGGGGCCAGATTGTAGATATAGGGGTGGAAGAGGCCACTGGCAGGGGTGTCTGAGTGTAGCCCTCTGCAATAGGTACTAGAAATCAGCCCCAAGGCATGGGGCAGAGACTACCGAGGTAAAAGTGGACCCCCAGGAAAGTAGGGCTGCCTTCAGGGCAAGGCCAGTTCCCAGAGCCTGAGTTCCTGAACAGTGGGCCAAGGTGAAGGGTACAGTTGGAGAGAAAAAGGGACCAAGGCTGTGACAGCTGGAACACTGACAAGTGCTTGGAATAGTACATGAGCATCCCCTCGATGGGGAAGTACCAGGAAGAGCAAAGGCCCCAAGGTGGGGCTAGCCTGACTAGGCAGACTAGGATCTGTGAGTTATGCTTGACCCCAGGGACCACCCCCCCCAACAACCAATGGAGCAACACCAAAGCCATGGTAGGCAAGAGACTGGAAGTGAGGGGTAACAGGTAAGGACTGACAGGCAGGGTGGACCATAATGGGGATCAGGGACCAGGGTGGCTACCCTCCTGCTCTTTGGGTCTTACACTGGAAAATAGAAACCAAGCCACGGCATAAACACAGGAGTACTGCAAAGCAGAGATCATTTAACAGTAAAAAAGATCTATGATTTAGACCAAAGATATAGAAGGAGAAATGGGCACGATGTGACTGACAAACACTCAGAGATGGAAAGTACCAAATAGAAAGACAACATACACACATACAAGTTAGCAGGTGGATAAAAAGGTGACAAGACTTTGTAAACATGCATCTGACAGTGAATGAAAGGAAAACATGCACACACACATCCCTATCTGTTGTGCATTACTTTTGTAGATAAGATACAATTTTAAAGCTAGTGCCTGCTGGCCGTTCTCCCTTCCCTTTGCATGTGGTGTGTATTTAATTGCTTTAATGGAGATTTGAATACCAAATACAGCTTTACAAGATAAATCTAGGAAACACAGAGCACTAATTCAATTGGTGTCCTTCAATTTTATACTTCTACTTTTATGAAATTCTATGCACAGTTTTGGATTTCAGTGTAATTTTGTACATCTTGTTTTTAAACTCTGGAGTTTTCAACAGTTCATTAAGCATCCAAATCTCAACCAATGTCTATGAGATTTAGGCACTTTCCTTTGTTAGGTTCCTTGAGAATATCCGAGCACGGAGTTTATAAGATCTAGGTTTTTTTTTCTCATTCTCTGGTCAAAACTGGAGTGCTGGCTATTTGTTGCTATTTGAAAGGAAGATTTGTCTAGATTGAGGTTAACTGGGGGCCTCAGGGAAACTCAGCAAAGGCAAACTGGCATCTAATGTAAACTTAAAGTCTTTTCAGTTGTGGTCAGAATAGATAAAGAGGTAAAGAGAGAAAAGAGAAGCAGGCACTGAAAAAAGCAAAAAAGTGCTGGATGGAGAAGAATAGAGGTCAGAAGGCCAGAAAAGTAAAGGTAGAGGAAAAAAACATAGCGGAGGGGAGATTTTGAATTCCCTCTAATTTTTCTTTCCTTCTGGTTTCTCTCCTACCCCACAACCTTTTTTCCATGTCGCTTTCACTTCCTTCCTCTTTTCTTGCTATTTTGCTTTGAGAATATTGTCTCTACCACAGCTGTCCTGTCACCTCTAGCATATGTGGTCTCTGTTATATTTGAATATATCTCTATTCTGATGTAATACGCCTCCTAGGATGGGATCAACTGCAGGGAACAAGTGACCGGGTACAGTAATATCTACACCAACGCCATCAACTGACTTCATTGGGCATTCAATTTCTGTCTTTTCCCTGAAAATACAGAAACTGTGCTTTTATGTGGGGAGCAAAGCTAAGTTTCATCATTCCCACTGGCATGAAAGGAACTGATATACTCAGGGCCAGGTCTATCACCTTCCAGGAAGCAGACAGTAGTTGGCATGTGTGCATACAAACCAGGACATCACAATATCAAAATCCTTAGTTATTCAGGGAGTATCTCTCATAATTCTGTTTCACTGAATTTAGACTGTGATAAATGGGATAGTGTGTCTCACTCTGCAGCATTTCTCACTCATTTTCTATCTCTATTTGGGCCTATCTTGCCAGAATATAAAATATTGTGTTACTTGCTGAGTGCCTTTGGAAATTTATATTAGCTTTTCAAACAAAAGATATGCTTCTTAATCATACACTGCCAATATAAGCTATGAAAGTGATATTTAAGTGTCAGATGGGATGGGGGAGAAGTTTGGGGGGGGGGGGTTAGA
>NW_017729025.1:132127023-132132220 GCF_001723915.1 Gavialis gangeticus
TGGGCGGAGGGGAGGGAAATGGAAGAAAGTCTGTTCAAACTTGATCATAATGAAAGCTGCATGTGTGTAAAATTGATAGGACTCCATCTAAGAACCTGAATGGAATATAATAGAAGTAACAATAAAACTGATTCTTTAAGTTTTACATTGATCGTATCCAAAACAAACCAAAACCATTTTTTTAGAGGTGGTGTTGGATAATGCATATGTCAGCATTGCTTGCTTGACAGTTTATGTAGCTACTAAAAGTGATCTATTATGTATCAAAGTGCACCATTTATAATAATAATAAAAATAAAAAGATTCTGTCCTTTTTCGCCTCCCCACTATCCCCAAGGCCAGGCTTGAATTGGTAGTAATGTATGTCAAATGTTAATGGAATTTCTTCAGGACATGAGAGAGAAGTGGTAGATATGTTTGCAAGGACATGAGATTATATTTAATCAGCAGTGGTTTGTCTCTTATTACATTAGCACCTAGAGGCCCCAATTAATATCAAGGCTTATTAAGGCAGGGAATCTTTCTTCCTGTGTGTTTGTACCATGACCTTATCATAAAAGAAAAGAGGCACAGAGAAGTGAAATGACTACTCAAGGTCACCTGGCAAATCAGTGTCAGTGCTGAAAATAGAACTTAACTCCAATCTACTGACCCATGCTATAGGTCATTCTACCTTTACCTTCAATTTAATCAAATGTATTCATTTTCAAAAGCATCTAAATGAAAATCAATGGATGTGTGCCCCTATATACTTTAGCTGTTTTTGAAAATTCCAACTTTAATCCTTTCACCTAATCTGTCTTTATTCTCTAGCTTTTAATATTGAAGATAAGATTGTTTTCTTTCTTCCATTGCTCCTGCCCTTTTCTGTTTTGCCTACTTAGATTGCAGTCTCTTTGGGGACAAGTATTTGCTATGTGTTTGCACATATCTCTTGCACTGGAGTCCTGAGCTTGGCTAGTGTCTCTGCGCTACAAATAAATATAAGTAACAAAAATAATCGCTATCGGTTTCCAACACTCTACCCAACAAAAATCTGCTAGGAAAAAAAAGAAAAAGGTTAATGGAGCAAAGGACTTTCTAAAAGAACACCACAACCTTGATCACCTAGATATAAAAGCCGGCATTTTCTGAATATCTGTATGCATTATAGCACATGTGGGATTTCCTTGACTGTAGTCTCTGGGAATTTTAACACTGGCTTCATAGGGAGCAGCAATGGATTTGAGGAAGAAAGCCAGGTGAGTAGGTCTGCATAGGTGGTCGTGTCTACATGAGGCGTTACTGCACAGTAGTGTTGCCGGGCAGTAACCGGGATGTAACGCTACTGCACAGTAGTGTTGGAAAAAACTATGTGGTGATGGTACTGCACCGTAACGCCAGTTACTGCGCCGTCATTTAGTATTGCTTATTCAAGTGCTAAAAAACTGTGCAGTAACTACCGCACAGTCTGCCACTCACGTAGATGCAGCTGGTGCAAAATGCAGTTTTGGCAGCAAAAGGGTCTGTAGTCACACATTATTAAATTCCATTTATAACTAGTTCATGAATAAAATTCTTGCACTTCCTAATGAAATTGGCCATGTTCTAGTCTCCAATGGGCATTTATTTACTTCACAGTACTACAGAAGAATTATAAATAATTTGCCCTGAACAGCAGCAAGTCTTTGCTACAGAAGTTTTGAGCAATCAGGGACAATGCAGGTTGCTGAGTACCTAATTGGAATATTATTTGGTAGCTCTTTTTTATGGATAGGGACAGAAATTACACATTAACCAGTATAAGGGATTGGAAACCAGTTCAAATCTATAACACAACAGAAGTTCAGAGCACATAAACCGCTTTCAAAATGGCCAAAACAAGTTTAAGATAAATCTGGTTGGATGAGTATCAGACTTCATTGATTTAGGCTAAATCGGTTTATTGAAATTCTGTCCCAGATCCCTTCCAGATTCAAGTTAACTCACAGTCTTCCAGCATCCCAGGATGCTTTGTACCTTCCCCACAAACTCCTCCCCTCCACAGGGTGGGCAGGCCAGCCTTGGCCCAAGCTTTCTGCTCCAGCAAAGTAGGGCGGCATGCTCTAGCACCTCCAAGCTTCTGGCCTGGGCCACTGCAGGTTGCATTCTCAGAATCAAAAGTGAATGTTTGTTCACTTATTGGTTCAATCTACATAGCTTAGACTGACCTGTGAAGATTGGACTGATTTAGCCTTGGGCTTTTTGGCTGGCTGTACTTAGCCTATAAGTATACTTAGCTGCCATTGGCTCTGAGGAGGGTTAGGTATGCATACTGATAGGAGAAAAGAAATCTCTCTTGGGCTGTAATCAAGGTTGCTCTCTCCCCCACACTTGGAACACCAAACCACATTGTAAATAGTTATGGCTAAAAAATGAAATCAAGACAAACATCTTTAATAGTGCTGGAAAACTAGAACAAGTACTAACCAGAGCAGGATAGTTCAGGGTTCAAAGCTTCTTTCTCTTGAGTCTTGGAACTGCGAATACTGTTACCTACTGTGCTTTCTGCAGTAGAAACAGGATAACCCTAATCTTAGATGTCTGGTGCATGAGTAATAAAGCACAACAGCTGATTTCTTTTCTATACACTGTTTGCTGCTCACCTGAGATTAAAACACGACCCAGAACATCTGTAATTTCATACTTTTGTTGGTTGACAATCTGAATTTTATTGGAATCTTAGCATGTTAACTAATACTTGGCTCTCTATCTGTAACCTGAGTCTTGCTAAGCTTTAATTTTGTACTTGTGTGTACCAAGAAAATGATTCAGCAAAAACTGGCTGCTTAAGTGTCCCTGTTTAACCCTAATGGGGCAAATTCATCCCTGATGAATCAATAAAAATACATGGAGGGGAATTTGGCCTCTTCCACTTTTTATATATTTTTATGAAATTCTTTTGGATGACAAAGGAATTTGGGGAAGGGCATAAATATATATATGGCAATGTTGCAATATATTTAGAAGTATGGAAGCCCCTAGAATATTGCATAAAACCATGCCCATGGATCTGACCGAAGCACCTCGCCATACTTATTCTTGAGGCAGTTTCCTCCTCTGAAACAGTTCTCAGCAGAGTTATCAAATCTCTCCTCACTCATTTCTGCCAAGCACAAAAGCAATCAAATGTATTTATCACTAAATAAAATGTAAGTATTTCATGGTGATAATGAGTAGAATAAATCGTACTCCCAGAATCAAAATGTATGCCCTGACACCAATGGCCGCACACGGTTAGCTTTTATTTGAGCACTGAGTTTACTGAAGTCAACGAACTAATTGTGTGAGGAAGAACTGTTCCAGTAAGGAGATGTCTTGCAGGATAAAGTCTCAGACTGTTTCCCCTTCTTGGAGGCTCTGAACTGAGGTAAGTACTCATTTCTACTGTAGCTGCTGGTCTGGGGCAGGTGCATGCTTTTGCCTTCATGCAGTCCTGTTGAAGTTGGCAAGTCTCCTTGCAGTTGCAAGGTTTGCCTGTGGGACTCCAGTTGCAGGCTACAGGCCCCAGTCAGAGGTTAATGGAAAGCACAGAAATACTCGGAGGAGAAAAGGGGGAAATATATTCTCAGGCTGGGAAATTATTGAATAACTGGAGCCAGGAAACCAACAGTTTAGATGAGCAGAGGGAATTTCTTTGGCTTCACCCCAGCAAACAAATCAATGCGTTTCTAGAGAAGTAGGTATGTTAAGAATACAGTAAAACCACTGGGTGGCTTGGATTGCTTTGGGCACATCTACATGATACGCTTAGTGTGCTGTAGCCTAATTACACTGTGGTACGTGCAGTAGTGTGCTGGTCAGAAACCATGCTAATACTCTACTGTGCAGTGTTATTAGGCTACTGCGCAGTAAGCATCACTAAAAAAAAAAACACATGCAGGGGCTACTGCGAAGTAACTGTAGTTACCGCACATTTAGTTAGTACTTCATTAAGCAAGCACTAAACTAAGGGCATTTATACACATACATTTGTCTGCTCCAGTGCTCTGGAAATCAAGTGCGTCAGAGCAGACTCAGCAGCTGAGTCCAAGGAGCATGTGAGCTGCTGTGCTCGGCGCTGCATGGCATACGTTTGTATAAATGGTGAGATGTGTGTCAGTGCTAAGAACATGGCGGTGGTGTGCCTTGAAACTAAAACCCCTTCACTGTGTTTTAGTTCAAAAGTGTGCCACTGCCATTGTCTCTGTGCATTGTATATACAAGGGGATGCAACACAGCGCCAACAAGTGCCTGGCAGCTTTGTGTGTGTGCACCTTTAATGCCCAGTAACTACTGCGCATTAAGGAATGTGTAGACATGCCTTTTGTCTCCAGAAAGTGTTTGAAGACCATCTTGCTGGGGTCATCAGATCCCAGCAGTCTTTCCTGCCCAGGTGCAGGGGGGCTAGACCCGAGGATCTGTGAGGTACCATCCAGCCCCTGACAACTATGAAACACCTTGCTGGCCCCATGGAGCAAGACCGTGACAAACTTTCTGAGGCGCCCAATGCTTTAAAAGTTGGGAGCTGGGAAGCAGCTTGGGTGGTTTTGTTTTTTTCCTCTATTTTTTCTTGTTGGAGGAAGGAAGAAACTCCAAAGCAACCTGGCAGTTCTCCACAGCACAGGGGGCAGAAGGAGGGAGGGGAGCAGAGCCCCGCGGCCCTGTGCGCGCGCCTGTCTCAGGCAGGGGGAGGCAGGGAGTGGAGCAGGTGGCTCCGCCCCTTGTAGGTCCCCGTTGGTCATATGGCGATATGAACAAACTCTCTGCCAGCGCCGGCTCTTTATTGGAGGGAGGCTTTGTCAATCTGAGGCCGGGCGAGCCCGACTCCCCGGCAAGCCGCTTCCAAGATCTGATTCCCGAGCCGTGGCTGATGGCAATGGGCAGCGGCGGCGGAGAGAAGAAAGTTTGCGCGACTTGGGCGCCGGGTCCTTCATGCCTGGGGCAGCGGGCGGCTGCGGGAGCCGGCGGCCGGGCGGGCAACTGACTGGGCATTTGCTGCTGCAAAGTTTCCTGCAGCTCTTTTGACCCGCCAGGATCTTAAATACCCCCCTCCCCTCCCTCCCCTTCCCTTCTAGGTAGGCGAGAGATCTCCTTTTTGAACTCTGTGGACGAGGGACCTGCCCGCATGGGAGCGGACTGACTGGAGCGCTCCGTTTTGGGGAAGGTGGAGGGGGGTGGGGGGCAGGGTTTCTTTCTT
>NW_017729025.1:132132460-132133266 GCF_001723915.1 Gavialis gangeticus
TTTTTTTTTTTTTGCCTTCACTTTTTTTTTTTTAATTTTTTAAATTCTTCTCGCTGGTTTCCTGGCTCCCCGGACCTGCGCGGAGCTATATGGAGGGATCTCAGGATGGTTTGCACCAGGAAGACGAAAACTTTAGTGTCCACTTGCGTGATTCTGAGCGGCATGACTAACATCATCTGCCTGCTCTACGTGGGCTGGGTCACCAACTACATTGCCAGCGTCTACGTGAAAGTGCAGGAGCCGATGGCGGAGAAAAAGTTGGAGGAGGACAAAGGGGACACTTTAAGGATTATAGAAAGGCTGGACCACTTGGAGAATGTCATCAAGCAGCACATCCAAGGTACCAGCTCCTCTCCCCACCTCCCCCGCCCCCTCCGGCCCGGCTTTGGCCCGTGTGTGTGTCCCTCCTGCCTCCCTCATCCTACCCATCCCCTCCTGCCTTGCATTGGCCCGTGTGCTTGTGTGTATGTATGTGCGTGTGTGTGTCCCTCCTGCATCCCACCCATCTCCTCCTGCCTGGCTTTCGCCCCTAGGTGTGGGTGTGTGTATAAATGTGAGAGTCCCTCCTGCCCCCCTCATCCTACCCATCCCCTCCTGCCTTGCTTCAGCCCGTGTGTGTGTGTGTGTCTATATATAGACACACACACACACACACGTGTGTGTGTGTGCATCTCCTGCCCCGGCGGGGGATAGGGGGAACTTCCTCCGCCAGCACCGGGGCTTCGAGGAGCCGGTGCCGCCAGGAGCTGCTCGCTGCCGCCTCCCGGCTGCTCGGGGCCGGAGGCGGCAGCTCTCCGCGCGGCTCC
>NW_017729025.1:132133531-132141613 GCF_001723915.1 Gavialis gangeticus
TAATAATAACCCGCGGGAAGGGCGGGGGGGCGGGAAGGCGCGTGTGTCCGCGGCTCCGGCCTCCCCCCGCCACCCAGCGCAGCCCCCGGGCCACAGGGGGGGGCCCTCCGTGTCCCACAGGTATCCTCGGCCCCGGGGGAGCCGGGGGGGGGGAGAGGACGCAGCGCATACAAGAGGTGAGAGGATCCGACACACGCCTGCCCGCTCCCCGGGCATCTCCCCTCGGTGCCCGGCTCTGTCCTGCTGCCCGGGTGCTTTTGCAGAGCCCCCTCCGCCCATGCCGGGCTTCCCCTCGCGCGCAGCCGGCCCTCCCCGAGGGGTTGAAGTCACCCGCTTCTCTTCCGGGGGTGAGAGATGGCGGGTCCTGCCCCTAACGGCTGGCAGGCGGCCCTCAGGTTTCTCCGGCTTCCTCCCCTCCAATGTGCAAGCATCGATATTCTTGATAGAGCCGCAGCCCAGGGCACTGCTGCAGCTTTCCCTCATTTAAGGCAGGGGATTTCCAAAGCAGCTGTATTGGGTAAGTCCCTGACTCTCCTCCCTGCTCCATGCCCGGCGCCCTCTTGCAAATGCCGGATGAGTTCCAGAGGTGGCTTCTGTCAAGTTCTCTTTTCAGGAAAACAGCAGGCCTTATATCGGCACGCTGGCTTGGTTGCTTGATAAGAAATCAAATCATTCCTGTTCCCAAAACGAGAGCGTTCTTCCAACTCATGACGTTACCGTTGCTCGTGGGCCTTTTCAGTTTTGTGTGCCCTTAAAAATCCTTTCAGAAACATTTGCAGCTTGTCTCTTGGAAGTACTTGTGCCCACAGCTTGGTGATAAAATCTCAGCTGTATTTGGGGGTGGCCCGGGGGAGGGGGAATAAATGGCACATTTAGAAAGTTTTTGTTACTCTTAAAGAAACCACCTGGTCATGTAGGCAGTCATTATCCCTAAACTGAATTAAGGTTTGCCTGTGCATGTGAAACCATGGTGATTGTGTGATGATACTTATTAGCAGTTACCCGCTTTCGCTTATAATTGTGTTTTGCTCAACACTCAGTTGACTTTTGGATTGGCGTCTTGATGAGGTTCTGCATATGATAACTTAAGGGCATGCGTGTATGTATCTACCTACTTGTCTACTTACAGAGCGAGAGAGATCTGTGTAGGACAGGTGACCCCCCACGATGGGTCTGGCCTGCTGTCTTACCTACAGCTGGCCACTCAACTTTCACTCAGAACACTATTTTATTAGAGATGAATCTTCCTGAAGTCATGAGTATCTTGAATAAAAGGGAGTATAGAGAAAATGATTAAAAAAGGAGAATAGTAGGCTAGACACTGCACTGTCCAAAAATTGTGCTTTCTATAGCTGACTGCTTCGTTGCAAGGCTGGTACCAGCCAACACAGCTGTACATCCTCAGTTCTTCTGAAGGTGTTGAAGAGTAGCTGTTCATCTTCAAAATGTTTGTTGTGCACTCTTGTTTTGGTAGTTGGCATATAACAGTACCTACTCTCCGTTACATCTGCTCTACCAACACCACACACTATTTTTCACCTGTTTATTAATTAGGGGTACATGGATCAGTTGTAAGCTGGTTATGCAGAAAATTGTGCATGATAAAGACTTCTAATTTTGCACTTGTGCTAACTTGGGCATGTGCTGTGATTGTGATGCACAAGGTCTCTGTGCCCATTTCCATTACAGGCAGTCTGGTATAGATTTGGCCACGTTGTAACTTATCTAGAAAGAGGACCATGGAACATGGCATTTGCAGAGATACCAAGATGTAGGGATGCGAGACTGGGGCAAGGGAAGAGATTTTGTTGGGTGGCCTTGGTAAGTTGCTTCACTTTTCCATGGTCTCTGTCTGCTCAGGAGGGATGTACCCACTTTACACCAGAAGGCTGTGACAATTAAATAATGATTCTGAAAAATGTAACATTGTCATTTCTATTATTTCTTCCTGAGTAAAAGGCACGCACTGTACTGTAAAATATTACATGCTGTCAGAAGTTTAATTTCCACTTCTTTAGAGTTTGCAAACAAAACAGCATATTGTTTTTTGGAGAGGATTTGTGTGTGTGTGTGAAAATGATGATGAGACCAGATGGATAGTTTTATGTATAATGCAATCTTTTTTTATGGCTATGAAATGAACGTAGTGCAAATGTATCTTTTAGTGTGCTGAGCTTTATTACTGGACAATATTCTTTAAAAGGCTAAGGTTAATGAATATTGTATTAAATGAAGTGTCAGTGGTTCTGATTGAGGGTTTGAAATTGAAATAAAATGCCTCAGTTTACATGGAGACAGTTCATTCTATCAAGTCTACATGGCACATGCTGATTAAAAAAAAATCTCATTTTATTAATCAATTCAAGAGTACTTCAAACAGATCACAACACATCATTCATCTTAATAACACACCATCTATTTGCCTTAGGTTAGTTCTTGTTTAGCACCAAGTTGCATGTACAGTAGGAAAATTGTTAGAGTTGATATATTGTTGCAATAAAAATATCAGAAGAGGTGGGATGACAAGAGAAACAGCGCTAACAATAATCATCTAGCAATTTAGTATTTTCTACAGTCTAGTTTTTAAATGTCTTAAAAGATAGATCATTTCCCTCAGAAAGCTGATCTGCAGTCCAACAGATTTAACCTCAAATGCCAGTGATTTTTCATTTTTTGTCCTGAGCTGTTTGCAGTGTCATCGTGTGCTACTTAATGCTCATCAGACACTATTCTGAGGTGGCTGTATTTCGTTGTTGCTGTACCTACAACAGACCTAAATGAATACATTTAATACGTGGATGTACATTGAACTCTAAAGAAAGTATAGAGTGGAATGTGGTTCTTGTTTTAAAATTTCTTGACTAGCAGATAGTTAGTTACTGAAACACCTAAGTAATACTTGGAATTCAGTGCCAGGTACTTCCATTGGGGTACATCATACATTGCTGCCAAGTGTTTCATCTTTTCAGGGCATCTCATATATGAAGCAGCATAATTTTTGAGAGAAATGTATAGAAGACAAAATAGATGTCCTTAATTTCCTGACTTTTCTGGAATGAATTTTTCCTCTTCCTCTGCCCCCCCCCCCCTTTTTTTGTTTCTTTCAGTATAAAAGATATGAGGCTTTCCGTCTTTGGGGAAGGGCACAAATATATCCAATATCTGTGCGATTATATGTGGCAATGTTGCAATAGAAGTATGGAAGCCCCTAGAATATTGCATAAAACCAGGCCCACAGGATCCGACCCTGGCACCTCACTATACTTATTCTTGAGGCAGTTTCCTTCTCTGATACACAGTTATCAGCAGAGTTATCAAATCTGTCCTAGTTCATTTCTGCCAAGCACAGAAGCAATCAAATGTATTTATCACTAAATAAAATGCAAGTATTCCATGGTGATAATGAGTGAATACATTTTGATTCTGGGTCTGTGATTTATGCCCTGACACCAGAGCCATACATGAATAACTTTTGAGCCCTGTCTTTGTTTGAAGTCCGTGAACTAATTGTGTGAGGAAGAACTGCTCGAGTAAGGGTAAGTCCCAGGATTCTTCCCCTTTTAGACGCTAGCAGCCATGTTCAGACTTCATGTCAGTGGAGATTAGTTTGAGTGTAGCTGTCACGTCCCCATATGCTTTGAGATGGAAAATGTGCGGGGCAGGGGGCCAAGGAGCAACCAAAACTTTTAAAGTAGCTTGAGCTAGGGGAGTGCAGCTCCCTAGCAACCCTGTATTTACTAACTCCTCTGGAAGCCCAGTACATGTAGGTGCAGACAGCAACTGCAGGAGAGTTAACAACCATAAGCCTACTCACCAGAGCCAGAAATGCAATTTTATATTTATTAAACTATACTGTATGTAATTTTCTGTTTTCTATTCACTATACCCTTCCTGATTTCTGTCCTCCCTCACTTTCTCTCCATCAGCAATGACTAGGAAACAGTAGCTGGAATTGGGGATTTGTAGTTCAGCTATATTGTATAGTGTCTTGGACCAAATCTTATTACTGTAGACAAGACATTTCCTTTTTTTACTTGATAGATTTGCTTTTGGCAGACTCTGCTTCTCTGATGATTTTAGCTGGAATAGGTCAGTTCATCTGCAAGAAATTTGTAGTGGAGATGACAAAGCTATTAGGAAAAAGTACATCCATTTTCTTTTCACATGTAAATTACTGAATTATCTGAAAACCTTGATAATTTAGACTTCTTAACCTAGTTTAGTTTATAAAGGTGTGATTTGCATAAAGCATCCTTTTAGTGGTCTGTAAGCGTATAGAATCCTAAGCACTTAGTTGGGAAATGGAATGGACAAAGACTGTATTGTAAGCTTTTCCTTCTACAAGATCAGTTGTAGTAGGAAGCGTGGCTCACAGTGTTTGTCTCATCCTTTTGTCTTATGAGGTCACATGTTTAAATTCTGAGACTGCTGGTGTGTGTTAGGCTGATTGTTGGATTGTGACAGAAAGCACATTGTTCTTGAAAGGGTGGGACAGCCAGGGATATTGTTAGAAAGGCATCAAAATGAGCACGAAAAGAATTATAGTAATAAACATAAATATGCCATTCTTAAAGAGAACATGGTTAAACACAGAACATTATTAAATGTTTTGCTAACTGATTCTCAGTTGCTTAGTAATCTTCATTACAGGCATGTTCAATCACAAAAAAAATCAATAATAGCCTTTAGAATGAGTGTCTAATGGTTGTCTTGAATGAATTGAGTGCTCAGGAGCAATCAGCATTGCATTTTATTTTTGGCAGAGGTTTTTTTTTTTCTTCAAAGATGTGTGTGCAGAAACACATGATGGATGTTTCATATGTTGCATATTGAGATTGGACTCCAAAGTGGTTGGTCTAGAGAGTTGTAGTCATAGTTAAGCTAGACATTAAAGACTGGGATTTTCCTAGTCAAACCAAATTACTATTGTTCATGAACCAGGTTAAAAAAAGGAACCAAAGCTAGAGTTAATTAAAAAAAGCCTACTTAAATTAGCAATAAAATTAGAGTCAGTGCTTTGGAAGGCATGCTTTGTAATGAAGCTGGAAAAGTCCCAACTGTCTTATGGTAATTGCTGTTCCCCTTTTCCTGAAAATATTTACTTCGTAGCACCCACAGGAATTGAGTCCTGGACAACTTCAGGAATGATGATTAGTTTCTCTGTAATGATAATTTCCCCAACTAAAGTACTTAAGAACATCCCTGATTTATGTATAAAAGGGCTTGCATATATGCAGTTCCTTCAGTATGACAAGAAAAGAAAAGGGATGGGGTGACCTAATAGGCACTTAGCTGGAAATGTTAGAAGTATGGCAGACAGTTAAATATGGTTGTTTTAGGACAGCATGTGTTTGCCATTGGCAGACTGAAAGGACTAGCCCCAATAAGTCATAGTGGCAGGGGGGAAACTTTTTTTGGAAAGGCAGTCCCGTCTTGGGAAGAGTTAGCAGAGAAGAGGAAAACATCTTTAGGGTAGGGCTACTTCTGTAATAGGTATTGCTTCATCTCTATATGACTATGTAAACCCATTTATTTATGGGGCTACCTGTGAATTTTAAGGTGTGACTACAGAATTTGCCTTTTGGTATTGTGCTCCATCTGGGGCAGGGCAGATGGACTGTGGAGATTTTGGTTCATGCTTGTAGTAAGGTCACTGATTTGAGTTAAGCTTGAGTAAACAGTCCACATCAGTGATAGATACCATCTATATTAATAGGCTGTTGTTTTACCAAGTAGCAATAACTTAGTAGATACATGTTTTGGGAATGTATGCAGTCCCTCATTGCTGTGATATTTTGAGTGTCTGTCTCTATTCCTCCCCCCAAAAACACTCCCATGCAACCCTCCCTTTGCAATCCATGGGACTTAGACGCCCAAGTAGCTTTTTTGATCCAAAGAAAGACATAGCCAGAACTTATGTGCTTTTATACAGAGGTATGATCCTGAAAATCTCCACTCAACTGCTGCTTAACTCTGGAAGTGCCTTAAGTCTATGAGCTCTGTAGTTTGTAACCTGGATGTTCCTAAACATTCTGCTTCTGCACTTGTGTAGGAGTGCCCCAGTCTTGACAGTATCTGGTTCTTGTCTAACATTGACTAGGGTCCAGAAACTAGGCGTGACTCCCTCTAAGTACCTTGTCAGGCTTTTGGTCTAGTAGTCATGCCCAGAGAACTCCAGATATGCACAGACAGGATTGGGCTCACCACTTGGATGCTGATGCCTTTCTCTTTTATAGTTTAGTATTGAAGGAATTTGCCCAGGATGTGGAACACCCAGATCCAATTGCTCCTTTGCCTGTAGAGATTCATATCCACATCTCCTGCCTCCCAGGACACTGTCCTAATCCCCTGGCTACTGGCGAGTGTGTGTGTAGCTGGCTATTGGCTAGCGTGTGTGTATGTGTGAAGGGGGAGGAGAAGGGAGTACTTTTCTCTCTTCCTTTTGAAGTTGTGCCATTCTGCAGAAGGATTCAAGATCCCTCAGGCTGATAAAGAGCACAAGAGGGAGTGTGATTCTACAGCTTAGTAGTTAGGGCACTTTCAGGGGGCAAGGATGAAACCTGGATTCTGGTCCCTGTTTACAGGATTGTTTTGGTTTCTTACATAAAAACTGTTGGACAAAGTATAGAAATGGCATTAGGATAAGGGACTGGTTGTTAAGTCTCTTCCTTCCAGAGAGTGCATCATGCACTGAACTACAGAATCATGCTCCTTGTTGCTCCCTTTGGCTGAATGAATCCTGAGTCACTGGCAGATGTTATATTTATCCTTTTAATTAATGGACGTTTTGTATGATAAATGGTGACATGTCAGACATTTAAGCAATTTATCACACAATAAAGAGAGGAACCTACCTCAAAATTACTTATTGAATATGGAACTTGTTTGTGGTAGGTATGCATCACGTGATAAACTTCTGGATTTTAATGTCTGGCACATTACTGAGTCCCTGTTTTATTTAGTCCTGTTTTCCCTTCCCGACTCTCCCTCCCCTCAGCTGAAGGGTTTGTCATTGAAATGGTGTTATGAAAGATGCATAAAGCACTGCATAATGCAGTAATCTGGTGCTACCTATTTGAATGCCAACTAGAGAAAGCATGATGATAAATAAAAGATCAGGGCCAGATTCTGGCTCTGCTATGGTAGCCACAAAGACACCTTAATGTGTTATGCTACAATTTTCCCAGCATGGGTGAATCCCTGGTTATCATTGGATTAGCACAATGGCTTCTTTACCAACTTTCATTGTATTGAATGTAGTTGAGAAAAAGACACTTTAGTTGGGGACCTGCTTCATTTAATCATTCTTTGGCTGCTGTTAGCAGCTGTAGTAATTTCAAGTAGCTCTGAGGCTACTCTAATGTAGGTTATGTGTGGCATTAGGATTGTCCCTGAAGTTTAAGACTGAAGTCATAATGCTGATTTACAGGTGTTCTGCATATATAATGCACGGTGTTCAGGATTTAGCCTGTAGTTCAGAATAGAAGCCATGGAAATGTTAATAATTGGTGAACTCTTTTGCTGACCTCAAATGGCAGACCAATTTCTTTAATTTGTGTTTTAAAGACTTTGGGGATCAGATCTGAAGTTTTAGTCTGGTGTCGTGACCCATACAAAGACCTATGCAATAAAGTGAAAACTGGCTTCATACCTTTCTGGAGGTTACCTGTAACTTTCTGCATTCTCTGATATATATTCTGTCTCCTTCTCTTGCCTCTTACACTGTCTGTCTTAAAGCCAAGCTTTCCCCACTCTATTTGCACTGGAATCTTCATTTGTCTCTCTCTCTTCTCCATAGATTAAAAAAAAATGCAGTGGGTTTGCATTGAGGTCAACTGTGTTATTCTGATTGGAGAAAAGAGAAGTTCACCCTTTTCTGTGCTGTCCTTTGCTACTTAAAGTTGTTGCCTGTTCGGCAAAATGAAGGTGATACAGGTTTCCCTGGCTTTATGTGTGTTCTGTATGTGCAAATTCGCTCTTATGCGATGACCTTTTTATACCAAAACTTGGTTATGCTAGGTGAATTCACTCATATATGAACAGTTTGGTGCATGCCCACAGTCAGCTACTTTGTGCCGTGCA
>NW_017729025.1:132146613-132164296 GCF_001723915.1 Gavialis gangeticus
TTATACCAAAACTTGGTTATGCTAGGTGAATTCACTCATATATGAACAGTTTGGTGCATGCCCACAGTCAGCTACTTTGTGCCGTGCATTGTGGGAGTGATGCACACCAAAATATAGTTTCCTGTGTGGATCTGTGCTCCTCACTTGTCTGTGACATGTAATGGGGATGGCAACTACAGAAACACGGTAACATTCACCACCACCCTGTGCCTGTGTGTACTGTCTGCTGTTGGTGAGCACCAAAACTGTATTGTAAAAGTGGTAGAAATGGGTCTGGGGGTCAGTGCAGTCGAGGTCTTGGAATGTATCCCTATTTGTTACATTGTCAAGTGGGTTTCCTTTATGCAAATTTGAGTTATGCATTGTTTTCCAGGAACGCATGTACAGCATAAAGTGAGGGAAACCTGTATTCTAGCCTAAGTAGGCATACCCACACTAGTTTTAATGTAGCTGTTGCGGGCCAAATAAGAATGAAGATATGGAGGTAGGGACCAATAAGAGTGAAGATATGGGGGCTGGAACTTCCACATGGACTGTACAAATCTGAGAGGTGCATCTTTGGTTTTCTAAGCTCTGAACCTGTAGTGCTGCATGTTCACTACCATTGTTACTGGGATAGCTGAATTGACAATAGTGAGGGTGTACATTATGGTCTCATCTTTGCTTTGTTGGGTAGCATACCCTCTGCATAGTGACGTTCTTTGTTTATATTTCTAGTGGATTTCCTCTGCTGACCTAGCATTCTGTAAAACTGAGATGCTGTTTGTCATGATAATTTAAGTTTTTTTGAGGCCAAGGTATGCATTTCTGAGAGCCCAGCCATGTAAGATCTCTCTAGCATTGCTTCTGGTTAACTTTTAAAATGAATGAGATAAGGAGAAAGTTGTATCTATTTAGAGGGAGAGATACATGGTCCATGTTGCCATGCTGGAGTACCTCTTCTCAAACGACAGACATTTGAACAGTTGTCTTCTCAAACTTCTGATTCCTCATCTCTTCTCCTTTCTCTCCTAAAATTTATGAGTGTCATTCATATTGCAATTGAAATCAGGGCCCTCTTGCTTACTGGTTCATAATGAGAATTTCTGCTGCAAAGGAGTCATGGTCTTGTAGGGACAGGACTGACAGAAGGTAAGAAAAGAAAACCGAGGTCTGCTAGCATGTGAGAGCAGGTGTAACCACTTACGGAACAGGGCACCAAGTCGGGGAATTTCCTCAGACCTTTTTTCATTCTGTTTGTTTTCACCAAAATGGAGTTGACTAGCAATGCAAATCCTCTAATTGGACATGACCCACCTCAAATTCCAAGCCACTTCCTAAATGTGATTGCATCATTGGTTGGATTTTCCTCCTATTCAGGTTGCCACTGTTGGTCACTGGCACAAAAAATAACTTTGAAGGAGAGGGATTTTGTCAAAGGAATAAATGAGAAGAGAAGCTATGCCATTATTTCTGTCTGTTCAAGACCACAGTTTAATCGTCATTGCAGCTTTGACGTTGTGAGAGAGAAGAGTTTTTTTTGTTCTGAGAATAGAGCTTGGTACCTATGAGACTGTAATCAGATTTTAACTAGAGACGTACTTTGTGAATCATCAGGCTAAGCAGTGAGTTACCTAGCCCCACTTTCATGGTGGATTCACATTCGTTGAATGCTTTTGATCCCTGAACTGAGTCATGACATGCTGGAGGCTCCAAACAAATGTTTGGCATGCCCTACATGAAAGAAACCGTGCCTGATTAAACTCTCCCAGCACAACAGAGTTGTGTTTGTACCCTGTGCGTTGGGAAATAATGTGACTGTAAAGTTCTGATTATGACAACCAATTTTTTTCAGGATTATCTGTACTTGGAATTAACAGGTCTCACAGGTGGGAACACAGTACAGTATAAGAAATCACTTTGTTCTTCTTCTTTTCTTTTCTTTTTGATTTTTTTTTTTTTTCTTTTTGGAGGATTCTTGTTATTTTACCATCTGGGTATTACAAGATCACACAGCATGAAACCAACATTTCTCTTTTTCACTAGTACTAACAGGCATATTTTCAGTTGTTCATGTGGGGCATGGATGGCTAAACCTATTATTATGCTGTAATTCATATGGTATTTCTGATTTGAAAATGTGACCATGCTAGTAACCATGGGGGAAGAAGTCAGGGGAGTAGGAGGATATGGAAAAAAAGCTGAAGGCTCCATGAGAATGTTCTGCTGTATGAATATTTTATAACTTTTTTTAGTTATTATGAGACTATTGTTATTACCGCTAAGGAGTGCAGAGAGACAGTAAAATGCTTACGATTTCCATTCTGAAATTCTCTCATTATGTCTTGCCCATTCTTTCAAAAGTAGCTTTCTATTTAATGGATTCTGATAAACATTTATTTGTGCTAATTAAAAAGAAAGAAAGGAAGGAGGAAAATACTACCAAATCTGACTTTTAAACATGCAAGACTTAAATCTAGTTGATATAGTTTAATGTAGTGGTCTCTTAAAGAAGAGAAAAAGAAATAGCTAAACAGAGTGTTTAATTTGAAATGTTCAATTTCTTTAGTGAATAGTAAATATTCAGTTAGCATACAGTCAGAAAATAGTAAACAGAAATGTGTATGTAGCCAAGCTGTCACATTCTTGGTGTAGCCAATTTTTACGGTCTCATTTTTTGAGTTCTGTGTAGTCTTCCAGGTTAGGGACAGAAATGATACATAAACTGGCTTAAGTGATCAGAAATTGGTTTAAACCTGTAACAGTACAGAAGCTCAGTGCACATATACCAGTTTCAAAATGTCAGAAACTGGTTTAAAATAGACTTGGTTGAATGTAGTATCAGATTTAAATGATTTCGGTCAGAGTGGTTTATGAAATGTCTGTCCCAGACCCCTTCCTGGTTTAAGTTTAAATCACAGTCGCTCAGCATCCCAGCATATTTTTCAGCCCTGCCTGGGCTGAGCTGCACTGTCTTCTCTAGAGAGCAGGGTTGGTCCTGACCCTTGGCTCTCTAATTGGAGAGTTGAGTGAGGGGTGGCTGATAAGAGGGTGGGGGAGGCAAGCCTGGCTGGGGATGCATCCCACTCTGCGGGGGGAGGGAGAAGGAGGGGACAGGAACTGACCCCCCCAGGTAAACCCTGGCTGTGATCTGGGGCCGAGGGGAGGGGGTGAGGTGGCAAACTTACTGCTGGCTGTGACTGTAGACTAGTAATCTCAGAGGCACCTGAAAGCAGGAAAAGGAAGTGATGAGCAAACCTTCAGAGTCCTGTTGCTGTGAACTTGGACAGCAAATCCCAGACACCTTGAGGGCAGTAAAAAGAGGAAGTGAACACACAGCCCATGCTGGCTATGTGCCAGAGAGCTGTGCTTTAGCAACCCCAACTTCTGGCTTGCGCCACTGCAGGCATATGGCTGAATTTCCTGAATCAAAGGTAAATGTCTGTTCACTTCTGTTTCAATTTAATCTCTGCAACTTAAACTAACCTGCAAAGACTGAATCAGTTCAACCTCAGGCTTTTTGACAGTACTTAGCCCCAAACACCTACAGCTCTCATGTTGTATACTGCTTTGCACATTTACCTCAAAATTTGGCTCTGTGCATGGAACAGAAGCCAGGGGGCACGCTACAGCACAGCTCTCTGGCATGTGGCTAGTATTGGCTGTGAGTTTGGTTTGTCTTCCTGCTGCCCCTGAGGTCTCTGGGATTTGCAGTCCAAAATCACAGCAGTAGGACTCTACAGGGTTGCTCATCACTTCCTCTTTCTGCTACCAGGTGTCTCTGGGATTTGTAGTTCACAGTTGCAGCCAGCAGAAAGTTTTTAGCAGGGCAGGGCAGCTCTGTACTCATGGGAAGAGAAGTTTAACCCAACTCCCTGGCCCCAGACCGCAGCTGGGGTTTGCCTGGAGTGGGGGCAGTGCCTGCCCCAACCCTTCTCTGCTGGAGCAGACAGCACAGCCCAACCTAGGGTTGGAAAGCATGCTGGAATGCTGGGGGACTGTGATTTAACTTGAACAAGGCAGGGGTCTGGGACAGAAGTTTCATAAACCAGTTTGACCCAAATCAGTTGTGTCTGATACTACATTCAACCAGGTTAATCTTAAACCAGGTTCTGCCTGTTTGAAGCTGGTTTATGTGTACTGAACTTACAGGTTTAAACCAGTTTCTTAAACCGATTTATGTGTAATATTTGTCCCTAGCCTGGGAGTCTAGCTGAATCTAACAAAGACTGAATTGGTGCAAGCTAGGCAGTGGGGGGCTACAAGAGGTAAAGCAGGAAAGGCTTCCAGCATAATGGTAATCTAACATGTAAAATGAGAGAGGCCCTGCTCAACCATTTATTTCTACTATCATAAGTATGATTTATGCCAGTTTTACCATTTCATTTAGAGGAACATTTTTTTTTCCTGGTACAGTGATACTGGTCCCATTACAAACACAGATGTGACTTTATTGTTAGAAGGGTACGTCTATCAATGCAGCTTTCTTCCCTTCCTATACAGAGATGTTTATACTGGTATATGATTGTATCCAAACTAGGGAGGTTGTATTGGTTTAATGATAGCAGTACACTTTCAGTGGTACAACTTTGTGTATGTAACATGTAGAATCCCATGCTCAAAGATCTTTCCTACTATTTCCATACCACTTTGGGGCTGTACAGAAGCAGGTGGATATAAAAGCTATGTGGGGATGTATGTATGCTTATCACTGCAGAAGGTGTTTGCAAAATAGACCTGAAAGATAAAGGAAAGGATATGGGATTTGGACTTACTGGCTAGGGACAGACTTTACACACAAACTGGTTTAAGTGATCAGAAACTGTTTTAAACCTATAGCAGAACAGACTTTCAGTGCATATAAGCCAGTTTTGAAAATGGTTGAAACTGGTTTTAGATAAGCCTGGTTTAATGTATTATCAGACTTAACTGATTTGGCTCAAACTGGTTTATGCAATGCCTGTCCCAGACCCCTTGCTGGTTTAAGTTAAACCAGACTCCCCCAGCATCCCAGATGCTTTGCAGCCATGGGTGGGGCTCTGCTCTCTGCTCCAGGACAGCAGGACTGGCCCTGCCCCTGTGCTCCCTGGCTGGAGCTCCGGCAGAGACTGCAGGTACACCAGCATGTGCCTAGCTTCCTCCTGTTTTCTGCCCCCCTCTGCTTTTCCCCCCCCCACTCCCTGTTCAAGCAGGGATTTCCCCCTCCCCTATGCCTTACATAGCATACATCTCTCAGCATTAGCTAGCAGATCACATGCTGGGTATGGTCTGTGCTGGGGGAGATGGGACAAAGGCAGACAGGACAGTGTCGGCTTAGGGCTTTTTAGAGCTAATCAACAGGTAGCTGGTAATGTCTCTCCATTCCTTCCATGGCAAAAGTTGTTTAACAAGTGCTTGAACTAACGAGAGAAGCTTTTGTTTCATTTTATGGGCTGATAAATGCTAACAACTCCCTGCTGTGTAACTAAATGCTCTGTTATCAACAGTAGTGGTGTGGGGGGAGCCCTCGTCCTAATTGGAGCATCCTGCTGGGGCCTGGCCAAACCACCCCTCAGCTCAGCAATGTGGAAGGGAATAGAAGGCTGCTCTAGCGCCCCCTGGTTTCTAGCCTGGGGCACTGCAGGCATGTGCCTGCATTTCCCCAGTCGAAAGGGGATGTCCCTACAGTTATAAACTGTTTTAGCCTAGTCAGGTTAGACTAATCTGGAAAGATTGAATAAATTCAGGCTCAGGCTTTTGAATGGCTGTCCCTAGCCACATAGATGTAGTGCAAACTTGTGTGTCACAACCAAACTATTCTGTGTTGAACCACATTAAAGACTCTGACAGAAATATCTGTGGTTAGTCTATAAAGGTGCATATCTTTGAAAAGATATGCTTTCTAAAAACATCTCAGCCAGTGGTTCTCAACCAGGATGCTGTAGCAGTGTTAGCACTGTTAGGTGTGCAAACATGATTCACAAGACAAACGGAGAGATTTCAAAAGGAATTCAGTGTTAAAATCATTCTAACTTGTTGTCTTTCTGAGTTCTTTTGCACGAGAAGCAATTGCTGTCTTAGTTTTCACTTGATTTTTGACTATAGAAAAAACAAGAGCTGACATTTTATAAGGGATGCCTTGAGTCTAATGAGGGGCATCTGGGGTCTAAAAAAGTTGAGAGCCACTGATCTAAGCAATAACTGCTTCAGAGGAATTTGAAGTGTACCTATATGACAGCCTGAAATTAGTAACAACAAGATGGGAAGCTTGTAGCTTGAGAATGCAAGAGAAAAAATGTTGACTAGTTTTTTAGACCTGGATCTTCAGACAACAGGGACAGACTACTGTTTGTAATCATTGAGTAATTAACTGAAGTTCAGTGTGGTCCTTGACTACTTTGAACTGCAATAAGTGGCTCTGATGAAAGTAACACATCAAGGCCAGAGAGGGCATGTGTAAGTTACTTTATCCACATTTGTTTAAGAGGTAAGCAGGTGTAAAGCTTGTTATGGTCTGTGTTCAGGGGCTTGATACTAATCTGTTTATGATCTATCACAGGGTCCTTTATTCATAATTAAACAAATAAACTACTGTTTTAGAACTGTTGACTCTGAGAGAGAACTGAGAGCGCAAAATTCTTGTTAGTTATCACATAGTCTGAAAAACTGTAAAGACCTAAGAGAGAAGTTTATGTAGCTGTAATGTATCATAGAAAATTAGGGTAGTAAGGGACCTCAGGAGGCCATCTGGTCCAACCCCCTGGTTAAAGCAGGACCATCCCCAATTATATCAGCCCAGCCGAGGCTTTGTCTAACCAGGTCCTTAGAAACTTTCAATCTTCAGTTTACTCAGATGCGGCTCACCAGTGCTGAATAGAGGGGAATAATCACTTCCCTCAATCTGCTGGCAAAGCTCCTACTAATGCAGCCCAGTATGCCATTAGCCTTCTTCACTAAAAGGGCACACTTTTTTGGCTCATTCAGTTTATTGTCCACTGTAATCCCCAGGTCCTTTTCTGCGGAGCTGGTGCTTAGCCAGTCAGTTCCCAGCCTGTACTGGTGCATGGTATTGTTCTGTCTTAAGTGCAGGACTTTGCACTTGTCCTTACTGAACCTCATAAGATTTCTTTTGTTTCAGTCCTCCAATTTGTTAAGGTCTCTCTGAATCCTTGCCCTATCCTCCAGCATATCTACTGCTGCACTCAGCTTGGTGTCATCTGCAAGCTTGCTGAGAATGTGCTCCATCTCTGCTTCCAGGTCATTGTTGAAGATATTGAACAAAACTGGTCCCAGGACCAACCTCTGGGTCACTTCACTTGATATCACCTGCCAACTATCCACCTTACATCCCATTCATCCAACTCATACTTCCTTAGCTTAGAATGTTGTGTACTAATGTCCTTAGAATGTTGTGGGAGATCAAACAAAAGACTTGCTAAAGTCAAGGTATATCACATCCACTGCTCTTCCCACATCCACTGAGCCAGTCATCTTGTCATAGAAGACAATCAGGTTCGTCAGGCATGATTTGCCTTTGAATCCATATTGACTGTTCTTAATCACTTTCTTCTCCCAGGTGTCTAGAAATGGATTCCTTGAGGACCTGCTCCATGATTTTTCCAGGGGCTGAGGCGAGGCTGACTAGTCTATATTTTCCTGAATCCTCCCCCTTTCTTAAAGATGGGCACTATATTTGCTCTTTTCTAATTGTCTGGGACCTCTCCCAATTGCCATGAGTTTTCAAAGATAATGGCCAGCAGCTCCACAAACACATCACCCAACTCCCTCTGTACCCTCCAGTGCATCACATTTGATCCCATGGACTTGTACACATCCAACTTTTCTAAATAATCCCTAACCTGTTCTTTTGCCACTGGCTGCTGACCTCATACCCAAGCTGTGCTTCCAGGGTCAGTAGTTAGATTCATAGATTGTAAGGGGGCTGGAAGGGACCTCACAAGATCACAGGGTCCAGCCCACCAGGGTAGGTGATTGCACCACATTTGGAGGGAGTTTATTCCAGGGGTCTGGACACCCTACCTGTGAAGAAGTTTTTCCTAGTGTTAAGCTTCAAATGGTCTTCCAGGAGTTAGTGGCCAGTACTCCTGGTTTTCCCCAAGGATGCCTTGGTGAACAGTTGTTCTCTGAACCCTTTATGTATTCCCCTGATGTAGCGGTAAGTTGCTACCAAGTCTCCTCTCAACTGCCTCTTTTTTTTAGGCTGAAGAGGCCGAAGTCCCTCAGCTTTTCTTCGTGTGACTTGCCTTGCAAGTATCTGATCATAAGGTGGCCATTCTTTGGACACTTTCAAGCTTTTCCACATCCTTGTTGAAGTGTGGTGCCCAGAACTGGACCCAGTACTCCAGCTGTGGTCTCACCAATGCTGAGTAAACCGGAGGACTCACTTCCTTGGTTTTGCTTGAGATGCATCGGTTGATGCATGCTAGAGTATTGTTTGCCTTGCTGGCTACAGCATTGCACTGGTGGCTTATGTTCAAACTATGGTCCTTTATTACCCCTAGGTACCTTTCAGTTGTGGTGCTAGTTAGTTTGGTGCCACCAAGCCTGTAAGTATTTTGGGGTTGTTTGTCCCCAGATGGAGCACTTTACACTTCTCAATGTTGAACTTCATCTGGTTCCAATCCGCCCAACTTGCCAGCCTGTCTATATCTGCCTGTATTTGCAGCCTATCTTCAAGCATGACCATGCTCCCCCATTAACTTGGTGTTATCTGTGAACTTGGCCAGTGAGCTTTTCACCCCCACATCCAAATCATTGATAAAGATGTTGAAAAGCACTGGACCAAGCACGGACCCCTGAGGAACACCACTGGCCACTTCTTACCAGGACGACACAGATCCATTCGTTAGAACTGCCCGGATCCTACCTTGCAGCCAGCTTCCTACCCACCTGACTGTCGAGTAGTTAAGCCCACAACCCTCCAATTTGCCCATGAGAACATCATGGGATATCGGATCAAAGGCCTTTTGGAAGTTGAGGTATGCAACGTCAACCTCTGCTCTCTTGTCCAGGTGGTGAGTCACTTGGTTGTATGAGATTGGGAAAACAAGACCTACTCATGACAAAGCCATGCTGGCTGTCATTCAGAATCCTACTTTCCACAAGTGTAGAACTAGTCCTGCTGCCTGAACAGGGAATTGAACCCTAGACTCTCAAATTAAAAGTCTGATGCTCTATCAACTGAGTTACCCAGGCCCTAGTTAGGGCTCTAACCTTGCCTGTCAAACTGTTCCTTTGTTCCTTGCAATAGCATGTCAATATGTTTTTGCTTGAGAATACCTAGAAAATGCCTTTGATTTTTATAAAATTGCATATAATTTTTCAACTTTCTCTTCATTGTATTGATTAAAGCTTTTCTGCCTCACCCAGAATCATTAAATAGCAAACCATCTGCTAAAAACAGATTGGCAACATTTCTAGCAATTAACATTAAAAATGAGTCTAAATATATTTTAAAGATTGTTTCTATTTTTGTTCTAAGATGAAGTGGGAAATAAAAGCATCTGACACATTCCTGCAGAAGCTGGATCTAATGACTGACTTGCAGTAACTTGTTAAATATCAGTCATGCCTGCACTACATGTAGAAAAATGAGCTAAGGGAAAAGTAGGCGGGTAGGAGGACACTTGGTAGTGTTTGCAATGAAACCCTTAAAATGCATGGCCATGCCTTTACCATTTGTATTGGTTATACTGCAGTCAACAGTTTGTCTGACATTCAACCCAAAGTGCTCTTTGTATAGCTGCCAGCAGTGAAACACATAATGATGGCAGTAAAACTGACTTGTTTGTGGAAGGTGCTTTCTGACTGAGGTCTGGTACTAGTATTCCAGATTCACGTAAGTAATACTTTCTCATATGAGTAGCTTTGAAGTCAGTAGGAATTTACATGAATGAAAACTGTCAATGTAAGCATTTGTAAGTTTGAGGCCAAAAAAAGGTTTATGCTCCTTATGCATCTGGGTTTGTTAGCTTTGTGCTGTGTCACTTTTAGATGAAGTTACAGGGGAACTATGTTGGGGAAACAGGTGGATTGAGCTGAAGTGAGTTAAGACCATCTGATAGTCCATGTTTATGATGCCCCTTAGTTAATGAAAGGTAATTCTGGTTATTCCTAACAATCTTGTACATAGGGAATATCATTTTTAATTGTCCAGTGGATGGGGAATATTAAAGAACAAGGCCTTCTCTTTTAGGTGAAGCACAGTTACTATACATTTCCATCCATAACAAGGCCACTTTGTACTACTGGAATGATATAGGGCTGTTTTGTTGTGAAGGTGGCAAGTGGACTACTGATTTGATGTCTAGCTGAAGACTGCATGCCATCTGAGAAACCCAGCAAAACCTGAGTAATATCTACTTTATTTAAATAATCTCCCCTTTATAGAAGGGTCCTGAAGAAATGAATAGAGATTAAATTCTTCCAGCATAAAAGAACATGGACTTAGTTCTTTCTTGGTATAAAATTATATCCCCCAGAGGATCTGATTTCTTATTTCCATCTCTTTTCTCTGATGGACCCACATAGTGTTACTATAACTAGTAATTTGCCATGGTGTTGTTGGGAATGGAGGTGGGACATATGACCTGTTTTGAGTTGTGTATAGGAGACCTTTACACAACTACTGTCTCCCCTCTCCGAACAACTCTTGTCCTTGCCATTGCTGGATTAGATGATCTGCTAGTTCATACATAGAGCTATCATACCCTTACCACCATGTAAACCAGTGATTTGAAATAGAAGGAAAAAAGCAACATGCCCTCGAATACATAAGACAATGCAGTCATTGAAGAAATTGCAAAAATTGTTAGCAACTGAATTACAAGGCAATGATAAATAGTCTACAGCACGCCCTCTACCTTTTGCCTATCTCTGAAACCTATGCTTGAGGCTCTTAGCTAGCCAAACCCTTTTAGATGCTGGTATATGGCCACATATTTTTTCAGTGTATCTATAATGAACACTGTGCAAACCATGCAAGAGCTTTGATCATGAAGATAAATTGGGAGAACATACTGGTATGCCAGAGCAAGTGACACAGTGATGAAGGGGAACCTGGTTATTCAGTTGTGCTGTATTTTAACTAGTAAAATGAGCACATTTTTCAAGAAAAAGTTTTATTTTTTACATGTCTGTGCTACTCTATATTCAACATTCATGCTCTAGAATTTTATTAAGAGTGACTTGAAATTTGTAATTTGCCTCTCTGCCATGTGATGAGAACAGATGTTATTTTCTCCCAACTCCCAGACACCTGCAACTGGCAAAATTCCCCAAACTCAGTTAATTATCATCCAACAAGCCGGGCTCATTCGAGCAATTTACCTACAAGGACCAATTCAGTCCAAGGTGGAAGAAGCAAACATCAGTTTCATCAAGATTGAAATAAACTAGTCAAATTTGACTCAATTTATTAATATGACTTTTTAAAAAATTAAACTTAGCTGGTTTAGGAAGTCAGTACTTCCATATACTTTTCAGAACATTAGCCAACTTTCTTGACAGGAGAGATTTTATATACACCTTAATAGCTTTCTCAAGGCTCAGATTTTAAATGCACTAAACCAGTAGTCAGCAAACTTTTTAACACACTGGGGCCAGAACAACCTGGTTCCAGTCTGATGAGGGTTGAGAGTGGCTTTGCTGTCATGTCAGTGATTTTATTTTGGGGGCTGGAGGGGGCTTTCCCTGCATCCATGCTGAGGCCAGATAGATGGAAGCGGTGACCGCGCCATGGCTGCTTCTCTCAGCACCCCTCCCAGTTAAGTGCAACCTCGACTTCTAGCTGATGGACTGTGCTGGGGTTGGAGACCTATAAATTGCATCTGTACTGCCTCTGCTTTTCTCTGCTCCCCTGTCCCTGCCTCCCAGCTGCAGCACAGGCACAGCTGGAAGCTGTCCAGCCCTGGCACAACTCTCTATGGATTGGAAGCTGTGCCCATGCTACAGCCAAGGGGAGGGGGAGTGAGACGTGGCTGCAGCACAGGTGCAGCTGAAGCCTACGTAGCCCCAACACATCTCCTCACAAAGCCCTTCAGCTCCATGGGCTGGATTCAGTGGCTCCATGGGGTGGGTTAGCCTGCAGGCTATATATTGCTGACTCCTACACTAAGCCACAGCTTTTTTTTTTTTTTCTGTTCAGGAAGCTTCATTAAAAACAAATACATCTACTTCTGCAGTATGAGTCTTCTCTTGTCCAAATCACACCTGTGTAAATTCAGTAGCTTCTACCAAATTATTCTTGGTTTGTACCAGAGAAGGATAAAGCTTATAGTGAAGGGAGAATGGAACCTGACATCTTAACTAAGTGGGCATTCAACAAAAGCCACATAAAGCAAACAGTTCACTGTATAAATCAAAACCATCGATAGCTATAAACAGTGATGTACAAATAACCTTGAGAACATTTTAGACATCTATGTGTTTGAAGAGGTCAAACCAAAAACCTGAACCCAAGAAAACAGCTAGATTTTCCACATAATTTTCTCTTTGAGACATTCAAGCCTAGATTTCACAATGGACCTACATACTTTCTGAAATGGAATGAACCAGAATATCAGATCTGAACAGAAAAACCTTTGGAAAAATTTGGATACAAATGTAAGGGTCTGGATTGTCTGACCTAGTTTTGGTTTGCATGCCACGTTTCAGAGCACACTGCTTACTATGCCTTCCCTCTCTGCCCTGGTCCCTACCCTTCTCTGCCTTCCCCCTCTGTGCTCCAAGACTACACCGTTTTCTCTGCTTGCCGGTAAGTTTGTTTGTTTGATTTTTCTCTGGGAGCCTGCTGAAAGCATGGAGCCCACTGCTTGGGAATGTCCTGAAACCACAGCTTAATGACCCTAATTAAGCCTGGGGAAGCCATTAATCCACGTTTAATAACATATGGATTAATGGCTTCCCCAGGGCTTAATCAGAGTCATTATGCTGCAGTTTTGGGCCATGTGGCAATCTGCGGGGAGGGGTGGAACTGCCAGGGCCTCTGGCGAATTAGAGCTATGGGCGGGGAGGGGCACTGTGCTTGGCTAATGAAAATGGTGACTTGGCCCAGGATCCTCCCTTAAAATTGTCCGGCTGCATCCTCAAGTTCAGTAAACTCCTAACTATATGGTAAATCATGAGACTTTTGAGTCTTGACTGCATAGTTTGTGTTATGTATAAGTAGGTACAAAAGTGGTGGTGCTCAGAAGTGTAGTTATAGAGTACTACACTGTGCTAAAATTTGTAACAGTCATGTTTAGGGTCAGAGTCAGACACACAGCAGTTTCCTGTTCCTTTCTGCAGTTTCTTCCTTCCTCTCTATTTCTTCTACCCCCCTTGCTTCCCCCTCCACTTATTGTCAGATGCAGCTCACTTCCACCTTGTGCTTGGGGAGAGCTTGAGCAGGCTGTGATAGTAAGGGAGTTAGGGGCAAGAAGGCTGCAGAGGAAGAAGTTGCAGGGGGCAGAGGGCAAGGCCTGATCCCCATAGCCACTATTTTCCATGCTGTAGCAGTAGGAGGAGGATGAATTCAAGAAAACACTCAGATAATTAAATTCTATACCTGGAAAATAATTAGATTCTATACCTGGAAAATTATAACAAATTTGTAAATTTTCCATATATAGAATCTAATTTTGGGGGGTTGTATTATATTTAGGGTCATCTTGTATTCAAGTAGATATGGTAGTATGGTTGGTTGCTTCTGCTTTCTGTCCCTTGTTTTTCTTACGCAAGAGGCATATTCCTTCAGAAGGCAGGAGGCAAGAACAGTTTGATTTTTAATGTAATAGAGATGAAAACTGCTTCACCAAAGTCTGTCCTTGTTGGTGCTCCTGCTGCTGCCTTTGGAAAATGAAAACTGTTGCCTTTACATCATCTGCTTTGGTACCAGGGCACAGTCTGGATCTTAGTCTATAAACACTTGATGGACATAGAAAATGCTTCTTGACTCTAAAAATGTGTTCCTAAAGATTTCTTCAATGTGAAAAAGAGGAGGGAGTAAATGCAATGTAAGCACCAGAACATTAGCAGTACTGGTTTGATTAGGAACAGCACTGGCAAGTAAAATGTGCAGGTTTTCACTGACTTCAAAGAAAGAGTATTGCATTCGTGCAACAGTAATTCAAGTCAGAATCAGATCTTGTTAGCACAACTGGTTGGAGATGGTTTGTCAGTGTTAATGCTTAACACTTTTCACTTAATTTAGTGCATATAAACATACAATCTTTGAAAAATGTTCCTTTGAAAAATAATTTGAACTGAAAATATGTTTGTGTGTGTGTGCGTACATGCATGTTAGAAATTGATTCACAAAACTATGAATTTTTGTTTGTGACTTTTAAAATTCATCTGGGAATTTTAAGATTTTTTTTTTGTGTTTCAAACTTCATTTATACACACACATTTATTTATTTATTGATTTATTTTGTTGCACTATTACCACTCACATTATTTCACACTGCTGATTGGAAATGTTCTGTTTTATCACTAAGAGCGGGTTTGACTTAGGGCTTGTCCGCATGGAAAACAAACTAGAGCAGCGGTTAACAACCTTTTCAGATTGCGTGCTGGAATGACCCAGCTCAGGTCAGAGGTGGATAGAGGACCTGGTTTCTGCTGCCAGTTTTTTCTCTGTGATGGCTTGAGGAAAGCTGCCACAGCTGTCACTTCTACCCACAGCAGTGCAAAGAGAGGACTGCTGCCAAAGCCCCACATTTGTGGGTGAGATCAAATGGCTCCACAATCCCAGATCCAGCTGATTGGCCATAGGTTCCCGACTTCTGAACTAAGGCATGAATTTAAGGCACATCTGTTATTCCCCAGTAGTTATTGATATGGACAATGTCTTTCCTCACTAAAAGTACTTTAACATGGTTTCGTTTAATCAATTCAGACTTAAAAGATGTTGCTTCTGAAGTGCCTTCAGTTTTTAGAGAAGCAGTTTGACAAGTATGCACTATTACTATTGGCAAAATGAGAAAAAGGCAAAATAAAAATATAAAACAAAAAATAAAATTTTGAAATCAAACTTTTACACAGCTAGGCTTTGGGCTTTCTATTTTGCATTACATTTGAAAAAATGTATGCTGATTTGAAAGGGAAACAATCTTCAAGTCAAAATTTCCTGCAAAACCAGAAATTCTGATTTTCACCTTCTTCACTAATGATTTCTGCTGTCATTAGGCCAGATCATTAAGTGGTATAAACTGAAGTCTTTAGACTTCTGTGTTACTCTCATAGTTTATACCACTTAAAGCTTTGGATCCTGGCTTATTGCCATTATCATCAACATTTTTAATGAGAATACTGTTTATAATGGAACACTTTAAAACCTTAACCTCTGCACAGAGAAGTAGGTCAGCATCTTTATGCTTTTCTTATGAAAAGTATTCTGGAGGCCTGTGTGTAGCTTTGTTCCTCAACAGTCTCTCATTCTCCTGGGGAATGTAATTCTTTCTGGCTGAAAGTCACCAGTCACTACACAACCCTGTTTTGAGGGCTAAAGTAGGACATGACGGGTGTAGAATTTGTGTTGGTGCTTGCATAGGGCTGAAAGTCAAGAAGTGAATTTGTAACTAGGCTGGGATTTTACCTGTATCACTGCTTTATTTAGCCTTTGACTTAGTCTCTCTTGTTGATGCCTTTCATTATCCAGTTGATCATCAGCTAGATGCCCCAATTACTACTACTACTAATACTATTACTACTGCTACTACTTTACTCTTGATCTTTTTATTTTTTTGATCTTCTCATCATATGATAAGCATAGTATGAATCCTTTAGTAGATTATTTTATCTAGTCTATCATTTGTCTATTATTTGTACCTAATGCATTACTGGGGCATGTAGTCTAAAGAAATGCATTCTATTATAAATTCTTGTTCAATTTTCTGATTGATATATGTGATTTTTTTTTTTTTATTAGAACCAGATTTATTACAAACAGTGTAGACTTAACCTAAACGCACATGAAAACTCAAGACAATGGACAATCTGGTCTTTATGTAAAATTTTCAAGTCACTTGAGCCAAAAAGGAAAATTCTCAAAGTGCATGAGGCATTTGGAAGCCTAAATCCCTAAGGCTCCTAAAGGCCTAGGACACTTCTGAAAATAAGAATTAAACTTCTATGCCATGTTTAGGCATCTTTGAAATTTCTAACTGATAGTTTGCTGACCATTCCTGTTCTGTTGAAAGAAGTACTGAAATTTTATATCAGGTGCCTTCTATCTCTGAACACATCCTGTTTCCCTAAGAACTGTTTTTATTAGAGAATAAATGTGAGCAGTAAACAAAAAGAGCAGCTTTATCCATGTTGGGAATTTCCCTGAGAGGCTACGGTATCATGGAATCTTTGCTACATTTCATAGCTTTCTGGCTATTCAGTACTTCTAGGAATTAGCTTTATACTTGCAGAAGTACATTTAGTTTGGCTTGGTCTGGTCTATCCAGCAATCAAAATTGTCACTTTGATAGGCAAGGGATCATTTCTCTGTCACAGAAGGTGAGTTATTTTTTGTCTGTAAAGTTGCTGGTTATCCACAGTCCAGTTGGCATATGGGCAGTCATACTGTGTACTACTTCACTCTGTCTTAGCAGCTACCTGAACCGTGACTCAGATGGAAATGATTCAGTCTCCATGGCAGCTGAGTCTAGAGCAGACTATCAGCTGTGCTAAATATAACTTGTTGCTTTTCTAGGACAAATTCAGAGCCAGTGTCAGTGGAATGTCACTTCAGTGGGGTCAGTGGCTCTGTTCCTGTTTACACCTAATCTGCATTTAGCCCGTAATGTGGTAACCACTAGGGGTGTGCGAAGCAGGCCATTTTCAATTTGGATTCAGCCTGATTCAGGGGACAGTGATTCGATTAGTTGATTTGGATCACTGTCCCAATTTGATTCAGCTGAATCCGAATCTGAAGATTCAGTGCTGATTTGGAGAATCAGCAATTTGGCTGTAGACACAGCTTTAAATGTTTTCTTGATATACCTCGAGGTACTAGGCACGGTTCGTGAATGCTACGATGGTGCGGCGAAAGTGCTTCTTGTCCACTTCTGGGTCTGCTGCCGAGCACTCTGGGGATCCCCTTGTGCTCCTGTACTCCATCCGCCCCACCATCTCGGTGTTCATGAGCTGCCTGGTACATTGAGGTATGTAGAAAAAACATTTAAAGCTGTGTCTATGTCTGAATCATCGAATCTCTCCAAATCTATTCAGATTGTTCGGATTTGATTCAGAGAGATTAAAGGGTCTCCTGATTCGATTTGGATTCAGAGATTCGGCTGCCGAATTGGGCCAATTCTCTGCCAAATCGAATCAGCCACTGATTCGATAGGGCTGTGTTTATAAGGACAGAGGCAGACTAGGGCTTAGTTTATAAGGACAGAGGCAGACAAGGTTCTTTGGGTGAATCTGATATCTTTTATTAGATTAACTTAGATAGTTGGAAAACAATTTTTAAGCAAGCTTTCGGGTTCAAAAACCCTTCATCAGGCTAAGGAAGTTTTAGCAGTTGACATGTGCTCTTCCCACAACAGAGTCATCAGCATTCCCGGATCTTACAGTTACACCTCCAGAAATGTAATATATCTCATCCAATGCACCAAATGTCCTGATGGAAAAATATGTAGGAGAGACCAAACTACAACCGCGCACCAGAATGAATGCACACCGTAAATCTATCAAAGACAGGAATACCTAATTACCTGTGGGGGCACAT
>NW_017729025.1:132164551-132165609 GCF_001723915.1 Gavialis gangeticus
CCCCACACTGCAGCCTGTCTCTCACTCATTGACTCCTCAATCTACATTTTCACTGACTGCCTGTCTTATATGCATACCAGCCCAGCCTCTGGCTGCTTTACTTTTCATTCCATCCAGAAAGAGCACACACCAACTGCTGAAACTTCTTTAGCCTGACGAAGGGTTTTTGTGGTCTAATAAAAGATATCAGATTCACCCAAAGACTCTTGACTTGGTAAGAACATTTTATAGATGTTGCCTTAAAAAAATAAAAGCTGTAAGAAAATTTGATAGGGGCTGATTTAGAATTAGCACAGTGTTTATACCATAATGTGAATAGAAGTCCTTACATGTGATCAAATAGATGCTGAAGCCCATTTATCTTTCTTCTGGCATCTGAAACCAGGAATGAATGACTTTATATGCATTTATTTGTTCTCAGACCCAAAATACATTCTTTTGGGTTTTATTTAATTTTCATACCTTCCCCCTAACCAAGACCCCCACTTTTCTTGAAAAGTAACACAAAAAGAGCTGTAGAAAAATATACTGACTCTTCAGTCTCTGCTCATCCAGGTGGTGTTTACTTGGGGTGTAATCCCAACACGGATCAAAGGGAGCAGGAGGGCGCAAAAGCCCCCATGGCTCACCAAAAGCATCCGGGAATGTCTCCTAGCTAAAAGGGAGGTGCACACCCAATGGAAGGGAGGGGCCATCACCAGGGAGGATTATGCTGCGGTTGCTTGGGGATGCAGGGGGGCAGTCAGGAAGGCCAAGGCAGAGATGGAACTGGGACTAGCTTCCCGGATCAAGGACAATAAGAAGTCCTTTTTTAAATACATAGGTGGCAAAAAGAAGATTCTGGGTAATGTGGGGCCCTTGCAGGACATGCTAGGAAATTGGGTCATCACACCAGACGACAAAGCTAACATATTTAATGATTTCTTTGCCTCCATTTTCCTGAGCAGGGACCGGAACTGCCACCCCCTTGGCCCCCCTTAGACCCTAGGGGAGGCGCACCTAGGCCGAGGGTTAGCGAGGAACTAGTTATGGAACTTCTGAAGGGACTGGATGTATTC
>NW_017729025.1:132166427-132179454 GCF_001723915.1 Gavialis gangeticus
AGGCCGCAGCTGGAGTACTGCGTCCAGTTCTGGGCACTGCACTTCAAGAGGGATGTGGAGAACATGGAGAGGGTCCAGAGGAGGGCCACTCGCATGATCAGGGGGCAGTAGGGCAGGCCCTATGAGGAGAGGCTACAGGACCTGAACCTGTTCAGCCTCCACAAGAGGAGGCTGAGGGGGGATCTAGTGGCCTGTTACAAACTAGTTGGAGGGGACCAGCAGGCATTGGGGGAGTCCCTGTTCCCCCAATCACTACCAGGAGTGACTAGGAATAGCAGTCGCAAGCTGGCAGAGGGTAGATTCAGACTAGACATCAGGAGGCGCTACTTCACTGTCAGGGTGGCTACGATCTGGAACCAACTTCCAAGCAAGTGGTGCCGGCTCCTACCCTGGGGATCTTTAAGAAGAGGTTAGATGTACACCTTGCTGGGGTCATTTGATCCCACTACTCTTTCCTGCTATGGCAGGGGGTCGGACTCGATGATCTGCTCAGGTCCCTTCTGACCCTACAAACTATGAAACTACGGTGTGCATATTTTAAGAAGAGCTAGGTCACCTTTGACTTCATTAACATCTTCATTAAAACACACAGGCACATGCTTAATGGCCTCCTTCCTTGCACACATTTTCCCACAAATGGGATTATTCAGGCTGGTGACTTTTCAGATCATTTTATGGGATGTCTTGAGCTAAAAGCAAGATTCAGTGGCCTCTGTTTTTTAAATTATTTTCTACTCGTGTAAATCCATAGATTTTTATTCTACAATTTAGAGGAGTGTACCAAATCAAAGTAGTTTAGACCTGAGTTCCATTGTGTACGGGTACTTAGGGAGCTAATGAATGGAGATTACTAGAGGGGAAATTTTATTTAGGAGAATTGCATATATGTTCCCATTTATCCTTTTACACATGCAGTGTATGCAACAATGACAGATTAATATATAACCATCCCAAAGAATCCATGTTGGATTTCCTAACCTTGAAAATGTATGCTTCACAAGATTAACCTCCCATCACTGCAGAAAATGAAATTGAAGATAATGAATGACCTATTGCAATTTCAGTTTTAATAATTTAGGACATAAAAAGGCTGTGTGTAGTCTGGGGTAAAACCATGAGAACTCAAGTCAACAAATATTTTAAATAGATTCTGGCAAAGTCCTTGGGCAGAGTTTTGCTGTCATAGACATGGCATGGAGGCATGAAAAAATACATTCTTTCTTCTGGTCATCTCTGCAATCATGCCAAAAACAGTTTGTGCTCATCTCCTAATGTGACAGCAGGGCAGCAACATGTGCTTCACTGTACTCCAGTGGAACCTGCTGCACATGAGAGATCAGTTCACATGCTTCCTTTATAAAATCCTGGTTTGGGGAAATTCATGCTCAATTTTCCAAATGATTTTAAACCTCAAAGGATTGTATGGTTTCTTTTCTACCCAGTCAAGTATTAGTTACGTTTCCTATTTTGTGCCAAATAATAGGAGGCCCTGGATATAATTGATCTTCATTGTATTTTCAGGCTTTGTTTTCTATTGATTTCTCTTGCACAGAGCATCTAATTCTCATTAGTGGACACCAGTTCAGTGGGCTTATATCATTTCAGATTGGGAAAATCTTGCTATTTTTAATGAAATCACAGATTTCACTTTAGATTCAGCAGCAGCATTCCCATCCTCCCCTCATGAAATCCCAAAATGCTGCAGGACAAATGGCACTTTGGTGCAGCCTTCTAAAAGAAGAACTGTTTTAGGAATTTCATTCAAGGCTTTTGAAATGACAGTTGGATCTTTCTCTTGTCTGACTGAACTTATTTGAAGTCTTTGCCCTTTCACTTAATATGCCTTCTCTTCTGAGATTCTTGCTCAACCAGACTTTGTCACCCTTTTCACATAGCAAAGTACTTTATTCTGCAAGTAATCTCACTCAAATCAACAGGACAGTTTGCCTGGTAAAGTAGAACCCAGCATGAGTTCAAATAACAGAATTCACCTATAATTTATATTAATAGAAATTCATTTTCCCTGGCCCATGATCACCCATGGGACCAATAATATATAGGTTACCCAATAATTTGTTTAAACTCCCTTCAGTTTTCATTCGTGCTCCAAGAGAATCAGGGTTGGAGTACTTTAGTTTTTCTTCTGTAGTAATTTATGATTCTTTCCTTAGTTAGTTATTTTTTCAGCCATCCCCTTTGGACTTTTTATACTTGGTAGAATAGCTGACCTTGGAAAATTATGGTGAGAGAGAAACTTGTGTGGTCTCTTTCAAACATGTCAGTTTAACATCCGTGTTTCTTTAGCAACATTTTACTTTTCTAGTGAGGTAGGAAAAAATAAGAAGACTAATATGAAAAATTTCAGAGTTGGTGTGCAATGTAGAACAGATTAATCATGTGTAGAGTAACATTAAGTTTGAATTTAGCCCTATGTGCCAATAAAATAAGATGGAAGGTATATTACAGTAATTTGATTTGGGGAACATGCATTCATTCTCACACCAGCGTTTTTAAGGTGAACTTTGAAAAACAGATTTGTAAAATAGCTGCTATGAAAGTTTATTTCAAAGTAATATGATTGTATTTGCTTATGCAGCAAAAAGGAGCAATATCTCAGAAATGACATGTATGCTTATTATAAAAAACAAAACAAAACAAAAAACTCACAACACCATCTTTTAATACAGGCATCTTGTGTTTTTTCTCAGAATATTGACCCAAGAGTGGTGAAAAGCATTTTTGCTATTAGGTTTTATTTTTCCTGCAAGGATTTCAAAACGGCAAATAGCAATGTAGCAAAAAGGGAAAAAAGATCCCTATGGTGCATCTTATAAGGTACATTCAAACTATAAGTTATTTTAAAATTAAGTTTCTCTTATTTGAATAAAGGCTGAGAATTGGGTCAGTTGTCTTTGGGCTGGGAGATGTTTTTTATAAACTAAGTTTCTAGGTAAGATGACAAACTTTTAAATCCATTTAAATATTATCGCTTGTCTGCACTGACTTCATCTTAACTTCCTGTTACCGCAGCTAGGTATTGAGTAAGACTCCTGATTAGGACAAGCAATGCTTCTCTGCATTTCCTTCTTGTTGTGTTGTGCAGTGACGAGCACGCTTGAGATTTTGTATAGGACTTTGGGTTTACTGCATTTTGTTTTACTTACTGAAAGTTTCCACAGAAGTGGATTGTGCAGAGGATCACTAGCTTGAATCACAAAATTATGTTTCAATGAGAATTAAATGTTGACTCTTACTCAAAATAGTTTGATTAGTCCTCCCTAGCATGGTAGAAGATGTAAAAGACTAGGAAAATGATGGAAACTTCAGGAAAAAAGTTGAGTTTTTCATTGAGAAGAAAAGAGTATGCAAGACATCTAAAATATATATAAATTATCTTTTTAAAGGAGGTATGCCTAAAAATATCACTGTAATCTGTATTAGTCATTGGTTCAGATTAATCCGAGTCTCTAAAATTTAACTATTCTGCTGCAGTTTAAAATAACTGACCTTCTGCACAAAGGCAGTACTTAGTTTCTTTCAGAAACAACACTTGGACAGGATGGGGCCTTGAGAGATCATTCAGTCTCCTGTTCGCAGCAGGATCTTTTGTTTAAACTGTCCCAGACAGCTCTTATGACTGGAGCATCAACATATTCTGTTTTGGAAGGACAGGGTTGGGAGAAAAGATGTCAGTGTTGCTTTATGTAAAAAAAAGATACACACTTGTTCCTTGGTTCAGAAGGAAGCAGACTGGAATGCATCTGAGTGAAGATAAAGGTGAAAAGTACAGTAGTGATACAATGATGGGGATGTTATAGACAATGAATGCAGGAAGAAGAGATGGATGAGGCACTCTTCAAGGAGGTGACAAAATTATCTGAAAATCATGAGAATGGTACTGATGGGAGACTTTAATTTTCTGGATATCTGCTGAAGGATAATACCACCAGACATGAAAAGTTGAGCAAATTCCTAACTTGTGTGCAGGACAATTTCTTGTTCCCAAGGGTTTAGGATACAGCAAGAGGATCATTTATCTTAGATTTTGTTTTGACCAGTAGGGAAGAAATGGTGGAGAATATGAAGGTGATGGGAAACTTGGGAGGGAGTGATTATGATATGGTAGAATTAATGATTCTGAGATGGGGAAAGCACGAGGGCTGCAGAAGTAAGACACTGGATTTTAAAAAAGTGGATTTCAATCAAGGAGATATTAAGTATGGTGCCATGGAAAGACAGACTGAAAGAAAAAGGGACCCAGGAGGGCTGCAAGCTTCTAAAGGGCATGGTATTGGAAGTCCAACAAGAAGCTATTCTGACACTATGGAAGCACAAGAAGAATGGCAAGAGACCAATGTGGCTACAGAAAGCTTCTAGGAAGCCTCAAAAGCAAAAAAAAAGCATAGAGGCAATGGTGACCTGCCCATCTTTCCAAGGAAACATATCAGGAAACAGCAAGAAGTTTCAGGTACAAAATGAGGGAGACAAAGGTTTTAAAAAAAACAGCTCTACCTGGCGAGGGAAGATAAAGACAAGAAGATGTTCTAAAAATGTTTGCCAGAAAAAGAAGACAAAGGCAGGCATGCATCCACTGTTAAATAGTCAGGGCAAACCTTTAAGAGAAGATGCAAAGAAAGTGGAGCTTCTCAACAACTACATTGCCTCAGTTTTCACAAACAAGTAAACTGCAACCAGACATCTAATGAGGAGTATCTGGATAAGGAAGAAGACAAGCTGAGGGGTGAGATGACAAGAGACAGTAGGAGAGCTTTTGATGGGTTTGAAAGAAGTTAAGTTAGCAGGGCCTGATGACTTAACCCAAGGATACTGATAGACCTGGCAGAGGTGTTCTTGAAGCCCTTGGCAATAATATTTAAAAGGTTATGGGAAACAGACTTGGTATCACAGGACTGAAAAAGAGCCATTATAGTTCCTCTCTTGTAAAAAGGCAAAAAGGGAGGACCTGGGAAACTATAGACTGGTTAGCCACGGCTCAATACCAGCATGCACTTGGTAAGAACCAATCATGCCAAACAAACTTGATCTCTTTTTTTCAACAAAATAACTAGCTGGGTGGAGGAAGGGTATGCAGTGGATGTGCTATAACTCGACTTCAGTAAGACTTTTGACAAAGTCCCACATGACCTTATAAACAAATTGGAGAAATGGGGGCTAGCTAAAACTATTATAAGGTGAACAGACAAATTGCTCAATATACGCAAGCAAAGGGTAGTTATAAACAGAGTCATGTTAGAACAGCAGGGGGTTTTGAGCGGAGTCCCACAGGGCCGAGAGCTGTTCAGTGTGTTTGTTAATGATATGGATGCTGGAATAGACTGCTGCTTAAAGAAATTTGCTAATGACACAAAACAGGGAAGCATTGCAAATGCACGGGACAGGAGCACAATTCAGGATTTTTGACAGATTGGAAAGCTGGGCTAGAGCCAACAGGATGAAGTTCAAGACTGACAGATACAAGGTGTTATACTTCGGAAAGAATAATAAAAAATATAAATACAAAATAGGTGATAACTGGCTGTATGGCAGTTCTACAGAGAAGGATCCTAGGAGTCTTAGTGGATCACAGATGCAGTATGGGTCTTTAGTGTGATGCAGCTGTGCAAAAGGTGAATGCAGTTTTGGGTTTCATTGACAGGAACATTAGGTGCATGACATGGAACATGTCAGTGCCTCTCTATTTGGCACTGGTTGAACCTCACGTAGAATATTGTGTGCAGTTTTGGGCTCCATGTTTTAAACAGGACATGGAGAAGTTAGAGAGGGTCCAGAGGTGGAAGACACAAATGATTAAAGAGCTTGAAAAGCAAGCCCTGTATGAGGGGAGGTTGAAAGAAATAGGCATGTTCAGTTTGCGTAAGAGACAATTTAAGGGGGGATATGGTAGCACTCTTAAAATATTGGATGAGCTGCTATGAATAAGGAGAACACCATTTTTCCACTGTTTCAGAGAGCTAGACATGTACCAGTGGCTTGTGGTTTCTTTCAAGTAGGTTTGGATTTCATAGCAGGAAAAACTTCTTCGCTGTTATAACACTGAGGCAGTAGTATAGACTGCTTTGGAAAGTTGTGAAATATTCATCATTGGAGGTGTTCAAGAAGAGGTTGGACAGGCCCTGTTCAGGGATGATCTTGGAGTAGCTATGCTTGAAGTGCTGTAAAGAGCAACCATTGGAAAGCCATGAGTTCCCTCCCTTCCCCTCCACAGATCACTGGGAGGTATGAGGAGAACTATACAGCCTAGTGGGGAGCATAGAGAGAACCATGCTGAGCAACAGGAGAATGAGGCACAACTCCACAACCAGCTTTGTTATGAAAGAAGATTAAAGCAGCCGGGATAAGTTCATGGAGGCAATACCAAAAAAGGAGTTCTGGCTGCCTAGTTATGATGTGTGATACGTGGAATTATGCTTGCTTCTCCCCAAGCTGCAGAGCAGAATTAAGGGTGTTTGGGTTTCCCCATGCTTCCAAGCTTTGCTGGTTGCCACATAGGACCAGGAAGATTTTTTTTTTCTCCTCTGTTACTGCAGGTGTCCTGGGGTGAGGGACAGTTTCTTGCCTTCCTCAGCAGCATTTGCAGAAAAAGTGTGTAGTTTTGACTGGTGTGTGCCAGTGCTTCTGCCAAGACTAAAAACTAGAGGGTTCTGGTTAAAAAGTCATGTCTCTCTGCTTAGGGTCAGACCAATCTGACCCTAAGGTCAGATCAATTTAGATCAGTTTAGGTCAGATCAGTTTAGGCTAGATATCAGGAGGCGCTACTTCACGGTCAGAGCGGCTAGGATCTGGAACCAACTTCCAAGAGAAGTGGTGCTGGCTCCTACCCTGGGGGTCTTTAAGAGGAGGCTAGATGAACACCTTGCTGGGGTTGTTTGACCCCAGTAATCTTTCCTGCCATGGCAGGGGGTCGAACTAAATGATCTACTCAGGTCCCTTCCGACCCTAGAAACTATGAAACTACTATGAAACTATGAAACAATCACCTCACTGAGATCAGGAAGAAATTTTACCCTATGGTTTTATTGGTAGGGACCGTGGTTATATTGGTAGGGACCTTCTTCTGTAATGAGAGGCATGGCCCTCTTGCTTGGTTCTCTCAAGTGCATTTTAAGAACTCTGGAAGCAGCAAAATGCTGACAACTCTCGTCTCCTGAGTTTTACCTGTGGCAGGTTATGGTGCTTTTGGTGTCTTTGGGGAATATGCCTTGTAGGTATGTTACTGGGTTGATTGTGCAATTTTAGGAATAGGTTAGACAGGGACTTGTATGGGATAGCTTGGACAAGGATGATTCTGCCTTGAGCAGGAGGTTGAACTACATGACCATTGGAGATCCCTTCTGGACCTATTTTTTCTATGATTTTATGATTCTATAAGGGCTTATCTTGCCTATGCTTAAAAACTTCCAGTTCACTACCATTCTTGCTAATTTAGTGTCTAAGTATCTCACAGGTAAAGAATTCTTTCTAACATCTACCCAAAACCTCTGTCGCAGTTTAAGGCCTGCCCTTCTTCTCTTGTTTCCTGTAAATGTAGTGAACAATTGGCTGCCATTTTCACTATAACAATCCTTTTTGTATTTGGAAGTTCATCAAGTTCTCCAGACTAAATAGTCCCAGTTCTTCCAGCCTGTTCTTGTATATCATGTTTTTTAGACCTCTTATAATTTCTGCTGATTTTCTTTGGACTGTTTTCAATTTGTCAGTATCTTTTCTTGAAGAGTGGTGCCCCAAAATGGATATAGTATATACTCAAGGTGAGACCCCAGTAGCACTGAGTTGAGTAAAAGAACCACTTACTGTGACTTGCTTACTATGCTCCTAACCTATACATGTGATGGAGCTCTGCTAATTGGCACACGTTGGAGTAGACTTGATTAATCACATCTGCTGGTGCTTGCTAATTAGCATGCTCCAGCAGCCTCTGTGTCATGTGTACTCAGTGTCCCTGTATTTCAAAGTGGTGGTGGGGGCGCTTTAAGTAAACTCATTGAATGAACTTAAAGTGCTGCCAACACCGTTTTGAAGCGTGGGATGCTGAATGTTGCATGAATTACCAATTAGCTTAAATGATGAGCGAGACCTTATGGGGGGATAAGGCAAAATGCCATGTTTATTGATTATAATATTCAAAAGAGCGCATGCACGCACACACACACGTACACACACAGTTCTGCAGATGCTAAGATATATTATTGGTCTTTTAGTTACTTGAGTCAACTTAGTGGTCAGCCAAGTTGAGCACGAGAATGGGGCCAGATCTTCTTGTTGAACTCATACTGATGTTGTTGTTCAGAACAGACACCCCAAAGCTTTTGCTCTTGCCCACCTTTTATAGTAGCTGTCTCCCATGCATGTGCATGGACCTTGAAGTTGTTTTTCTCTTTTTCTACTGGTGTAGTTATGTTTTTTTTCTTTCTGCTGAGATGATTTCTGGTTCAGGGCATATTCTTTTTGCTCTGGGTTCCGTGGCCTTTAGCTGTTGAAACGGTGTTGTTTTAGCATCCCTCAGCCTTGTCAGAACAGGAGGCAACCTTTGCTCATTGAAGGATCATAGCAGAGTTGTAAACCTTGCTTCTGTTTACCTTCATTCTTAGCTTGGCATAGACTGGATTCAGGATCCAGCTCAGTTGCTTTTCAGCCTTCTCTTAGCATATTCTGCTTTTACCAATCGCTCTACACTCATTCATCCATACATCCAAATATATATAAAAAGAATACTTGTTTTGCTATATAAAAATACAATAACAAGATATTAAAGTACAATAACAAACTTAATTTATAATAGCAAACTTAAAATTGCTACATGAATACACATGACATTGTGGAAGCTTTAATTAGAGCTTTTTACAGCTTTTTTGGTGTGTTTAGGGTGACTGCTGGTTCTGTGTTGATATGTATGTTGGTCCATGGGTTTCTTGTATATGGTGGTTTGTAATTTTATCATTCTGGATATTGATCAGGGTGTCTAAAAAGGAAATGTTGGTGTTGGAGTATTCAAGAGAGAGTCTGATGGAAGGGTGATGATGACTTTGAGATGGAAATTAATTGGAGACTGCAGGTTTTTGGCCCAGACGATGGAGACGTCATCTGTATATCTGTATAGCATGGGTTTGATGGCACAGTTCTTGAGGAATTCTTCTTTCAGGTGGGTCATAAAGGTTCATGTATTGTGGGTCCATTTTGGTGCCCATGGTTTGGAGGAAGTATTGGTTGGTGAAACTGAAGTTCTTGTGTGTGAGGATGAAGTGTTTAAGTTCAGTAATATCTTGAGACCTGTACTCTGAGTTTGAATGTTGCTCTTGTAGTTATGAGAGACAGGGTTAGATGCCATCCTGGTGGGCCCGGTTTGGGGTGTTGGTATATAAGATGGTGACATCCATGGTGGCTAGGAGGATTATTGCTGGGAAGAATGTCTATGTTTTTGAGTTTTCACAGAAAGTCTGTTTCATCTTGGATAAAACATGGTCTTTGGGTGACAAGAGGTTTTAGGATGGATTCAGTGAAACCTGATATTTCTTCAGTTAGATTTCTCTGGTTGGAAATTATAGGTCTGCCTGGGTTCTCTTGTTTTTGGATTTTAGGGACCATATAAAATGTCCCTGGATTGGGCAGTGGAGGGATCACTTTTTCTTGTAGTTCAGATGGAGATGTGATGGTGGTTTTGAGGTGAAAAAGGGAGTTGGATCTTCCTCTAGTGTTTTGTAGAAGGTGGTGTCAGAGAGTTGTCTGTTGGCTTCTTTTATGTCGTCTTCATTGTTGAGGATAACTATCAGTCTGCCTTTATCTGCTGCTTTTATTACTACTTGGTGGTTGGATCATAGAGATTCTATGGCCCTTCTCTCTGAGAGGGAGTGGTTGTTATAGTGTTGTTTGATGTTGATTATTTCATTGTGAATTCTCTCTGAAGCAGTCAGTATAGCGGTTGAGGTTTGAATTTCATCCACTGGAAGGTGTCCAATTTGATTTTTTTGAAAATTTTTTTGACGTTAATGTTTTCATCGATGTTGCCACAGGATGAAGTTTTGTTGAAAGTGGATTCGTTTTGGATGTGGAAATATTCCTTCAGAATATTTTCCGGAGGTGCTGGAAAAATTCTTGTAGTTCTCCACATTGTTTCCCACTTTTTTCTCCTTTAAAGGAGATAATCCATTTTTAAAGTTTGTTCATGACCCTTTCATACATTCTTGTGACCCACTTTTGAGTTGCGACCCATGGAGTGAAAAATGCTGTGCTAGAAGGTCTTGTGCTTTGCTGTGTTTACCTCTTCAGTAGATGTTTCAGTAATTAAACTCCGTAAATCCGGTCCTGTGATTTGGATGCATCAGTCAGTCATTTAAGAACTAAGAACAAGTTTCCCATACAAGTAGCAGTTTTAGCCAGTGTGGTTTTTCAGCCACATTATCTTACTATATTTCAGGATTACATCTAGTGTTTGTTTTCTACTTTTATTGTATTAGACTGTATTATTTCTGCTTTTTTTTCAATGGATATATTCTGTTGTTGTTCAGGAACTGATGTGCCTTATTACTATACTTGCATTTGAATTTATAAAGGGATTTGTAAGCCAACTGGAAATCCAGTAGAAAGTAATGAAACATTTCTTAAAAAACACTTTCCAAGATACAAAACATGTATTATGTGGTATGCTTTCCATGATACATTTTGCTATTGCTTCCTTAGGAAAGTAAGAAAAAAATTAAATTCTGTATCCAGATAAATGTCAATGGCTGGGATTATGGGGAGGGTCTAAGGAAATTAGACTTCTAGATCCTGTTGAATTCCCAAATCTTAGCTAATAGTTAGAAACTATTCACCTTTAGGATAAGGTTTTAAATCATATATGATAAGTGATTTTTTTTTTTTCTTTTTTACTTACTGGGTGCATCTACATATTCAATTAACACAATGTGATAAACTCTGGAACTCTTTGAGCTGGAGTCAACTGTTCCTGGGTACGGTGTCTACATGTGTGCCCAGGACAGCAACACTTTGAGCCAGGGTGGAGCAGCCCTGGGTTGGTAGCAGGCTTTCGGGGTGGGGGGTGGGGGTTAAGCCCTGGGCTTTGCGTGGTAGCATTGGACAGCAGAGGGCCTAGCTGGGGCACACGGGTGTAGAATCTGCAGAGCCGTGTGGGTAGGCAGCAGGCAGGAGTCTGGCCCCTGCCCAGTCACCATCTATGTGTGTGTTTAAGCACAGTAAATGACTGCTGTAAGATAGTACTTCACAGTGGAGTTAATTAATTTACGGTGCCCTAATACAAGTGCACGTGTAGATGCAATCACTGACGTGTTAATCCTGTTGAATTTACTATATAACTGTACATGCATTTGCCTTTATATTACATATATGGAGTCCATTAATCCCTACAAGACATGGTTTTCCACATTTTAAATCTTATTTAAATTCTGGGTGAAAATGTAGGTTGTCACATTTATCTGTGTTTGAAATAGTAAGTAGCAGAGAGGTACATTTTGATAGATTCTGCGAAGAGAATATAAAAATATAATGACTTAGTGCTTTTGTTACATCTCTACAGATCTTCTATTTTACCAGTAATTAATTATTCTCCCTGTAATGAGCTTTGGACTTGGGACACCAGGACTGCTTAAATAAATCATTCCAAACATTATATTTGTGTTGTGTTGTGCAATTGCAATAATTCAGCAGATTCAGGAAAAGACAATAAAACAGGATACAAAGTATGCTTATGTTGTGTATTAATTTGTGGATTGTCAGTCTATAGAATTAGAGCAAATGATTCTTTTGCCATTTGGGAATGTTGAGCAACAAGGCATTATGAGCACAAAAAAGCAATTTATTGTAATACTTCAGTTCTAGCCTTTCCTTCAGGCTTCTGGCTCCATTGGGTACTCGAATATTAAATTGGGTTCATTTATTCTGTGCAGATTTCAGAGGAGTCTCAAAGAAGTGATGCTAACTTCATATACTCCCAGTTCTTACTTAGCTCCTGCATTTTTATTTTGAAACCTGGAGGTTTTTGGATGCTGTTTGGTGTGTGTATTCTAGATTTTTAAGTGTGTGATGTTTCACTATAGGGATTGTGCTAAAAAGCTTTCATGTCAAACAGTAACAGCTTGACTTCCCACAACCTAGTGTTAGAAGAAAGACAGAAAACAGCCTACATAGAATATCAGAAAGATCACAGTGAGGGTCAGGATCACTGTAGTGCAGTACTGATACGAGCTTGATTGTAAAGATAACTGCTGCAAATTGGAGCACTTACCAGTAATTAAATCACTGACCAAGAAAGTTTTTTGTTTGTTTGTTTTTTTAATTCTTAAAAGTGAAAATAGTGGATGTGGAAGGTGACCAGCATCTTTCAAATGGAAGTGTTTCACTTCTGTACAGTATGAGTACGACATGGACAATAGCAGGTTAAGCTTCTCTAGTGCACAGTGAATGCTCTTTGCAGCAGCTAAGGCCAAAACTCATTAGATTTATCATGCTAGTGATCCAGCTGAGCCTGACTGTAACTTGTCAGCTATTCTTTTCTGTGCAGGGTGGGTGTAAAAGGTTTCTTTACCATGTACTTGCTTTGCAAATATACAAGCAAGCCAGTATGGAAGTGGGCCTGTTTGACTTCAGAAGAAATGTCCATGAGTCATGGAAGAAGTGTTTGACCAGTAATAATGCAATCTGACTGGTTGCCATTACTTGTTTATATACAAACTGGAAAAAAATAAAGCCATGCAATCTGAATTGATTTGTAATTGGACTTCAGTCGTGAAGGCTGCGAGTCAAGTGCCTTACACAAACATTAAATGACTTGCTTTAAAAAATATTAAAAATGAAAGAAAAATAAAAACATTTAATAATTGCTGTTCAAGAGGAATTTGTAATGCAAAGATTGTGGGATTTAAGGGTTTTTTAAAGCTTTTTGTTACTTATCAAAACAGGTTCATAGATTCATAGATGTTTGGGTTGGAAGGGATCTGAGTAGATCATTGAGAGATACAGGTCCCTCAGTCTCTCCTTGTAGGGCTTTGCCTGC
>NW_017729025.1:132184454-132199986 GCF_001723915.1 Gavialis gangeticus
TGGAAAAAAATAAAGCCATGCAATCTGAATTGATTTGTAATTGGACTTCAGTCGTGAAGGCTGCGAGTCAAGTGCCTTACACAAACATTAAATGACTTGCTTTAAAAAATATTAAAAATGAAAGAAAAATAAAAACATTTAATAATTGCTGTTCAAGAGGAATTTGTAATGCAAAGATTGTGGGATTTAAGGGTTTTTTAAAGCTTTTTGTTACTTATCAAAACAGGTTCATAGATTCATAGATGTTTGGGTTGGAAGGGATCTGAGTAGATCATTGAGAGATACAGGTCCCTCAGTCTCTCCTTGTAGGGCTTTGCCTGCAGGCCCCTAACCATATGAGTGGCCCTCCTCTGAACCCTCTCGAGGTTTTCCACATCCCTCTTGAAGTTTGGTGCCCAAAACTAGTCACAGTACTCCAGCTGTGGCCTGACCAATACCTCATAAAGGGGAAGTATCACTTCTCTGGAACTGTTTGTCATGCACCTGCTAATGCATGATAAAGTGTGGTGAGCTTTACTGATCACTTCGTCACATTGACGACTCACATTCATCTTGGTGTCAACAATGACTCCAAGATCCCTTTCCGCTGCTGTGTTGCTGAGAAGGACCTCCCCCGCCTGTAAGCGTGTTGGTGATTCCTTCTCCCTAGGTGCAGCACCTTGCACTTGTCCTTGTTGATCTGCATCCTGTTATGTTCCGCCCACTTTTCCAACCTGTCCAGATCCATCTGGATTCAGTTCCTACCCTCTAGTGTGTTAACTTTACCCCATAATTTGGTATTATTTGCAAATTTGGACAGACTGCTTTCTACGCCCTCATCCAAGTCACTGATGAAGATATTGAACAGCATAGGTCCAAGGACCAAGCTTTGTGGGACTCCACTGCGTACGTGTTTCCAGGTTGCTACTGACCCATCCATCACCACTCTCTGGGTGTGATCCCTAAGCCAATTTGCCACCCACTTGACCACGTAATCATTTGCGTCACAGTCGCTCAGTTTCCCTGTGACAATAGGGTGAGGTCTTTAACACTGTCTGGACTAAGAGCTTCAAGCATAAACTGTAAAGATGTCCCTTGTCAGATAACTTGCACTTAGTGTAATGGCTCTTCAGTATTTAAATATCATCATTCTCCTTTGAGGATCAAAAGGGTTGCTGCCCTCTGGATTCAATGCCATGTATTAGTATGGTGAATTTATTATTTTAAGAGAAAAAGCATAAATGAAATTCCTTTGTCTCTGGGTCTCTCTGGCTAGGTACAAACATTCACAAACCCCAAGGCAGAATCTAAGATATGTGGTTTTCTATAAGTGGCATAGTTTAAATTGGTAGTGAACAGAATGTGACAAAGTGATCAGTAAAGCTAACCGCACTCTATCATGTATCAGCAAGTGCATCACAAACAGGTCTAGGGAGGTGATACTTCCTTTCCATGCAGCACTGGTAAGGCTGCAGCTGGAGTACTGTGTTCAGTTTTGGGCACTGCACTTCAAGAGGGATGTGGAAAACCTTGGGAGGGTCCAGAGGAAGGCTACTTGGATGGTTAGGGGCCTGCAGGTAAGGTCCTATGAGAAGAGATTGAGGGACCTGGTTCTCTTCAGCCTCTGCAAGAGAAGGCTGAGAGGGGATCTAGCGGCCATCTACAAATTCATGGGGGGGGATAGGAATAGGAGATGCTCTGTTTACTAGGGCATCCCTTGGAGTTACGAGAAACAACAGCCACAAACTGACAGAGGTTAGACATCAGGAAGAACTTCTTTATAGTAAGGGTTACCAGAATCTGGAATGGGCTTCCAAGAAAGGTGGTGCTGTCCTGTACCTTGGAGGTCTTTAAGAGGAGACTTGACAAGCACCTGGATGGGGTCATCTGACCCCAGTGTTCTTTCCTGCCCAGGGCAGGAGGTCAGACTCAATGATCTACTAAGGTCCCTTCTGACCCAAAGATCTATGAAACCTATAAGAACACACATTTGCCATTGGGAAGGGGGTGGAGGGGGATGGGCAAATCTTAGACCAGATTCCACCATTTTTAAAACAGTGTATACGTGCTGAACTTCTGTTATGGGTCTAGACCGGGTTTGTGTGCTGAACCTCTGTTCTTTTATGAGTATATACCAGTTTCTGGTAAAAGTGTAGTGTCTGTACCTGGCCTCCTGAGATCAAGTAAAATTAGTTTTGGTCTATTCGTTTGGAAATATTTTATACTGGAGTCATGTCAGTCAGTCTGTGGCTGTCTGTATTACGTTTTAATACTGTGCTCAGTGCCACCTTGATACAGAGAGGCCTTGTACTTCTGGGCTTGCTGTGATAGGCATTTAACAAGCATAGTTCTTTGTGGACAAGTATTGTCATTTACCAGTGGTTCAGTTCCCTGATCCTCTAGCAAGTGTGTGATTAAAAACAGGTGGAAAAGGGTGTAACGTAAAAGAGGGTGTTTAGCATACCACCTGCGAGCACTATTCATTGCTAATCAGTCATTACAAGTTGTCATCTGTTAGCCAATGTCAGATGGCAGTTTTCCATGTACATTATGGTAGAAGTGAATTTTTAAGTTACCAGGGCTTTGTTTTCTCATATCTTGCAGCTTTCTGTTGTGATTTTCAACTATCATGTGTTTTACAACTGCCACTGAAGCCCTTCACTTCCCTTGCTCCCAATTTTCCATTTCAGATAAGGAATTTAAATTGTTTCAGGTTACTTATAACTTCAGACTAGGCAACAAGGTAATGGCAAGGCTTCAGGCACAACAGGTTTAACAAGCACGGAGGGCTTTTACGCAGTCCTGGATGAAGTAGTTAGATACCTACTTTAGGGCCTCTGAGAAAGTTAAAGCTAGCAGTTTGCAAGACTGCTTGTTAGGCACAGGCTTCTAATCTAGGATCTCTAACCTAGGGTAACATACAGACATTCTGTTTCTACTAAGACTCCTAGTTGAAAATAAGTGTGCACATGAATGGTGTGTGCCCCTGGCAGCTGGGAGGGGGGCACAGTGGCGGGGGGAGCATGGTGACGGTAAGTGGGGAAGCTCCCACAGATACCACTGGTGCTGTTGGTGGCCAGGGTTGCGGGGTAGTGAGCGCTGATCAAGGGATCATGGACTACCCGCAGACGCCGCCGGTGGTGTTAGTGGCGGGGTGGTGAGCAGTGCCTGCCTGCAGTGTTGGCAGCACCTTTTTGCAGAGGGTGCACTGCCACACTCAGAGGGTGCACTTGCATCCCCTGTGTGTCGCCTCTGAGTGTGCAGATGTTCAAGATTCTTCTCCCAGAGCAAAAATGGCTACTCCTGGGAGGGAGGGGAGAGGGGAAATAATCCTGGAACAATCAGGGTTAAATTGCTTCTGGGAGAATTTTTCTCTCAGGAGACTGAACATTTGTATACTTTCTCCCCTGGGGCCTGGGAGAAGCAGAACTGGGTGAAAGGTTCCTGTGCGTTCCTGAAACCAGGGTCACCCTGGTCTGGAGAAGGGGCAGTGGATGGGGAAGGGAAGCAGAGGAGCAGCCCTAAGTCCTCCCCAATCTGTTTCTCACATCGGAGTCCCTGATGTGAGAGGCAAGTAGGGGCTTTGCCACACCACTCCTTCTGCCCAGCTTCTGGGCCCCAGAAACTGAATGCGGGGAACATTGCCAAGCAGTTTCCTTGCCTGCTTTCCTTTGGCTTCCCCCATCCCCTCTCAGCTGAGCAGTGGGGGTGACAAGTCAGGCTTGCAAGCCTGGGTCTTGGTCTTGCTGGCTTCCTCTTACCTCCCCTTGCTGCTCAGCTGAGTGCAGGGGAGAGGGCAGGAAGGGGCGGTAATTAAAAAAGCTGGAGGGGCCGGGAATCAGATTTTCCCTTGCTGAGTGGTAGGGGTAGTAAGCTGGTTTTGCAAGTCTGGCTCTTGGCCCTGCTGGCTTCCATTTGCTTCCCCACACTGCTCAGCTGAGAGCTGAGGGCATCAATTTAGAAGCTTGAAGCTGGGCTTGGGAAAAGCCTCCTAAACTGGGCTTATAAGCTCTCCAGCTGAGTGGCAGGGGCAGCAATTTGAAAGCCAGAAAGACCAGGAGCCTGCTCTGTGCAGGCTTTCCCCAAGTCTGGCTCCCAGCCCTGCTTTTTCCCCCTGCCAACCAGCTTACCTGGAGCAGAGCAGAGCAGACAGGCTGCTATATTGCAGAAGCAAGGTTATGTGGAAGCTGCTGCTTTTCAGTAGGTGCCAACAGCCACTTGGCAGCCTGCCCCCTTCCTAGGCAGAGGAGAGGACAAACTGCCAATAAATGGGCTTCTCTAAGGGCAGGGTTGGCCAAGGAAACAGCCCTGTAGTGTCCCCATGGCTGGAGAGCTATTGCGGCAGAAGGAACATCTATACAGCCCAGTTCCTGGGCTGTTTTTCTCCCAGAAGAAATGTCTTTCCATATAAATGAACAACTGTATGCAACCTATGAAAGACTGATAATTTTTAATATGCTAATTTTACAAAATAACAATTTGTTTCACAGGATTCCTTTCTACAGTAAATAAGTATATTAGATATTCTGGACTGTATGACATGAAAGAATTCAAATTAAACTATAGTATCCCTTGTTACATTATAGTAGCTTGCTCTAGTACCATTAATTGAGCAGAAATTTCCAAATTAAGCCAAAAGCTTTGTGAACATGTAGTCATTGGCATCATTAATCAAAAGTTCTGAATTTGTTTCCCAAGACCTCTGCACAGCAAATTATTGCCATTTGTGGCATTAGAAACTTTTAACAATGTAAATACTCTACTCTCTGGCTTGACTAAGACAGTTACCTGGAGATATTTATCAGTTGATAAGTTGAGGATGTTTACCGGATCAGTAATCAGACCTGCCGGCAAAAAAAGTGATTACCTGCTTTCCAGAGACAATCAAATTGTACTTAACTACATGGCCTCATTCAATTTCCAAAGGCTCCCCAAGAATAATGAACTCTGGCATTTATTTCTGGTTATGTGGGATAAAAGGGGCACAGTGGAGGTATGCTTATTTATCTTAGTTGAAGATCTCAGTCCAATTAGTGTAAAACATAGATACTATCCACTAACCATTGGAGCAAGGTTTGAACCTCCTGCCCTGAGAATCAGAACGTCTAACTTTCTCAATGGACAACAGGTTCCCTGAAATCACATTTTCTTCTGAGTTATTAGGAATGGTAAAATGCAATTGTTAACAGAAAGTTCCTCAGTGAATAGAAAAATTCTTCTTTTGAGCATCCTCATGTGAAAGAAAGAGACTTTACTAAATTATTATCCAAAAACTGCTTGCTCTCTTTCCTTACAGAATTTAAGGCTGGTTGCAGATGTTAAAGAAACTAAAAAGAAACCAAAAAAACTGTGCTTTACTGGAATAAGTAGCACGTTACTTCACCCCTACTCCGCAGTGTCTGTATAGATTCAGCAGGGGTTTTTGGTGCCTGTATTTAAAGCTGATTCAATCAGCTATTACATAAGTGTCAGGCCCCACTAAACCACCCAATCTATACAGATATTGAGCGAACCAGGTCCAACTAATGTGATGCCTCTTCTGGGCATGTTTTGGGTTTGGCGTGGGAGTGCACTGAGTTTAAAGTGCCGGGTTTTTTGTTTTGGTTTTTAAACGACTGCAAGCAGCCTAAGAGTTTATACTCTTAGAACAGAACTATTTATCCATGTATTTGAACATCACTTAGCGCACAATAGCCCCCATTTTTGACCAGGGTCTCTTGGCATTGCTGTTGTAACAAATAATACATTATTTCACTCATAGCTGGAGTCTCCTTGTGAAAATCCTGTGGCATCACAATGTTTTGACACACTGAAGGTTTTTTTTTCCAAAGCAATGAAGAGCTACTATTTGTTTTTTCTCTGTGCAGGGGCATAGGACTTCCCAGGAGGAGTTTGTGACAAGGAGCTTTTGCCTGTGTGGAGGTCATGAAAGTTGCAAATGGAAATGAATGATATTAGGAGTCTTACAAAAGGCTACCATTCTGACCTCCTGGCATCTCTCACCTCGGACAGACAGTGACCAATGGACTGGCCTTGTCTCTCAAGGGATTTTCAGTAGATTTATGTTTCCATCTTGTCACTTTCTCCTTCTCCTTCTCCTTCTCTCATCCCTCACCATCTCCTCAGCCACGCTTCCCTGTCAGTGCACAGAGATATTCACAGAAGATAAACCCTTGAGATTTTCATCACAGTGAGTCCCAAGCAGTTATAAATGATGGGCTTCAAATTTGCATAAAATATAGTAAATGCCCCTTGTAGATAAAGGAGAAAAATTGCTGCATGTGACCCAATGGTTCTTTTTATTTGCCTTCCTCCTGATTTCAGCATGTTGACATTCACCTCGCTGCTGCAATAGTTGGCTAAGGTAATTGTAAAATGCTAACCTGTAGCAACTGCCATTTCCAGATACCTGACTTAATTAAACAAATAGCCTACATTCATCCACGGGCACAGAAGGGGGCAAGTCCTCTGAGGAAATGTGCTTTACTTCCATGTTTCAACTTTGACAAAATGAAAAATCAAATTTCATTCCTTATGGAATGGGCCCTGGAAGGAAGCTGCCTCTCAGAGGAAATCAATCCAGGCCTGTAATAATGGAGGTGTTAGTATTTTTATTATATAGATTATTAATAAAGTCAAGGGAGGTAAATGGATGATTACTTCTGGCTTTCATTGGGGATTTAGTTGGTTTGTGAAATGTCACCCCTGGCCTTATTAGCACAGTTGGTACTATTCCGCTGACAGCTAAGAATATATCTGAACAAAAATAAGAGCTGAGTTTTAAATAATACTTAAGATAGACAGACAGTCTTGGAACATTTATTCTCTCTTTAGTATTTACAGACTGCCAATCAATGCCATATCTAGGCACTATAGTATCTAGGTTTAGTGTCTAAACCTTAAGCTATTACCTAATAACTGCAAAGGCTGCTTTGCAATGGAAATACCAGATCTCTTTTCATTGAATCCCATCCCTGTTCTTTTGTATATTTTCTGTTAAGAGCTTGGATGTGTGAAACCTTTAAGTATGGAACTCCTGTTGGTGGCAATAGGAGTTCTGTGCGTGAAGAGCCTGCCAGGTTGGGTTTTTAACTTGTAAGATCTTAGGGCAGATATCTCATCTACATGCCTTTCTTGTGGACAGGTGGAAATTGAAAGATATGTCAGAATGTAAAATGCAAGAGTGCACAGCTGACACCATGCAAAATGCAAATGACTCTAAATGGTGTTTGAGGTAAGGGAGGCCTTGAACGATTTCTCACAGAGGGAGGTCCTCTTGTTGAGTTTGGTCCTTTGTTTCAGCCAGAAGGTTACCCCCAGAATTATGCACAGACTGGACTCAAGGCATAGATTAAATTTGATTAAGCATTTAGCAGTGTTAAAGAGTAGAAATGAAATCCCAGAATAAAGATGGTGGTTGTTTCTTGCATGAGGGGCAGCCTGGGGACTGGTAGCTAAAGCCCTGAAGTAGAAGAGAAAAAGTCCAAGACAATACCAACTGTAGGTTTGTTTATTTAAAATAATTAAATATTATCATTGTAATGTCAATGTGTTCCCTGTACCTTCTTGATATGCTGCTAGGAAAAAATGTTGCAACTGGTGAGGAGTGGCCTCTTCTTTAAAAAAACTGACTGACAGGATATCACTGAAAAAGTAGGTAAGTGCCAGTGTGATAGAAGACTAAAGACCAATATGAGAGTGAATTGGCCTGGCAAGAAATGGATGCAACTTTCAGTCTCCTCTGTTAAGCAAACCACAATAATACAGCCTCCTTTAGAAACCTTTATAGTCTCTTAGCTTAGACTCACACCCACATTTTTATGGATGTGTGATGTAGAATGCTTACCTATAATCTCTGTTCAGACTCTGTCTGAGTCTGAAAAAGCCTGCATGGGTTTAACTAATGTATTTTGTGGGGTTGGACCAAAGGATCCTGGAGGTTCCTTCTAATCTCCTAATTCTATATACAGAAGAGAGGGGCCATAAGGAAGAAACATGCCAGAAAAAGCAGCTAACAAGGGTAAGATAATTTGTCTATAGTAGTTTAATTGTGCTTTCAAATCTCATTCTATTTTCTATTTGGTTATAGGCTGGTTTTCACTATATTGTGTGTTTTGCCAATGTGTGAGGGTTATACAGGGATTACTTGCTGTTTTGTGTTAATTGGATCATAAACAATGGTTCCTGCCCTGAACAGTTTACTTGTGCAGTGCCTAACACACTGGGGGCATGGTTATAGTAGTATAAACACTACTATAATGCTATTGATCAAGGTAATACTAACAACAAAGATTGAAGGGAATATACCATGAAGCTTCTTTCTGAAGAGAATAAGGATATGTTCATTGGTGTCTTCACTAAGATAACTTACTGTAATAGGACTTGGCCCCTAGGGTTGTCTGCGATGCTTTCTCATGGCTATGTGACTCCAGCCTTGCTCTTTTTCCCTTTCCTGCCACACCTTGATGTTTCTTATAGTGTATAGGGAGGCTGCCCCCAGGGTCTGAAAGTGAGCCTCAGTTCCAGCTTGTCCCTTTCTTACCCCTAGGGCACTAAACTATGGCCCTCTTTGCCCTATCAGTGCCTCCGAGCACCCATCACCTTATGGGTTGTATTTATGGCTTCCATTCTCTCCTACAGCTATACTCATGCTTCACAGATGTGACTCTTGATTCATGCACCAGCCTGAACAGGTTTCAGCCTTCTTGGCTTTGGCTCACATGGTTGTTTTAGCTGTGACTCCTAAACCTTACACCTACTTCATCTGGCCCTCTTGGCTCCTGCCTGCTCTCCATCTCACTTATGCTCTCCTTGCCCCTTTGCAGGGCTTGAAACCCTGAGTGCTCCAGGCATCCTGGTGTATGGTCTCTAGTCCTCCCCTGCAGCTACACCAGTTCCAAACTTAAATGCAACATAAATACAAGCAGTCTCTTCTGAACTAAAAGTCTCCCTCTACTTTGGGTCAATACCACACCGTAAGTCACATTTTACTTCACACTCTCTCCTCCTAGCTCCCCTGGATGGCTTGGGTACTTACCAGTCTGTCTCCTGCAGCCACTCTCTCCCAGGAGCTCTTCTCTTTGCAGAACCAGACTGTCTGCCTTGCTTCAGGTACTGGACTAGTATGCCTTAAAGCACTGCCTCTTCTGGCCAGGTGACTCCCTAGACCTACAAAGGGGGGTTTTCCTTTCGCTTAGTGGTCAGCTGATCTTTCTCTGCTGCAGCTTAACCCAGCTGTTTGTAGTCTTTATGTTTAGGCTGCCCGGACATCTACCCCATGTAGCAAGCTTATTGCTGCATAGCTAGCTTTGGCTTAGATGCCTATCCACACAGCAAGGTTGGCCTGCTGCACTTTATGCTTAAAGTATCAGGAGCTTCTGTCTTCCTGTTACACTTAACTTGAAAGTCATCAGTGTGGCATCATGTGGTCTGGACTAAAATACAAGACCAAGAATTAGGAAACTGGGTTCTGCTTATTTCTTTGCAATGGGTTTGTTCCTTGACCTGTCATCTTGGTGTTTCAGTTTCCCATCCATGGAATAGGGATCTAACAGTTACCTAAATGAAAGTGATGTTCTGAAGCTTAATTTGTGGGAGTTTGTAAAGTGCTTTAAGGTTCTCAGATGGACAGCTGTCTAGAACTGTGAAGTGTTATAAAATAAGTAGAAAATGTTGATTTTACAAATGTGTTGAAATTGGACTGGAGCTGTTGTTATGTAGTAGCAGGATGTACCATTGAACTGTAGGGGTACATGTGGGTGCATGTGCACCCCCTGAGATTGGCTGCTGCCGATGCTACTGGCGGCCTCTGAGAGTGGTCACTGCTTGGCACCCCACACCACCCCCTCACTGTCAACACTGGCAACAGTGTCTGTAGGCAGTCGCCGATCGTTGCTGGCCATCGCTGATACTGCTGGTGGCATCTGCGGGTGGTCACCGATTTACTGGTCGGTGCTCCCCACCCCCACCGACACAGTGCGGCCGCCTGCGGAAGCTCCCTGCTTGCCGCTGCCATGCCGCCACCACCACCACCTGCAGGTGGTCGCTGTGCTCCCACAGCTTCAGGATACACGTGACATTCATGGGATATACACTTAGGCTAGGTACAGAGATTCAAAAAGCCAGAGGTGGAATTGATCCAAAGTACGAGGTTTTCTGTAAGCAGTATAGTTTAGATTGGTAGTGAACAGAACACACATTTGCCTGGGGCGGGGAGAAGGGATGGAAATCATATGTTGGGTTCTTCCATTTTTAAACTAGTCTGTGTTTGTCAAACTTCTGTTATGTGTATAGGCTGGTTTCTGATCACTTATACCTGTAAAATTCTAATGTCTGTACCTGGCCTCAATGGCTCTGAGTAGGGAAATGGCTTGCTTTTGAATTTCTTCCATAATTCATTAGTGTAGTGGTTTTAAAACTGACCAATGAGCAATACACCAAAAGGTACGGGAAGCAGCAGTCTGTGACAATTTAATCCTGGAAAATGTAGCATTTCTGTTATCAGTATTTTATCAGCAAGATTAGTGAAGAGATAAAACTGAAGGACCAGTAAAGGAGGTGGACAGGACTTGCTTGTAGTATGAGGATTTTATAAGCTTTAAAAAAGTAGTCTGATGAACTCCAGCATGCTGCTGTCAGATAGCAGCAGTCAACTTCCGCTTTTCTTATCTATTATAGACCCAGTCACATACTTAGAGGTGGGAATTGTAGTTACTAGTGTACAGTTAAATGAAGGGTGAAAGCATCTCTCTGCTTTTTCTTGTATTTTGAGATTTAGATTCACTAATGTTTCCAAAGTGCTTTGAGACTTGTGAATGGGTGGTGCTGGAGAAGTACTTGGTATGATTATTTTCTTTTCATGGTATTTTGAGGAATAGCTCTGGTGAGTGCTGTGATTGACTTCCCTCTCCCCCCATCCCTTAAACAGATAATCTTCTCTCACATATAATATTGAAACCAGAAGTATGCATTTATTTGGGTCATTTGTGAATTAACATCATCATTAAACCATTTTACCTAGCATCTGTGGATAATTATAGAAGATGATGAAAGAGAATTGTGCAACATAGTTTCCCTGGAGAGTCCCTGACTGATTCTCTACTCCTGAGCTTCCTTCCCACTGTCATGCATCCAGCTTCATCTCAGATCCCCCTCCGTATCTCCCAATCTCTGATCAGCTCTTCATGATATTCATTATTTGTTCACATAGTCCTATGCTACAGTCAGTAGAATGAAACACTAAATTAAAATGTTTAGAGAACAGCTTTGTTAAGCACAAAATAAATACAGTGAAAGCTGAAACTGTGTTTGCTGTACATCATTAGTGTGTGTAACTGCTCTTTAATTTCTACTGGGTGGTGCTGAAAGCTTTAAATCCTGTTGTTGAAAACATTCATGTGAAGGTGGGTGAGAGGCAGGTTACTGAATCTTGTGCCTTTCCATGAGAACAAAAGCAGTCTTTAGAGTATAAGGCTCTAAAGTATTGCAAACTAATTCCATTCATTTTTATTATATTTTTTTTTTTTTAAAAAAAAGATTAAATGAGGGCAACATTTACAGCCAGCGCTGCCATGGTCCCAACACATTCAGTTGGGGTGGAGACCCATTGGGAAACTGTTAGTCACAGAGGTCTATTTCTATACTTGCGTGTCCTGAAGGTCTAAGTGAATTAAGCCCAGAAAAAGCATAATATTGGCAGCAGCCACAGACTGTTTTTACTATTTCAATGGGCAGTAATGTGCCAGCTTTGGCAGGGGAACTAGGAAAAAGGAAAGAAAATCAGGAAAAATTGAAATAATGGTGATAAAAATAAAAAGCACTTTAATGCGCAGAGTCTTCCACATAAAGCCTAACACAGTACTTGTATACAAGCCAAGAGCAATCAGAACACTGCCAGCTTTCTCAGGTTTACAAGTCATCTGTAGGTATCACCCCTCTACTCTATCTTGAATAGAAAAATATTCATGAAAATTGTGCAGTTTGCTTAAAAGGATAATGTCAAGTTAAAAATCATTTTGTTAAAAGAAAACTCATTATTAGTAAGTGCTGCCTTATTAGTAGTTTTGCAATGGATTCTGATTGGACAATGGGGGGACGGGGGTGGGGGGAATATCAATTTCACTTTTTGTTTCCTGTGTTCTTTCTGATATGTTTCCCTTTCTGATTTTTGTGCAGTATCTTAGTTACATTACACTAATCACAAAACTTGTTTCATCAGATATTTTTAGCCAATTAATTTACCTGGGCTTACATGCTGGAGTAAACACCTTGGGACAAGACCTTAGGTTTTGCAAGCCTTTTCTGATGAACAGAACACTTCGTGTTTGTGAAGTGCAGTCACTACCAGGGGCCTAATAGAGAGGGAAGGAAGGATATATAAACTGGGTCTACATTGTGCCTACCTTGTTGGCCACAGCAGGGGTTGAGGGTATCTCTTTACCCTGAAATCAAATTGTATATTGCAGGGAAGGGAGTGACCTCTACAGGGCTGCTTTGTTAGCCAGTAAAAGTGACTAGGACCAGTCTGAAACTGGCCAGGGTACTAGCGCTCTTTATAACCAACAGTCATTTTTTAAAATCCCTTTGATTTAACCAAAGGTCATTCTTTGATTAAGCAAGGGTAGTTAATGAAGGGGTTGAGATTAGTGTGAGTTTGGGACTGTAGCTGGAAAGACGGGCTGGCATTTAAACTGTGTCCACTGATTTGATCCTGAAATTCACTGGTTACTTTCTGCTGCTTGGAGTGAACTACATTCTGGGTGCGTTCCTCTTACTATGGAGGATAGAAATGTCTCTGCTAGTATAATAGCAAAACAGAACACAACAGAAATGTTGAACCTATCTTTTAAGAAACTTAATTCAAAAATAGCACTGGCAATGATTTTTATGGAACTGGGCAGAGAGAAGGGAAAAAGGGGCTTTAGATCATTCTGATTCCTAATGATAATGTGCAGCCTTAGACAACCTGGAATTTCCTAAAAAAATTACTACAAAGTCAAAATTTTTATTTCAGTTTTGCTGATTTATTTTTTCCTGTTGGGACAATCAAAATAAAATATTTCACTTTGCCTAAGGCAGAACCAGATTCAAACATTTAGGATTTAACTCATGTAAATATTGATAAAATAAGATTGATCAACATTAGTACACATCTGCTTAAGCCAAGGGTATCAAAGTCATTACCCTGTGGGCTCGATGAGAAGCACAGGGCTGGTCTGTAGGCTGGATTGGGCCTGCTTACTATCCCTGTGTACTGGATCCAATGGTTGGGGTCCCTCCGGTGCTGGTGCCTCATAGTATGTGCCCCAGACCAGTTACTTGCATGGACTGGAGCATGTGCCCTGGACTGGCCCCATACACTGCCTGCGGCAGATGCCAGACCATTGGTGATGCGTAGTGGGTGCACGTGTACCCCCTGAGATCAGCTGTGCACCCCCTGGAAGTGCCAGTTGCGAAACCGGAAGTGCGCTTCCTGTTTTGCCTCTGGCTCAGCGATCGGCTGCTGGGAAACCCTGCCCCACATCGGTGATCTGGTGTCCCCCAAGACTTGGGAGGCACTAGTTGCCCATGTGCCAGACTCTTTCTGCATGCCATATGTGTGGGGCCAGTCTAACACCCATGGGCAGCCCCACAGGTGAGATGATAGGGCTCCACAGGTCAGAATCTGGATCTTTGACACCCCTGGCTTAAGTTGATGCTAGTTTGGGTGCCTCATGCCCACATCCTCTATGGGCAGGGATTCCAAGTTAATCTGCATGCATCACAGTCTCCTTGCTGGTTTAACTGCTGCTGTGCATCATGGGAGTTCTGTGACTGCAGTACAAATGATTCAGTATTTCTGAATTTATTATTTTTAATTTTTTTTTCTGTGAAAAAAATAGTCTGATATTTCTACTTTAGGATCCCTCTTTGAGATCAAAAGAATGTGGTATTATCACAGTTTTCCATAAGATGGAATTTTTGTTTTGTCCAGCTTTTATTTAGCACTTACTGGTGACATGCCTTCATACAATTTTACAAAGATAGACTATTGGTGCAGCTGTCCTGTGAGATATATCTGTATTATCCTCATTATCCCCATTTTATGGATGAGGTAAAGGAGTTAAAGAAGATCAAGGACAGAGTAGGAATCCTGATATCCTGCCTCCCAGATTGTCCTTGTGCTTTACAGAATAAACCTGTCTGGAAATTTTTCCTGAGAGAGAGATGAAGAGATTTATATAAGATTATACACACAAATCCTTTATAGACAATAACAAGAGGTCTGAAATAAAATCTTAATGCAGCAGTTACTGGGATCAAAGGAGGTGACATCTTATCTAGTATTCATTAATCATGAAATGTTAATGTTTAAGTCTGCAAACATTGGAAAGACTTACCAAGTTACAGATGTAGATAACTATATTAAGTTACACATCAGATCAAAGATTCTGACGTTTCAGGGGAAAAAGAACATTGTTTAGTGTGACTTATTAAAAGATAGGGAGTGCCATCATCCTGAGTGCACCTGAATTATCTGAGACGCTGTTTGGGGGCCTGTGGTATATATTCAGAATGATACTGATAAGACAATTTGGTCCATTTTATATGATGGGAATCTATTTTGGCTGTCTTCATTCATACAGTTGGTGTAGTTGTACCTTCCCTTGTAGAGGCTTAGCTTCTTAGAAAAGTGCCTGTTAAATTATCAAGATTTCTACTGCTCATAAATGAGCACATTTACAGGCTATGGAGAGAACCTGGGTGCTGAACTGCTGAGTGATCTGTGTGGTTGGCTGGCTGGCTGCTCTGATCCAGCAGTTCTGTACTCTCCCAAATCCTCTCTTTAAATTTTGCACTCAGCTGTGAATTTTTCAGTCATTGCGAAACATTTTTACAACCCCCATATCACTGCACTCATGGGGATGACTGAGAGCATGAAATAAAATCCCCAGTATTAAAAAGAGATAGACGCTCTTGAAATTAAATATTAAAAGCTGCATTAATAAAACAATAAAATAATATTGTAAGTAGAAACTTAATGAAATCTCAAGAGCAGTTTAAGAAACAACAGTGATTGTGCAGCTTGTAGAGGGCTCAAGGAAGTTAAAGAAAATTATAAAAATTCCACTTCTTAAGTAAGATGGTGGTAGTAATAGCAATATTAATGAAACCAGTATATTAAATGATTCTTGGGTCTAAGTAATTTATTAGTAACTTGCACAGAAATTATTCCAAAAAAATAACTGGAAATACTAAATCTGTTGGTTCAGGAGGAGTTTTTTGGTAGATTTTAATCTGAAAGTTTCCTGCTGCAGGCCAGTACGATTTACTATCTTTGTTTGAATCCAAGACAGGGGTTCTTTTCCCCCCAGTCAGCATGTGTGAGTGTGGGGGGAAAGCCTTGTGTTGGATTTGAGTATCAGCCTGAGGCAGGCAGCAGCTCAGCTCTGGCTTGTACTCCCAGGCTGAAGCTGGAGATGAGCCACTGCCTGTCCCAGGCTGGAATAGGTTGTTTGGCAAGGGAGGGGGCACACACCAGTGGAAAGCGCAGGGGAGATGTAGGGGCTGGGGG
>NW_017729025.1:132200104-132212394 GCF_001723915.1 Gavialis gangeticus
GTGGAATCTGCAGTCTACACCCCCACCCCCAGCTTCCCCCTCTCCCCAGCCTTACCTTCTCTCTCCAGGTCCTGCTTCTCTCTCGATGAAGTGGGGACACACTGCTGCTGATTGCTTTGGGGTCAGAGCAGAGCTGCAGCAGAAGGCAAGAGAGATGGCCAGGAGGGGGGCACAGGTACTAGGAGGTGAGTAGGCAGTAAGGCAGGGGCACAGAGGGGCAGTTGGGAGAAGGGTCAGGCATGGAGGGGGGACAAAAGGCAGGGGTCTGACCCCTCACCTCCCACCATTGCTTTCTCTGCCACGGGGGGGGATTTAAGACTACCTTCCACTAATCAGATTCTGTACGTGGGAAAACTATGACAAATTTATATCATTTTCAATGTATGGAATCCACTTATTGAGGGGGTCATCCTTAAATTCAGATTTTCTTGGATTTGGGTAAACATGGTACCTACCAAACAGACCACAGATGGAGATGGAAGCTATATTGGTTAGACACTCAGACCTTTCTTGCAGATGTTTCTGTCTCCATCTGGAGACAAGCTCTTCAATTCATGGCTGCAATGTACCTGAGAAAATGGTGACAGGTTTAGTTGGTCTCTGTTGTGTAGATGTTTCATTCTAGTTGGTGTCTTTTTTGGAAGGAGGTGTTTAGAATTCCCAAGTAGTAATGGTAAGACATGGTCTTTGATATTTAGCTTTTCAGCTACAGGTGAATTGCTTGAATGGAATAGGCAATTCCTGTGTGGAATTTCTCAAAAAATACAGGTTGTGTTTACATGACAGGAGTTTGATGGTTAACTCATGTTGATGCATTGGCTCATAAGCTTCCTGATCTCTCCTCATTCATCCAGTTTATTTTTTCTTCTATCTCTCCAGTCTGGGCATCCTGCTCCACTGTGCACTGTAAATAATACTATGGGTCTATTATGGAAACCTTGATTTAAAGCTTCTCCTGGCTGCTGTTAGGGAGTTTGGCTCTTGCAGTTGCTGTGGTTGGAGTTATCATGCACTATCCAGCTGGCCTGATTCTGAGTGCCTTTCTCTGGACTTCAGCAAGTGTTGGATTTAGGCCCTAAATATCTAACTTATGTCACTTAGCTCCTCGTCAGCTACTTGGTAAAAAGAAAATAGTTTAATTCTTCGGTGAAAGTGCTTAAAAAATTTACCATGCACAACAGCTTATTCATAGATGAGATAACGTACAAGGAGGAACTCTTTGGTGAAATGCAGGTCTCTCAGGTGACATGGGCAGGTTTTAGAAGTGGTGCAAAATGGAGGTCTGACCATTTGAAAGGGCCTGACTATGCTGGACTCATTCATGTTAACAAATACTTGCTCTGACAAGAGTCTCATTAAAGCTGATGGAATTAGCCCCATGAGTAAATACTTGTCATTAGAAGATAGAGCTCAGCTGTGCCTCCCCTGAGGGTCCTGTGGAACACTTTCTAAGTGTTAGGGTGTTAACTCCAGCTTTCTTGTTAAATTCCCAATGGGGTCATTCTATTCTACCTTGTAAATCTTCTCTGGAATGCCAGTTGGAAAGGGGTTTAGACTACATTGATGAATTAGGTTATCCATATGTATTATTAGGACATGAGATGATGTTTGTATGTGGGGTTTCTTTGGGATTTTCAGAATGAAAGTTAAGTTAAATTTAACTTTCATTAGCAGTGAAACTTAAATTTAGCTTAACAACAAGCTCATTATCAGTCTGTGAGCTTTCTGAATCCTACCATAATAAACATGACAAATAATGCAAATACTGTATTTTCTTAAAAATTGCCTAGTTGTATACAGGCTTAGTGTCAGTTCAGTGCAATGGCTTTTACTGTAGGTTTTCATTTTTTATTAAAGTGGAGTAACTGGAAGAGAGGTTAAATACAGGTGGTTTCTCAATGTCCATATCAACAGGTGTCTGTAAGGTTGGCTTCTGCAGAAGCTCATAAATTTCATATGAAAAGACAGTAGAACCACTCTTCAAATCTTGGCAGCATTCCATTGCACAACTTCACAGTCACAAAAGACTGTGCCAGACAATGTTAATAAATTTAGGAAAGAAAAGCATCCATCAAAGCAGAAATGCTTGAACAGTGTCTACGGATAGAACCTGACAGGGGTTTCTGTCCTTGTCCGTGTTAAGCAACTCCTAGAGGACTTTGATAGATATCAGATACATACTCATGTGAGCTGTCAGATTGACTGAAGGGATTATGTGTAAGGCTTGGGTAACCCATGTCACTTCTGGAGTAGCAAGAACTTTGTTTGGCTTATGGCAACAGCAAGGCCAGCTCTGTTGCAGAGCAGTCAGAAGAGACCTAGAATGATCTTCTTACATGGAAAGTGCCCGCCTTAATAAAAATAATGCTGAAAATTCAGGTCTGCTGGAATTATGTTCCCTTCTAAAGTGATGCTTTCACTTCGAAAACCTAGGCAGCTGTATAAAGAAAAAAAAGAAAGAAAGTGATAAGTAAGATCAAGCACCCCTGCTCCCTTTCCAGCAAGTGGTGAAGCATAGTACTAGTTGCCTCCTGCTTGTAGCTACTCCATTCTCATCTGTCCATTCCTGATCCTGGTGTAATTTACATCAACGTTCGAAGTCAGTGTAAAGCATGCTAGGGTTTGTGTTCATCTGTGTATTTCCAGAGGATGTCTGAAACCTCTATTTTTTGAAGCTGGTATCTTAACGAGTGGTTCATCCTTCCTTTTTTTGAGCTGTCTTGTTTGTTGCTCTGGTATTAGTCACACTGATGGGATGGTTGTCTGTCTTATTGCTGTGGAAAGCACACTGCATGTTTCTGAGTAATGTTAAAAAATAACACTGCACACAATCCCAGAAAATGAAGCATCCTTTTAGGAAGGCTAGCATGAGATACTTTCTTAAACATATGACATCTCTCAAAGGGTCCAGTTCCTTTTCCCCCTTCTAGTACTAACTATATTTGAACAATCCTTTAATGTACCCAGTTTCATCAAAGCTGAGAAATTGTCCTCTGCCTTGGCCCCCCCAAATTTAACTGCTTTTTTTTTTTCTGAGGTGCAGTGTTGGGGGGAGGAGGGGGTTGTTCTTTGAATGATAATCTTCTGGTTTGTTAAAATGCAGCGCTTCTAATTTTATTTTTCTAATGGGTGATCCAATGCTTTATTTACAATATGTGATAATGTATCTCCATTGATCCGGTACATTGGTTTATTAGCATCCTGTAATATGACTGTGTGAGTGAGAAAACAGTTTGCAAGTGAATCATTTTAATGACTGAACTATCAAGCTTCTGCTCAGACAGACTAAGCTACCTCCATATTATGTAAAGAAAACATTTCCATAGCAACCTATTAAAAACACCCAACGGTTTTGTCTTGTAGTGTATATTTCTGTTATGTCTTAGTAGTGTGCAGTCCATTTGGGCTTTAGCTGAGCCATGGAAAGGATTTTTAGCATGGCAGAGTAACACATATACATACACCCAGGTTTAAGTTCATAGTATACTCCTTCTGATAAAAGAAAATAGAGACAATTTTTCTAAAATGTTAACCAGAGTTTAAAATATAAGAAAATAATATTTTCTGGTTAGCCAGTCTTTTTACTGACACATTGTGTCCCAGTGTTATAAGAATGATTCGGCAGAGGCTCCTACAAGGGAAACAGGGCTCATCCTACAAGGGAAACAGGGCTTATCCTGCAATAGGACTCATGCAGAACAAGAGAAATTGTGCAGGACTGTCCCATAAATATGGTCACTGAAATAAGCCAGTAAATTGCTTTAGGTTCTCTATACTTGGGTTCTGATCCTGCAGTAGGACTCATGCAGGTGGATTGGCTATGGTGACTATTTATATGGCTGAAAGTATGCGTATGTGCAGGAGCAAAATAGATTAATCTTTTGGCCACTTACAACTCATTGCTGTATCAGATGTAATTGCTGAATCAGATGTAAAGGACTCAGAGACTAAACCCCCAAGGGTCTGCAAGACTCTAAGGGGTGTCTGCTCGCCTTTCAAGCACGTCATTTTAATTTTATTGTATTTTTTAATATAGCGCTCCAGAAACATCCAGATAGCTTTGCAGTACAAATAGGAAAATGTGGACTCTGGCCAGAAGGGTGCAATCTATATCACCACCCTAGCAATGTGAATTGTATGGAAAGACTCTTTTGCCATTGCAACAGCCTTCCCTACCCCTGATTTCAGAGAGACTGAGCAGGCATAATGGTCTGTCTGCAGGGATCAGATGGCAGGATTAAGGCCTCATTTTATATTTGGGGTACAATAACCAGGACTAACAAATACTAGATCTGGGTGAGAAATGGCAGGGCTAATTGCAGGACTGTATTTGCTCACATACTATACACACCCCTTTCTCAAAAATCAGCTGCTGGAAACGTGCGCACATTAAGCAAGACACTATGGTAATAGCAGCTTCTATAGCGTGAGCCTCTGCTGGAGAAAAGAGGAAGTAATGAGGCATGTGCTTGTGGTGCACAACAGGCAGTGCATTGAGCATGCAGCGCTCCCTACTTGCTAGCTTTGGACAAAAAGAGGCCTGCCTGGTCACTATGCTGCCCATGTGAAGTGTGTAACTTTCCCTTTCCCTTGGCAGAGGCTCATGCTGCAGAAGCTGCTATTGGCTCAGCAGGAGCCTCTGCCAAGGCTTGGCTCTGCTCTGGTTTCTTGCTTGTCAGCAGCATAAACAGGAGCAGCTGCAGCAGGAGGGAGCAATGACCTGTGGCTGCTCTGGTAACCTAGCTGCAGGATGTCTGTGGACAGTTCCTCCATCAGCAATAGCAGCAGCGCAAGGGTGGCTTTTTTGCATGTGCATCATTACTTTCCCTTTCCTACCCTCTTTTCACTTTTTAAAGGGACACCCTCAAGCTGCTGCTGGCAAGGAAAAGTTTTTTCTTTACTTTGTCTTCTGACAGCAGGGCGCACATCTTGGCACGTGGTATGCCAATAAATATGGTAATGCCACTCAGTTTCCTGTGGGTGGTACATGGACATCTAAATGGTTCAGTTTAAATTAATTTAAAAATGTATTTACTGTGTGATGTCACTTATTATTTATTTACTTGTTTCCTAATGATGTCAGGAAAAATGAGTTTGTTTCCTCTAGGTAAAGGATGCAAAGACTTAACACCCAAGATCTAATTTCTGAATAAGAATGGAAGATACTTAGTTTGGAGCTTTGTAGGAGCAGGCCCTATTTAATATTCAGAAGCACCCTTTGATATTGTTTTCTACCCCTAATTGCTTATTCACAAAGTGTGTGTTTTTTAGATTTATACAGAAGAGATGTGCACATCAATGTCCTTAATATCGCTCCTTTGTCAGTCAAATGACACCAGGAAAAATGTGTATGCTGTCACTGAATTTTGCTGCACATATCCTTGATTGGCATTTGTTTATTAATGGGACTGATAAACCAGAATGCACGCACTGTCTAGGACATGATTCCTAGATGCTGATTGAGCAGTTCATTCAAGTCAATGGTTCTTTGGTGGCTACTGGTCGCAGGGCAGCATTTGATTCAGGTTGCCTGATCTTGCTGGGAGTCAAGCTTAGACAAGGGAAGACAGCAGTTTCTATGTGTTGGGTATTCTGTGTTGCCAGTTTTTAACCTCAGTTTTTAAGTCAGCTGCTTCTAGTTCTCTTGGGGCTTGGATTCCAGGGGCACCTTTGAAGAGCTGTCATTTTACCCAGCAGGTATTTATGCTGCAGCGGCTTTATCTTTGTGTAGTGCTGATACCCACTTCTAAATAGCTGTGACATCAATAAACCCTCAGACCAAATATTCTAAGAGTAAATTAAAATCGCATGATGTTTCAAGGTTGCATTATTTCAAAGGAAAATACAACCTCTGGGAAGGTAGAAGGTTCAGATTATGGAACCCCCAGTTAACAGGAACAAGAACCTGATGGATGGCTCCTTGATTTTATAACTTTCTGTCATTTTGATTGTCACCTGTCGTTTATGCAGGCAAGTTTGAGCCCCTGAACCTACTAGTGCTCTGATTTCTAATCACATCAGTGGGAGTCAGAGGAGCTCAGTGTTACAGATCCTAACAGGTTAGAGAAATAAGGCAAAAGGAGAACAAGATTTTCTTTCTTGTTCTCACTGCCATGAGTTGCCCCCAAGAGAGGTGAATATCTTGGAGGGTCTTTTTGGATATTTAGCTGCACAGAAAATCTGCTGATGATTGTCTTTGTCTTCTAAGTGTAAAGTAGCTGTGTTTGGTTAAAATTTACAGAGCTTGTGGAATTACTCTTTAGAGAAATCATTGGACTTATTGAAAACAAATCTGGACACATTTAAAATGGAAACCAGAAATAACTCTATTCTTCATAAAGGATCATTTTATTAATATTTCTTTGAACACATTAGTTTATCAAGTTGATACTTTCCCTTCCTGCCAATTTTCAGCTTGTAAACCTGCATTAAATTTCAGTTTCTGAAGATGGGGACAGTGTTTCTGGCAAATGTGTACACAATGTTAGAAAATATTTCTGCTTGCTTTTTAGATTAAGCAGTTGAATTTAATGCCCAGATAAGACTGCTGTGTCTTGGCTGCTGTTTGCTCTAAGTCATGCTGTATGCCATGGTTTTGATAGATTTTAGTAAGCCTAACAGTTGTGTTCTGTTGAATGCCTGTTTTCTTTGAACTTAATCCAAACTTTTTAAAGGTTCAGAATAGTTCTGAAAAAGAGGCCCCTTCCTCCTCTGTTGTATCTTCATCTTCATGATTTTCTAATATTCCCCTGACACCCCAGCATGTATGCCAATCCTGTGAATGACATTAGCCAAACTCTTTCTGTTTTTGCCATCTTGTACAGAGCCTTGTGATCCAGTGGGTAGGTACAAAACTGGGACTGGGGAAAACCAGGCTCTGATATATCCAGTTCTTGATCCTTCTGTGCTTCAACTCCCCATCGGTAAAATAGTATTACAATAATATAGTATTACAATAATAATTAAAATAATGATGGTTCATTCAAATGTAGCACCAGCTGGGCTCTCAGCTAAAGTCTGTGGTTTTCTGACTATGGCTCGCAGCACCACACTGAAGACTGTGCAAACGTTTTGGATGTCCCAAGGCAGAATCAGACGAAAAATCTAGTACTGCGTACCAGAAACTCTTGAGTTCCCCTCCTGCCTATGATGTGTCATTTTGGCCAAGTCACTTCACTTCTTAGGGTAACTCTATATGGTGCAAGGCAGTGCTGGGCTGTGACGTCATGTTGGCTCTCTACTGGCTAGCTCTTGAAGAAGTAGTATAGCAGCACTGCATGAATGTAGTTGATCTACTTCTGGTATGGGAGGTAGCATGTGTAGAGCCAGTGTGTCATGTCTTGGTGGTACAGCAGTACCCTAAGATTTGTTGAAATACTTTTTAGTGATTTACTTTTTATGGAAAGAGAGTAACAATAACTAATGTCTCCACAGTGGTGATGGAAGAAGAATTAACTTGAGCTAGTATAGAAAGGATTTTTGGGGTGGGTGATACTTTTATTGGACCAACTGTATAGGTAGGAGGGGCACACAGATAAACTTTTGTGTACCACATTACCCTTCCTCAGATCTCATTAGCTTGAGCTAGTTTAGAGTTTTGAAGGGTTTCATCTCACCTATCACTGTTTTTAGTAGCACCGGAATTATCTGTCTTGCTCTGCATTTGCTCCCTCTGTAAAAATAGCCTAATTTATTTTATTTGTAGCCACTCTGCTATGAGCTGATGGTTTTAGTTACTTTCTCACTTGAACCCCCAAGTTCTCTACCTGATCCAGAGCTCTGACTTGTATTTCCTGGAGGAAAAAAACTAATGATGTGGGAGTGTAGTGACTAAACAAGAGATTGATTTAGCTGGCATGTTACAGATGAATCTCTTTGTAGTTATTAAGAGCCATGCTATGGCCAGTAGTGAAGAGCAAGAGTAGTAATCAATTTATAATTATAAAAGTATCAGACATGAAAATTGGAAAGTGTATTTTATGTAGTGCAAGAGAATTGAGAGGTTCATCGTGAATGTGCTAATATATTTTGTAAGAGTCAATGCAGTCCTGGAGTACATTCTCTGACAAAATAAGAGACATGCCAGGCAGCCTTAGTGCCTGACAGCTATTTTAATGCACCAGAAGTGAAACTTAAAAGGAAAACTGCTGAGAGGTAATTTCTCTGTTCTGACCAGGACTGTCTGTTATTAAATATCTGCCTTCTCCTTAGATAGATGAATATGTGTAGACAATCTGTAGCCTATGAAAATGCAGCTCAAAGCGAGGGATGTATTAAAGCCATAGGATTTTTATAGAGATTTCAAATAATTGAAAGTTTTGGGGCTGAACAGGTTCAGGGTTTTGGTTTAACCCAATACAATCAGGGTCTTTGTACTCGATGCCGCAGCTGTAGATTTTTGCCACAGAATCCAGTCATTTCTGCAGAATTGTGCACCAAAATAACCAAATCTTTCTTTCTTTCTCTTTAAATGCTAACTTTTCTGGCTTAAAAAAAACCCTTTGAAAACGTGAACATAGACTATGACTCCAGAGAGCTCTGAAAAGCATTGGCTGCTCCTTTGATCTTTGTGTGTTTTTAAGTCAAAATGTGAATGTGTTGGTGACAGCATAATAGTGTTTTAAATCAAAATGAATAATGTAGAAGCTATTATAATGGTTTGTGTCATTTACTTTGGTAGTTAATTAATTAGAATCTTCATTTTAGACGTTTAAATCAGTAATTGTCCATTTTCCTGTCTATGGAACCAGAGTATTGTGGAGTCCCAGGATCTTGCTGTGCAATGTGTGGTCTTGAGCCCACAAAACCCTAACCCAGGGGCAGTTGGAAAATTGTAATTCAGTTTTTGGATTTTGCATCCCAGTCATATTCTAGATGTCTTAAATCTGGCCTGTCCAGCAATGGACAAACAGGTCATGTTTCCTTGGGAGTTTTATTGTTAGTTGTGTATGCTTGCTTTAGCTGCACATATATTAAAATTAGAGATCTAAGTTGAAGAGACAATAGAGCCTGGCAAATCATATATTGCCCTTTGAATTTTAAGGCCCTCCAAAAAAAGACTTTACTCAGTTGTGCACCCTGAAAGCTTTCAAATTAACTAAAACTTAAAATGTTTGGGGGTGGTGTCAAGTACTTTGGTAGTCAGTCAGTTTGTTTGCCATTACTTTTGTCCAGGGTGAATGTACTTAAGCTTTGGTAAGTAACTGCCACTAAAAACTGAAAAATCCTTTTTCATAGTCACTGTATTCCAGGCAACAGATGCAGGACAAACTTGGAACAGATTTTGTGAGAATTTTGTGGTGAGCCTCTTTCCCCCTTTTGGTGTGTCAGCACGATCCCAAAATTCATAGTATTTCTATGCCGTTCTTGAAATCTGGTGCAGATATAATAGGCATGGTTTTGTCTCCATTGTCCTAGTCCCCTACTGACTGTACAAGCTACAGTAACTTGTACAGAGAATACACCTTTTCAATGTATTGACAAAGTTGTTCCTGGAAGAGAGTTAAGTGAACCAGAGAATGAAGCAGAAATGTTCTTGTGTTCTGCTTTACAGAAATGTATCCAAATTCCCAGGTGTCACAGTGATTTGTGTATTACTTAGCATTGATCACTCTAAATTTTCCTACAGTCTGAAACACTTGGCATGACTGAAGCTGGGATTTTTAAAATCCACTTTTACTGATTTTGCTTCCACCCTGCTTTAGATGTAGTCACTGCTGTTGTCTTGTGGCAGCATTCTCTGAGAGAAGCCAAACAAGATTCAATTGCAACTTGCTTGTCATTCTTAACTATAACTGTTCATGACAGAGGAAGGAGCCTAGTGGAGAGTCTTGCAAATGAGTGTTGGAACTGATCTTGTTCTCTCTACGTTTTAAAGCTGCCTATAATGGTTCAAATATATACCTGAAAAATCAAATACTCTCTTTAAACTGGTTCTCTGTGAACTGGGTCAACATTACATGTGGACATGTATTCCATGGCCCTGTGGGAGGGACCCGGCATGGGAAGGAGTGCTGTGCTGCTGTGGCTACCAATGTGAGGTGCCCCCTGCCAGCCAAGCAGCTGTGCGGGAGCAGAACATCGCAGTGCTGCCACTACCGTGCCTCACCATGATGGCATGGTGCTCCCTTTTCTACACGTGGTTCCCCCTGCATCCTGCTCCCCCCAACCCCAAGCAGCCTGTTGCTGGCTGGGCCTTTGCCAGCCTGCAAGGGGAAACCTGTGGTTTCCCAGGTTTTTCTTTTTCAAAGGAGAAAATCCACATTTTTCCACAGCAAATGGAAAATCCGGATCCCTGCTGCTGATATCCTGACAGAGTGCTTACAGACCATCTAAAATAAGGGAGCCTGATGTGACCAGTACTAACTGACCAAGTCTATTAGGCACCAAGCATCCCATGGGTCTGGTCATTTCTCTAGGCACCCCACACTGCATTGCTTCTCACCCCTTGACTGCTGTAATGGACTATTCTGGTACACATCTAGAACTCTAGTACTCCCCTTTTGTTCTTTTTATGGCACTTTTTTTTTTATCAATGATCTCCCTTGCTGTGCTTGTTTAATAAAAGCTATGTTCTTAACAACCAGTTGTGTGTGTCCTCACTCACTGCTTGACTATGCCCCCTCATCCTGCCCCTGCAACTCAAAAACATGGGCCCACACACTCCCTCCCACCTTCTGGGGCACCTGAAGTCAAGCAAGCATGCTTCAGTCAGGTGTAAGCTACTGACCTTTACTGAACTCCTGTTTAGTAGAGAAAAATGAAAATGCCCCCAGACCCATGTCACCCATCTCTTGGAACACCCAGTGCATGGAAGCACTGCCTCTCTCAGTTGCCCAATGCAAGGCATGCTGGGCTGGGTGCTCACTCCTACCCTCTGGTGCCAAAGCATAACATTTTAGTGTCTGAAAGGTGACTGTTCTACCTAGAGTGGTAGGGCACTATATTTGTAGCCACTTTTGCCCATGGCAATTGTACACTGGTTCCCAATCAGTGACATTTGGGAATTGTTCAGTAGTTGTATGTGATCACACTCCAATACAGCACCACTTAATAGATGAGTTTGAATAGTTCCTTACATTAAATACATGCTCTCTCAAGTCGTTGTGAATACTTGGAGGGGAAGATAGAACTTAGTGCAACTAAGGGTAGAAAAATCTAGCCGCATCAAAGTGAGGTCTGGAGAGAATAGGCAAATATATGATTAACTGAATTTGGAAAATTGAATGAAAGCAAGAACTAAATAGAACAAAGGTTTGACAGGATCTGTTTTGGGTAGTCTGATCAACAGAACCCACTTTAATTAGCAGAGCATTTTATCTGCCCTTTCTTGAGTTCTAACACCCTTGGCCTACCTGTTTGTCCCACCAAGAAATACAGGAGAGAAGAATTATAGTGTGTGAATCTCCCAACACTGTTAACTCAAAATAGCAAACCATGGGATATTATCCTAACAACAGATGGCGACAAATAAGACCATAACTGGACCAGTTAAAAGTGGGCCAGACTGGTCACTTTTATAGTAGGAGAATACTAAAATGGAGAGCATGGAGCAGAGGTGGGCAAAATGTGGCCCGTGAGCCGGATCTGGCCCACCAAGGGATTTTATTTGTCTTGCAGTGGGTCCCTTGGCCCTGTCTGACCCAGGTGTGGGGGGCAGCCTAGGACAGGGCATATGTAGTCAGTCCCACTGCCCCTGGGCATGCAGAGGGTCTGGGGCAGTGCAGCATCCAGATTTGGCTTCCTGGTAGTCCCAGTGGTAGTGGCTTCTTCTAGCCGCCACAGCCAGTGTTGCTGCTGCTGAACACTGCCTTGCTGACTGAACACCCTGGCCCATCCACCACTCATCCACCTCTGGGGGCACCAGATAGAGTAGGTGGGTGGTGACTACATGGAGCCCAGCCTGGAACGTACGCAGGCAGGACACACTTGGCCAAGAGGATGAGGTGGGATGGGCAGGTGCAGCTGGGGCTGGGATGCACTCTGCATTGCAGAGTGATGAATGCGTGGGGCCACGCAGGGAGAAGATCATAGTTCTGCCCTGGGCCCTGGCCTCATGCTGTCATCATCCTGTGATCCTGGTGTTGCCCTGTGGGGTCAGGCCAACTCTCAGGATCTCAATATTGCGCTGTTAGACAGGAGGGTGTGACACAACTGCACGTATATAAACACAAAAATCAATTAGGTGCATACACACACACACTACCAGCTCAGGCACATACACATCCAAACCAGCCTAATCATCAATTCAAGCACATATATTGTACACCCCAAAAGTTAGACACAGATCA
>NW_017729025.1:132217394-132219120 GCF_001723915.1 Gavialis gangeticus
CATCAATTCAAGCACATATACTATACACCCCAAAAGTTAGACACAGATCACTAATTTGTATATCATGCACACAATGACACACACACACTCACTCACCAGTTCACACACATACAACCCACCTACACATACACACACGTAAGTTTCTAACTTGGATGGCACAGTGTGCATGTGTGTGCTTGGGGTACCTTGGATACTTGGGGGAAGGTTCAGGTGAGAGAGAGTTAAAGTGTAGGGAGTGAAAGTTCCCAGAACTGGAATTAGAACCGGTGAACTATAGAGAAGCTGGCAGAGGAACTGAGGTTTGGGTTTACTTAAGGTAGCCTGGGGCTGGAAACTGAGGCAGATACCTGAGATATTGGGTGGGCAGATAAGTGGTGGCAGGGAGGAGACAGCCAGGAAAGAAACTGAGGCAGAAACCTGGTTGCTCAGGGGAAAAGGAAAAGGCAGTGGGGATAAGACAGTGGCAAAGAAACAGAGGGTTTGGAGGCAGAGAGGAGCTCAGGACAGGTGTTGGAGGTGGCAGTGAGCCAGAAGCAGGAGAGGGAGAAATGAGACAGAAGTTAGAGGGGCGAGGAGCAGAGATTGGAGCATGGCCAAACCATAGTAAAGCAAAACCCAACTCTTAGGGGTCCAAATAACAGTTTTATTAAACAGACAACACACTACACAGCCCCATGAAGTTACTGGTTCACACACACACACAATGGCAGCAGGAGAAGGAGACTCAGTGGAAGGGCTGGAGTCCAGGTGGGGAAGACAAGCAGAGTCCAAGTCCTTGGTTGAAGAGGGAGTGGGAGGTGATAGCTACCTATCCAGGCTGGTAAGGAGTCCTTGTCCAGTAGGTATTGTTCAGAGGTGGGTCGCCGGCAGGGCCTCTGGGTGGATAGGTAGTGTGGCATGGTGCTGGTCCAGATGGAGAGGGCGTCCCAAGGAGTCAGTCTTCACTACCCCTTTTTATGGGACAGACTACCTCTGATCTCCTATGGGGAGGGCCTGTCCAGGCAAGGTAAGTCCTGTCCCAGAGGGCTCCAGGTGTTCTTACTGATCATGTGCAGCCTGGCACAGGTATTGGTGTTAATGGTTCGGTCATTCAGAGGGAGCTATTTTTAGACCTACTGCCATTGTCTCTCAATCACCCTCATTCATCCCCATTCATTCAGGAACCAAGTTACATAGGAGGGGTAGGTGTGAGTCATGGGTTACACAATTGGGCCTGGGGACAGGATGGAGACTTGGCAGCAAAATGTAAACTTGACATGATTTAGGCCTACATATGTAAGTTAGCATAAATCATATAATACCAGTAAAACAGTAATATATAGAACAGTAAAAATCAATATAAACATTATACAATATAAAGGAGAAAAAAAACAAAACAAATAGAACTTGCTACCAAAATAAAATACTGAAGCTTATCCTATGTCTTAGCTCACTTATACTTATCTATAGAGAATAGAGAGGGAAATAAAAAGTCAGAAGTGGTTGGGGAAAGGGAGGGAATCCATTTTAAAAGGAAAAAAAAGAAAAACTGGGGGGTTTGCTACACTGGTGCCACCCACCCGTCCTGCTCTTGGATGCTGCTCCTTGCCCTCCTGCCCACCCCATTCCACCTGCCTAGACAAGGGCACTCTGTCCATGGGGGTCCCAGCCCAGTCTCCATGGAGACCCCCCACCTGCCTGCTCCATTCAGCCCCAGGTGACTGTGTAGTAATCTACCACTTAGGGA
>NW_017729025.1:132219131-132224187 GCF_001723915.1 Gavialis gangeticus
GAAGGGGTAGAGATTGGCTAGAGGGGCAGAAGTTGTGGGGAGTGGGGGCAAGGGATGGCTGCTGGCCTGGCCTGGCTTGGCAGGAGAATGGGAGGGGGATGCAGATCCAGCCCACAGAAGTTCCCCAAAACTCTGTAAGTGGCCCTCCAGCCCAAATAATTACCCACCCCTGGCATCGAGGCTACAGAAACTCTTAAACTTTACAAAGTTAAAAGCAATTAGGTTTTGTTAAATACAAGAGAAAAGATGAAAATGAGCCTTTCATTAAGATACGTTCTACTTTAAAGGCTACAGAAAGAAAAGATGTTACAAAGCAATTTGAACTAGTGCCAAATACAAGAACAAGGAAGTGTGAAATGAAGTTAAAGAGAGACTGGGAATTGGATCGGAATTCTTTAGATAGACAAGGCAGTAATGGGAGTCATTACAAAATATTATCTTTTAAAAGAAAGGCACAGGTATCATTATTTGGAGAAGTACAAAATGTCATGGCATAAAACAGCTAACTTGCAGGATAGAGGTTTGGAGGCCTACGTGCCTCTGCATTCTGCTTTCCCCATTCCATAGTATAATGTTCATGTTAGTGCTGCATTGCACTGGTATTTGGAAAATGTCATTGATGAGCAGTAAAGCATAAGTTCATTTCCAAGATGGTAGGCTGTGTGATTCCCTTCATTTTTTCCTGTAAAGGAAAGGGGAAAGATGCAACAAAATTAAAAAGCAACAAACTTAAATCAGATAAAAGGAAATCGTTATTACAACATTAACTCCCTTGGCCCCCTTTTTTTCATTGTAGGCAACTGCTCTGGTCCTGATTTAATTCCGGATTTAACAGGGTTGTTTTTCAGTTCACAGGAAACCCTGATTCTGTTACAAAACTACCAATACAATATTATGTTTCCTAGCGACCTAAAATTTTCCAAATGCTAGGTCAGTAGCAGACGGAATCAGATATCTAACACCAGGGAGTAGGAAAGAGGGGTTACTTTGTTTTCCCAGACACATTCAGCTGCTATAGAAAGCTTAACATGCACTTGATTCAAGAGTTGGAGGCATTCATGTATTGACCTATGAGCTGGTAGATATGGTAAAAACAGAGGAAAACTATTAAAAGGAAAATCAAAATTCTGCTCCTCCCTCCTAAGTTTATCAGGTTTCAAAGTGGAGCAATCTTTCACCTTTTTTTTTTTTTTTAACAAAATACATATTTACAAATTTGAAATTCATATTTTATTTGTTATTTTTCCTCTCTGCTTCTTTCTGTCAATAGGAGCAATAAAAATAAGCACTACCACTGTAATTGGATGTTTTCTCACTTTTCTCCTTTTCTACTTTTTAAAATTTTGAAATTGTAGTCCAAAAAGGAAAATTGAACAGATAGAGAGAAAATAAGTATTACCCATCCATCAACTGTAGACTTACATTCAGGGGAAATAAGGAGAAAAGGGATCAAAATACATATCCAAAGTTTTTTCAGGTTTTTTTTGCAGTTGTGTTTTGAAAATGAACATAAACATTTCATTTCAAAGCAAAGCAAATATTTTTATTCTCTTTTCAAAATTTCACATTTGAAAAGTTGAATCAAATTGACATTACTTATGAAAATCTAGTTTTAGACAAGTTTCTATCACATGTAGGAAAATTCTCATGGAAAAATATACCAGCTACTAGCTCTCGATGCAAACATCAGGCCCAGTCTATAAGTCAGTACTCAGGTAAAGCTCTGGTTTACTAGAAGATTAGTTCTGGGCCCAGCATATCTGAATCATGCAAAATATCCTATAGTCACTTCCAACATACCACAAAAGCTTGAGAAATTGTTAGTCACAGATGTAACTGTATAATAAAGGCTGCCAACAACTTTCTCAAACTGATTTGCTCAGTAAAACTTTTAAGAGCTTCTTTTTAATTTTCATACTCTAGCTGCACAAATTGGTAATGATCTCATATTGTAGCTGTATTTGGTGTTTTTTCACTTACTGAGGGTAGAAAAGGTTAATTGGAAATGTCAAGTTGTTTTTTCCTCTTATAGGTTCAGCACTGAAAATCTTTATAGATGTGATAAGTGCAAGTTTGTGACTGTATTTAGATTAATGTTTGAGATCTACATACTCCATTACATAATGATTTATAACATCCTTTAAAAAAGAATTTTAAGGTCACAACAGATTTTTTTTTCTTTCAGCAAAACTCATACTGACAGTTCCAGGTGAGAGAACTGGTGTCATGATTTCATCCACAAAATGAGAGAGTATAAAAGACCCATTGGGCACCTTGAACAGGTTAACAGTGTGATAACTGCTACACAGCTGCTGACTTTTTATTGGCTTTTATTATTTTTTGCAGGGTCAAATTGCGTAATTAGGAAAATGTTTGGAAATTCATAGCACAGATTTATGTGGAAAGACAGTTATTCTTTTTCACTGCATGGAATATTTCATTACAGATTTTCCTACAGGCTTATTTTCTCTCTCTCTCTCTCTCATTCTATGCTGAAAAGATGACTAGCTTAGATTTTGAGTTATCAAAGGGGTGTTGTGTGCATAACTCCCAAAGGTCCACAATGAAAATCTAGTCTTCACTTAAAATCCAGGGAATGTTTGACAGCCCACTTGAATATCCAGTCAATCTTTGTTTTCAGTGTCATTGGGCATTGACAGCAGCATGTCTGAATCAATAACAAACCTGCTACTGTGTTACATAAGCTTGATAGTTTTTCCCCATTGTCCTGACCCAGAAGATAGAGAAGCTTGGATGTGGAAATCAATTTGCATTTGTTCACGCCGCTAATCTAATGTGATAGTGTGAAAAATGTTCCTTAGCTTTACTTTATGCCTTCTAGTGCTAGGAATGAATATCTGTTACCTTTCTATATTTTGTCTGGGGGCTGCCATCTTGATTTGCTGTGATTGTGTGCATGTTAGGTGATGAAAAGAAGTGACTCTAAATACTGAAGCCTTTAAAGTTGTTTATACCTTTAGTCTTGGCTCATTTTGCATTTCAGAAGAATACAGCAAAATACATTCTATGTGTAGTATTTCTCTGTAGTAAGTTCCTGTGTGATTTAAAAATATGCATAGCCTAATGGGACTTGATTTTGCGAAGTGCCAAACATGCTGGCTGAATACAGGAAAGCTCTTGTGGATTTACCTAATTCTCAATTTATGAGAGGTCATGGATGCTAGATAGGATGCTAAGAACTGTAGAAATATTATGACACTAGAGAGCTATAGGTTTTGATATAGCAGCATACTTAAACGCATGCTTACTTTTAAGCCTGTGAGTAGTTCACTTATTTTAATACTGGTTCATTACATGTTGAATTCAGGGCAGACTATACTCTGAAAGCACCTGAAATATTTTAATTGGTTCACCTGGAAGGAATCAAAATACGTGTTTTGTTTTCTTGATCTGGGCACTGTTACTTAGGCAAAGACTGCTTGAGGAGACTTTAGCTGAAGAAGGTGTAAGAATTGTGCTTCTGTTTTTGTCTGAAATCTGGGTTCTCTGACAAAGGAAAGGCAAAGGACCCAGGTTTTGGGATGCTGATTTTAAATAGAGAAAGAGAATCAGTAGGAGTGGACGGTACAGTATAAGGAAGAGCGGGTCAATTATGCTCATCTTAACATCATGGAAAAATAAGGGACATCACTATTTTTCTGAAAGCATGAAAATTTTACTGCTTGGAAATATTTGTTCTGGCAGGACTGATGCTTGAGATTTTTTGTAGTTTCCCATAAATTTTCTTTCTTTCACTTGCATTGGGAAATAACTGTGCCATGTACACTTACACTTGGATACAGGACAAAATTATGGTCCTGAGACACTGGATTTTCTATTAATTCTAAAAGAGTTTCCTCAAAGGAAATAACAGTTATGGGGTTGATGCAGACATGATTAGGTTATGTTCTCTAGTCTGTGTTATGTGGGAAGTCGGACTAGATGATTGTAATGAACTATGACTTATTTACAATAATTACACAATATTATACTTCAGGTTTTCTGATCCCACATAAGCTTTTTTTTAACTTCTGGTTTTGGGATACAGGTATTAGAGCTACAGAGATCATGTGGACATACAGTAGTATCACAGTTTTTCTTTTAGTTTGTAATTCCCCACCTCTGACCTCTTTCCCTCCAATATGAGACACATTTATAATACCTGCAAGCAAATTGCTTTTGTGGTATTGGATTCGTATCTCCCAATTACTGGACTGTTTTTCTCAAGGTCATAATCTAGCATGTTGAACACCCATTTCTAGTTGAAATACTTAATTTGCTAACATGTACCAGTTATACCAGAAGAGCCCACAGACAGACCCTAGCACCCATGAAGGACTCATTAGGTCTTGCTTATGTAGCTCTCTTTGCATTATTGAGACCAGTCTTATTTCTTTAGCAGTGACTGTTAAAACTTAACAAATTCATTGGTTTGAAGGAATTCTAGTACTGTGTGCGATCCCTGCTTATATTTGTTTTGTCTATTTGCTTTTTTTCCTTGGCTATAAGCTAATACTGTTATTAAAAAATTAAGGGCTAGAAAAGTGGTGGTGGTGGTGTGTTGGGGGGGAGGAGAGTAACTGTTTTCTGCTTTGGACATGTATCTTTTTTCCTTTGCTAACATTAGTGGAATAAATCAGATTTGGCATGAATGTTCAAATGTTAATAGAAACAAAAGTTTAAATTTTCATGTACAACTATTTACACTAGAACTAATAATTTATATATTCCTGAAATTGGGGATCAGAAATAGTGAATGAACTATCTCACACATAAACATTGTTCACCTGAAGAGTATTCACTATGACCAGTTTATGATGAATCTAGAGTGTTAAAGGTGCTGGAAAATACAGTCTCTCTCTTGGCCTGCAGGATGATGTTCCACATATGCTGCATAGCTACTGCAGAAGCCTAAGCTACAAGGCATGTCAGAGCTCTGAAATCTGCTTCTTTCTTTCTTATAGTAGCAACTCTCTAAGGATACTGTTTTCCAGCTGTTAGGCTAGGGGCAGACATCACACATAAAGCAGTTTAAGTGATCAGAAACTGGTTTAAA
>NW_017729025.1:132224263-132231233 GCF_001723915.1 Gavialis gangeticus
GAATGTAGTATCAGACTTAACTGATTTGGGTCAAACCAATTTAAGCAATGTCTGTTCCAGGTGCCTTCCTGGTTTAACTTAAACTAGAGTCCCCCAGCATCCCGGATGCTTTGCAGCCCTAGGCTGGGCTCTCTGCTCCAGAGACCTGGGCTGGCCCCTCCCCTCTGCTCCTTGGCTGGAGCTCCAGCAGAGATGGTAGGCACAGCAGGCACTGCTCCATCCCCCCTCACCACTTGCTGTTCAAGCAAGGATCCCTCCCTCCCCTCTCCCACAGCATGGACTGTAGTCAGCATGTGATATGCTAGCTAATGCTGAGAGGTGTCTGTGTAAGGCAGATGGGACACAGGCAGACAGGACAATGTCTACTTGGGGCTTTTTTGATCTAATCAACAAGTAGTTGGTAATGCCCTCTCTATTCCTTCCTTGGAAAAAGTTGTTTAAGAAGAATTTGAACTAATGAGAGACGCTTGTGTTTTCTTGATAGGCTGATAAATGCTTCTGCTGGGCTGGTCACGAGCAGCAGGGAGGGGGGAATGACCCCTCCCTAATCCAAAGTGTCCTGCTGGGGCCTGGCCACACACCCCTCAGCTCAGCATTGTGTAAGTAAAGGGAGGGCTGCTTTAGTGTGAGCCACTATAGGCATGTGCCTGCATTTGTTTAGTCCAGAGGGGATGTCTCTGTGGCTACAAACCAGTTCAGCCTAGTCAGACTTCTGAAGGCTGAGAGATGGCTAGACATGTAGTTTTTTTGTCTGTATCCTGGTTGAGAGGCTATAACCAAGCACCAAGCCTAGTATTGATCTTAGAGATAACTGATAAGCAAGGAAAGTTTTCACCTTGTTGAATATTTTTGCATAATAAGAGTATGGAAAGGAGGTTCTTTGGGCAGAAAAGTCTTAAATTTACCTTCCTGTAACCTGTACCCTGTATTCTTCTCCTTGTGTTAATGTACAGCTTACATAATGATTTAGAAGTCCTTCATTCTGAAACTGAAGTTATTTGTAACATTAATTATATTAAGATAGAGGAGCTAACATGCCTTTTTAAGATTTTCTATACATTTACTTTGCTTCAGGCTCTTGTTTTGGGCCTGTGCCCGTTATCATTCCCCAGTCAGAGGATTGAATGGGAATTGGAGTCATTGGAATCTGTTCTTCACTCTGCCTGTGATTTTAATCAGGGATTCTGTAAAATGGGTGTAATAACCCCAGCTGTCTCATTTCACATAATGAATTAAAATATTTGTGAAGAGCTCTGTCTTACCCAAAAAGTGCCATGTAAGTGCCAAGTATTTTATTGTTTTTTCCCCTTTCCCCTCAGAATACATTTTGTCAAGCAGTTGACATCTGATTAGATTGCTGGGTTGTTGTGAACGCCAACTTTGTAGCAGAAGCTTCTGTGATACATGACAGGGAAATGCAATTTAGCTATTAGATGTTCCATTATGTGCCATTAGTGCATAGCCTGCTACAATCTGTTCTTTATCGCACAAAGACAAAGGATCTTGCTGGTCCAAGAAAGGACCTCCCTCCTCAGCTTGGTCATGCTCATCCAAAGCCTAAACATGGTGAACTATAATACATTGCTAATCATTATGGATTCAGCTTCCTGCTGCAATGGTTTTCTGGTACACTGACTGGATTGCTTGGATGCCTGTACTACTGAATTAGACAGTGGACAGATGGCACTTATTGTGTTTTCCCCTAGGCAGGCAAGACAAACTGTACTGTCAGCTAAACTTCCCCATACATTTCAGGGAAGTTACTGCTCAGTAAACACAAAGGTGCAAATTTTGTAGCTGTTTGCCAGTCCTGGAAGGCTACATTCACTTAGGGCATTCATCCCAAGCCTCTACCACCATCACAAATGTACCCTTGAGAATACTTTGCCTAAGGCTTCTGAAGTAAATTTTATCTACCACTTTTGCAACCTGGAAAACAGAGCTGTGTGTCGTCTTCTGCAAATGGGAGTTAAAATGGAAAAAAGCCCATTGCAAATTTGGTTTTGCTCACTTATTTCCTTTGATAATAGGTGATCTTAAAATAGGCTAGAGGTTTCATTTTATTTTAGAAATTGAAGAATTCAAGGATTTGGGGTTCAATGCCAACAAAATTCCACTTTACATTTTTTGTCTGTTTTTCTCCATAGGATCACTTAGACTCCTACAGTGTTAATTCCTGGGACCTTTATTAAGGCTGTTACCTTTGTTTTTATTGTTTTATTACATTGGAATCCTTTCCTGTTTTTAGGCTACTTATTCTGTTTTTTATAAAGTAATGGTTGATGGATATTTTAATTTGGTTGCATGATTATTTGTTTTTTTATGTGTAATTGCTTTCAGAGTGCAAACAATATGTTAAATCATTTTTAACTAGCTTCCTGCTCACCGGATATCACACATACTGTGTGCCTCTGTAACGAAGATACAGTTTCAGGAAAGGCAGAGTTCTCAGTACCCTGAGGCAATCTAATCAGATGTCAACTGATGTATTCTGAGTGGAAAGGGGGAAAATAACAATAAAATACTTTGACACTTACATGGAACTTTTAAAGTAAGATAAAACTCTTCACAAATATTTAATTCATTATGCTCATGGAGACAGCTGATTATTACGCCCATTTTACAGAATCCTTGATTAAAATCACTGACAGAGTTAGGAACAGAATCCACTAGTTCCAGTTCCCAATCCATTATCTGATGGAGGGGTGATACAGTTCTGCCACAGGCCTCATAAAGGGCACAGGCCCAAAACAAGGGCCTGAAGCGAAGTAAAAGTATAGCAAGCTTAAAAGTCATGGTAGCTCTACTATCTTAATTTTTAGGCTTATTGTAATTTTCAGGGAACTCCTACTAACTCAGTGGAGAGTCATTCCTTTATCTCATAAGCTGGATCAGGTGTACAACAGTGCAAGAACATAGAGCAAAAGCCACATACTAGATGCCCATGTCATTAAAAAGTATGCTGGGACTGTCAAGTTCAGTCCAACAGTATTTTACAGAAGAGAGTACAGGAACGGTTATACTGCCAGAATGGGAAAGCCATGGATGGAAATAGTGTAGGAGTAATGAAGGATGGAAATAGTAGTGCTTGGACCTTGCCGACGAGTGAGAGAAACAATCTGTAAAATGAATCATTATTTCTAGATAAAATAGATAAGTGCGTTTGATAGGATAATCCAATGGGAGGTCTTTCCCTGAGAAAGCACACCTGTAAAATGCACACCTCAGCTGAGGATAGAGAGAAAGATGGCCTTCTAGTTAGATCAATGAACTTTGACTCTGGTTATGGTTTAATTCCTTACTCTGTCACAAATTTACTGTATGATTTTTTTTCACTTTGTCCTTTAGTTCCTCATCTGTATAATGGGGTTAATACCACACATTTTCTTCAGAGTTGTGTTGTAAGTGTAATTTGATTTAATACTTCCAGAACTTAAAGACATATTACTGTGATAAATTAAAAGATCAATAATATGGTATAAATAGAGAGCTGGAGTTCAATGAAGCCTAAGAACTTCACAGAACTACAAAAAAAAGGAAGTTCTACTTATTTTTGTATGTAAATAGAATGGTTTTCATTGTTAGGGCCAAATTTGGGGTAGCTGTACCTAAACCTTATGGAAACGCACCAATTTACACCAGGCCTTACTAGCTCCTTGTGTGTTTGAGGGTGTGCGTAAATTAACATGAATTCTTGCTTTCTGACTGAAGTCAGTTTCTCCTATGCTTTTTACTTTAAGAAAGGAGAAACACTCAGTCTGCAGCGTGGTTGGAGAACTGTTGTCATTTCATCATCAGCGCTTAGAACATCAGCAAATGCAGGAATTAAAAAAACAAACAAATTATCGGGATAGTTAAATGTAGGGTGCATTATTGTTTTGAATTCCTAATGTTTTAATACTGGAATCCAAGATCTGCAACAGCAACGATCTGTCTACTTCCAAAGGCTGTCAGAAATGCATTTTTCTGAGATCTAATATAAAGTGATGATACCAAATACATGGTGAGCCTTCTGTAAGCTATCTTTTGTCCTTGTCTGCTTATTCTCACCAAGGAGGAAATGATGCCCCATTTTTTCTCCTGGTAATTGGGTCTTAAGCATCTCTCTCTAAGAAGGCAACATTCAAATTCAAACTAAAACATATCAACCAACCATCCTTTACAATAAGTCATGAAGGAAACATATGGCATTAAAGTGAATAATGTTATAGAAAGGTTTGTGAATGTGAGATCACTGAAAAACGGTATCAGCTTAAACTGAAATCAGTGGTAATATTCAAATTGTCCTTCAATTCAATAGGAATAGGATGTATCTTGTTGTAGATTAACTTCTCTATGATTTTGCATCAAGTATTGCTACTTCCTCTTTGCCTTAATATTTAACGAATTAATATTTACGTAGCAGCACGGCATTGCAGCATGCCTTATGGGAGGAAATAAAAAGAAGATTCTTGCTGGGAACTTATACAACGTCAGAATTAAGACGGAACAGAGCAGCAACATACGTAGAGGGGAGCAGAGACAGCATGGCTGGGAAACAACTATCTGTTGTTGATAGGGATGCAGCTAGTAACTGTCTGAGGTGCTGCCTTTTGTATTCCAATCTAGTTTCCATATTTACTCAAAGGTTGTTTTATTGGAATTTTGGGGTTTTTTTTTTTTGTCAAACAGCATGAGGGGGGAAAAAACCCCTTGTCTTTGATTTGAGTACTGGTGGGGCAGGCAGTGGCTCAGCTGTAGCTTTTGGCTCCTGGGCCTGAGGGGCAGGAATCGGGGGACACGTGGTGGGGGGAAGGTGGCAGAGGGGGAAATGTGGTGGGGGTGAGTGGCAGAGGAAGGACAAAGGGCAGGGGTCTGGCCCCTTGCCCCCCTCCTCTGCTTTCCCTGTTACAGCAGTGGGTGGACAAATTTAAGATGACTTTCCACTAATTAAATTCTGTTCTTGGACATTTTAACACGTTTATAATTTTCCATGTACAGAACCTCATTATTGAGAGGGGGTCATCTGAAATGCAGAGTTGTCTTGGATTTGGGTAAATGCAGTATTTTATTTTAAATATTGAGAGAATAAAGAATGAATTATTTTACAGTGGAAGCAGAGCTACAGCAGATGGGCCTGAATGGAAGAATTGAATTTGAAGGAGAGATTAACATGGAGGAAAGTACTAATGTGGCATACATGACCAGGGTAGATTCTTTTGTGTTGTTGGTTTATCTAAAGCCTGGATAAGGTCCAATTCTGTTTCCAGTAAATTCAGTGAGGCAAAGTTCCAATGTGCTTCATTTTGTATCGCTTATGGTTTTTGTTACTTATGGTTTTGGGTCCTCAGCCAGATCCATGGCCTACTGTATAGACATATAATAAATTGCATTCCCTACTTCAAATGGTTGACAAGTAAAGGGAGAAGGTACAATTTATGGATGAAGCCAACAGATAGTGGGGAGAGGAAAGGAGAATAGAGCTAGTAAAGATACGTTTTAGCACCCAGCTGCATGTACAATTTGTAGCAGTCATTGCAGTAAATCACAATTTGCCAGCTTCCTAGAGAAGATTGGGATTTGAACTCAGACACATTGCCATCAACTTTCATCATGTGTGCAAGTGAGAAAGGGACCATTACTTGATGGTGACAGACTCTGGACACTGAGACAATTTAGTGGACTCTAACTGAAATCACCTCACAATGTATGATTCCACCTTCTGTAGCATTTCTATCTATTAATCTATCTGATGTGTATAAGAAATTCATCACTGGCATCTGCTAACCTCTAATATGGTGTTATAAAATCATAGGAAAAATAGGGCTGGGAGCGGTCATCTAATTCAGCTCTCTGCTCAAAGCACGATCATCCTTATCTAAGCCACTCCAGAGAAGTTCCAGGAGTAAGCAGGTTTTGCGGCCAGGGCCAATTTAATAGTTTGGTTCTCGGCACAGGCTGCTTGCAACATGGCCAGAGCTGCAGCCACAGCTACAGCCACAGTCCCTGCATCTCACTGCACTGCTGCCACTGCTTTTCCCTGCTGTCCAGGCAAAGCCCCTTGCTGCCTAAATGCTGCAGAAGCCCCCTGGCTCTGTAGGTTGGATAAATGGCTCTGTGGCCCTGATCCAGCTTATGATCTGTAGATTGCTGACCTCTGGCCTAACCTCTTAAAAAAATTCCAATGATGGATATTCCACTAGCTTTGTAGCTGGTGGAATATACTGTTCCTCTGTAAAATGTTGCTATTTTTTTTTTAAACAAAATCAAACTTTTGTATACATTTTCATCTTGATAGTAGGTAACTGTTGATCCTTTGGATCATGGTACACATGTAAAAGGTGTAGTCAGATGCCTGATGAATCCATTTGTGGTTGACAAGTTGAATCCAAGAGTTATGTAGCTTATTATAAGCTTTGCAAATCCAAGTGTTGTCTGAATCGGAGTCCAAATTTACAGCACGTTGCTTTCTTCTTTCTCACTTTGCCTCCATCCTCTGGATCAAAGCTGCTTTGTGTTGAGCTGCACCCAGTTCCAGATGTTCTCTTCAGATCAGATGGTATGCTACACACTCCTCCCAGCTTTGTGTGTCAGTGTTGAACAGCTTCATATCATTTTTGCATACATTGTGGTACCACTAGAGAGGGTGATCCTGTGTTTTCAAGCCGTCTCAAATCTTGCAGTACAAAATATTCTTGGGGATATGGTCTTCTCTCATTCTCCTGACATGACAAATCCGTCCTTTTCTTTTTGGTAGTGGTTCCTAAGTGTGTCAGTCCTGCATGCTCCAGTACCTCTCTGTTTGGCATTGTCTTCCCACTTTATTTTCAGGATCTGATGAAGACATCTCGTGGAAGCTGTTCAGTCTCTTGCTATGCCTAGCATATGTAGTTCACATTTTTGAACCATAAAGCAGGGATGACAGCACACAAATCACATGGATTTGCACCTTCACCTTAGCTGATAGTTTGCTGTTATTCCAGGCACGTTT
>NW_017729025.1:132236233-132238424 GCF_001723915.1 Gavialis gangeticus
TGATGAAGACATCTCGTGGAAGCTGTTCAGTCTCTTGCTATGCCTAGCATATGTAGTTCACATTTTTGAACCATAAAGCAGGGATGACAGCACACAAATCACATGGATTTGCACCTTCACCTTAGCTGATAGTTTGCTGTTATTCCAGGCACGTTTCTGTAATAGCCTGAAATTCTTAGCTGCTTTTCTGATTCTGTTAGTTCAGTCTGAAGGTCAAGATTCCTGCTTATCATAGAACCCAAGTAGCAAAAACTGTCAACAACACCAAGAGATTTATCCTCTAGAGTGATATCAGGTATTGGCTCATGTACCAAGAGGTGAAAGATCTCAGTTTTCCTGAGACTAATTGCTGTCCTGAAGCTCTTGCATGGTTCAGAAAATCTTCCCAAGAGTTTTTGAAAGAGAGATTTGTTGTGGACAACCAAGGCTGCATCATCTGCAAATAGGAAATCTTTCAGAACAAGTTCTTTTACTTTGGTTTTTGTTCTAAACCTTGTGATGTTGAACAAACTTTCATCTAGTCTGGTTTGAAGATAAATGCCATCATTGCTGTCCTGTAATGGATGAAGAAGCAGGAATGAAAATGGATGTTAAAAAAGCACGAGGGCTAAGACACGCCCCTATTTTACCCTGTTGTTGATGTTAAAGGTGTTTGATTCTTTGTTTTTCATACACTCCAGTTGTCTTCATACCTTGATGTAATGAGTAAATGGTGTTCAACAGTTTGGGGGAGACGACCTAGATTCTTCAGAACAGTGAAAAAGCCCCATCTCTTGACTATATCGAAGGCCTTTATCAGATTGAAGGCGATGTACAGTGGTATTTTTTTCCTCTACACTTCTCTTGCAGTTGCTTGACCAAAGATATCATATCAGCATTGTGGTGTATCCCGAGTGAAAACCTCATTGACTTTCAGGATAAATTCTTTCATCTAGAGATTGCAGCCTAGGGAGCATGGTGCAAGTGACAATTTTCCCAGCAGTGTTCAACAGGGAGATATCTCTAGAGTTGTCACAGTTGCTTCCATCCCCTTTGTTTTTGTATAATTATACAAACTGAGAGTCTTTGACATCTTGTGGTACTACTTCCTCTTTCCAACAGAGCAGTATAACTTCATGAAGCTTTTGAAGTAATTTGTTGTTGGCACATTTGTAGATTTCAGCAGGTGAATAGTTGTTGCCAGATGCTTTGTTCCAAAGAATTAATGTAATGGCTTTCTGCAAATTCTCTAATATAGGTTCATGTCTGAATACATCATAACTTTGAACTGTGGTAATTCTTCAAGGTCTTCGTGTTTGGTTTTGGTCTCACTGGAGTATATAATTCCATAGTCTTCAATCCAACTCTAAAGTTGCTTTTCTTTATCAGTAACTACTTTATCAGTTTAAGTCTTTCAGTGGAGCTGTTTTCTTCTTGACTGGACCAATTGCTTATTTGATGTCTTTGTACATTCCACAGCTATCACCTGCATCAGCTGCTTTTTGAATATCATCAGAGTTTCAGTCAAAATTTTTGGGCCTCTTTTTGTGTTTCTCTTCGAGCTTTTCTCAGGTTTTCTAGGGTTATTTCTTATAGTTGTTTATGCTGTCCTTTTGTTCTCAACCAGTAGTAGAAGGGTTTCAGAACGCTCTTCAAACCAGCCTTAATTTTTCTTGTATTTTTTGCCAAATGCTGTTGTAGTAGCATTGTACACATTAGTTTTTAAGTTTTCCGAAGCGTCAGTGGCTGAGTTATCAGTCTTGATAATGAACAATAAAAAACACATTGCTGAATCCTCTTGAACCCAATAATACTTTAAATGTCTTGTCCACCAGTCGTCATTTTGTTAATCTGTTTTGTTCTTCAGCAAAATAGCACCTTGCCTCATAGGAGCTCCAGTTCCCCTGTTGTGCAGTTCTGACCTTTGCTTATCCATGTTTTTGCTTCTAGAAGCTTTTTAATTAGAATATACTTTTTAATATTAGCTCCTTCTTCCTGCAGCTATTGTGAGCGCTAGCCACCACGGACAGCATGCAAAAAAGGTGATTTATCTCTGGTATGGCTTTCTTGATAATTTTTTATGGTATTTAAATAAATAAATATATTAAAGAGCCCAGGGACTCTTGTTACATTGCTGGGCTGTCTAAATCTTTCTTATCAATGGTTACTGTAACTGGGAGTGCATGGTGCCTGTTACTTACAGAGGGGAAGA
>NW_017729025.1:132243424-132257722 GCF_001723915.1 Gavialis gangeticus
GGAGCCCCAACAATGGCAGAGTAACTTCCTATAAGCTTTTTCCTCCTGGAGGAAAGCAATGAAATCCTTGGGACAAGTGGGAAGAAACTATGAAATAGCGCTTGGGCAGACAAATAAGGACTAGATGCAAATGGATAGGCAGCCAAAGGCTAAAAGTTGAAAGTACCTATTGGTGTGCTAGTTGCCAGAGAGGGGCTGAGAGAGCAAGACGGACTGGGGCCAAGGGTCCATTAGACTGATTGAGATTGGGTCTGAGGGCCCCAGTTACACAGCACTAGTTGCACAGCAATAATACAATAGGACAGAGTACTGCTGGAGCAACAGAGGCACTACTAGTATAGCCAGGGTAGCAATAACTAGCTACCCATTAGATTGAGAGAGGCAGCTGTGTCATGGGTAACAAGTTATCTGACTGGAAGTAGGCAGGGCTTGAGTGGGATATAAGTCAGGGTCTGAGCCAGGGCAGTCAGTCTGGCCTTGGAGGCTGAAAAGGAAAGAGCTCTGCTGGGGGATGCTTGTTGCTGGTTGACTTACAGAGATCCTGCCAAGCTTCAGAATAATGAGTAGGGAGTTGAGGGGTGGCAGGGGATAGAGACCAAGAATGAGGAGATTTTGGTAGACAGCCAGTGAGCCTGGAATTTGTGCTATAGTCAGAGTACTTACATTCTGTTTGGGTTTTGACTGGTGGTTTGGGTTTGAGACTACTGGAGAGGTGGAGGTTCCAGATGAGTTCTGAACAGGGGAGAGGTCAGGGCTAGAGAGCCCAGTGCTTAAATGGGGCAAAGATCTAGGCTAGGAGCCCAGTGAGAGAATGATAGTAAAAGACTGAGACAGAGACAGAGGCTCACAGCCTGGGAGGGGCGGAGACAAGGATCAGGGGCATGCAGCCCAGGAGGGGCAGAGATGAGGGTCACAGGCCCACAGCTGAAGGAGGGCAGAGATTAGGAAAAGCAGAGAGGCTGGAAGAGACATGAAATGAAATTGGGGCCAAATGCCCAACTGAGATGGTTCATGGTTAACACCTGTGAGGCACTGGCATAGTTATAGGGGAGATTGGAGGCTATGAATAGTTCATAAGGTGGTGAGTGTCCCAGGGGCACATATGGGCCAACAGGGCCCACCTAACGAGGGGGAGATAGCGGATCCTTTCTTGGACTCTGCTGATACCTGACAGAAAGACAGACAGAGGCTTGCTGTAGGACCTTTGGGCAGACTCCTTTCCAAAACTTAACTTAGAACATCAAAGTGTAGCATGCGGGAGTGAAGGGAGGGACCAAGAGATGGAGCAGGACAGGAGTTGCAGGGTCACCAGGGTGCATCATAGCTACCCTGTCACTTGAGCCTGCTACAGGTGCATACCTGAAGTAGATTATGTAGAGCAATAGGAATGAAGAGTACATAAAAATAAGTGGTAATATTCAATGGCTGCATAGAGTTTTAGTAAGCATAACAGCTTTTCTATGGATGTTTAATTTTTTTTTCATCATCCATTGTTTGAACAAATTGCAGTTCTTCACCTTTTTTCATATAAACATCTTTCTGGCATAAGCAATGAAAATATATCTGCCAGAAAGGAGCACTGCCAGAAACCTTATAAGCCTTTTGACTTCCCTTCTGAGTTTCACTGTAATAAGGTTTCACTGCAGGTGAGGAGATAACTTCTATATAATTTAAAAACATAGAATTCCCTTTTGAGAGCATGAACTTTTTAACAGATGCACACACAGAATTTGGTCAAGATTTTTCTTCTTAATGCACCTTGTACATATTTTATACAAGTGTAGATTAAGTATGACAAGGAATAGCAAAGCAGCTAAATTAAGAAGTAGCATGACTGAGAAGGGAATGGTGTCTTCAGAAGAGTGCTGGTAACATCTTTTAGTATGACAGGGACTGATGTTAATAACATGCACTCTCATTCCTTCAAGAGGAAATGTGAACTCTTCATTGTACTGAATGTTTAATTCTGGGGCCGACAGGTTGCAGCGCAAGCTTTACCATTCAGAGATGCTGCTGTAATGCACTCGCTATGGTACTATGTTTTCTCTGATTCTAGCTACTGGGAAGTCACTTTTTAAGTACAGGAACATGCGGAAGGGAGTTAGTTATAACTTTTAGTTTATAGATTTCTCTGCTTGAAAAGAGAGAAAATCCTAGTTTCTCAGTCCTTACTTAAAAAACAACAACAACAAAAACAGACAAAAAACCCTGCTGCCCAGACATTTTAATGCTTGGCATTCTAAATAAAAATTGAATGTGGTGGTTGTAATAGGGGGTGTACTGCTCTGGTTACTTTAAGGCTAGGGACAGGCATTCAAAAAGCCTAAGCCTGAGTTGATTCAATCTTTGTAGGTTAGTGTAACCTGACTAGACTGAATCCATTTGTAACTGCACATACATCCCAGAAATGCAGGCACATGCCTGCTGTGGCTCAGGCTAGAAGCTGGGGGGTGCTAGAGCAGCCCTTCCTTCCGTTTCAGAGTGCTGACCTGAGGGGGGTATAGCCAGGCCATGGCAGGATGCTCTGATTAGGGAGGGGTTCCCTCCACTTCTGACCAGCCCAGCAGGGAATTGATAACACAGTGAGTGTTTATCATCCCTAACTCAGTGTTTATCATCCCATTAAGAAAACAACAGAGGGACATTACCAGCTACCTGTTGATTCTGCCTTTGTCTGGTCTGCCACACCATGGACTGTAGCCAGCATGTGGTCTGCTAGCTAATGCTGAGAGGTCTGTGTAAGGCAGAGAGGACAGGGCAATCCCTGCTTAACAGGAAGTGGGGACGGGAGGAGAGGAAGCAGGGGGAAGCCAACCAGATACCTGCAGTCTCTACCAAGCTCTAGCCAGGGAGAAGAGGGGAGGGGACAGCTTTGCTGTGGAGTGGAGAGCTCTGCCTAGCCCAGAGAGCATGCTGGGATGCTGGGGGAGTCTGGTTTAACTTAAACCAACAAGGGATCTAGGACAGACATTGCATAAACCGATTTGACCCAAATCAGTTAAGTCTGATGCTACATTAAATCAGGTATATCTCAAACCAGTTTCAGCCATTTTCAAACTGGTTTATGTGCACTGAACATCTGTTCTGTTACAGGTTTAAACCAGTTTCTGATTCCTTAATCTGGTTTATGTGTAATGTCTGTCCCTAGCCTAAGAGGAAAAGGCTGCAGATAGGGCTCAGGTGGCACTCGGGGAAAGGCACCAGACTTCAAGCGGAGCAGGTTTAGAGAGTATATAAGCCCAGGGCCTGAGTAGGGCCAAACCCTGGGCAGAGCAGAGAAGGATCTTGAGAGCCCAGGGTGGGGCCAAGATGACTGGAGCTAGAAAGCCCAATGCCCAGAGAAGGGCTGGGATGGGGCTAGGGAGCTAGCACTCAGAGAAGATAAGGCTAAGAAGCCCAGAGGTCAGAGAGGGGATGAGGTGGGGCTGGAGATCCCAGAGAGGGCCCAGGACACTGAGGTGGACCAGAGCCAAGGACATATTAGACTTACTGAAACTGGGACTGAGGCCCATGGAACTGATTGGTGATAATTGATTGATTGGTGATATCTGTGAGACTTGGGCATGGCTGGAAGGGGAGATAAGGAGGCCATGAAATTAGCCCTTAAGGCACCGAGCAATTAGATGATAGCTTGTGAGTGGATGAAATCTTGCTTAGAGGTCCCTGGGGCAGCCTCTTGTTTATAAATATATATTTTCATCAAGGTGTGGCAGGTGAGCAGAAGCAGGGGATAGTTCAAGGACAGGGTGAAACAGGAGTTAAGTGGCCACCAGGGGGTTTCATGGACTCCCCTGGGGCAGGTCTTTTTTTGCAAGGTATTGGTCATTCATGTGAAACATATCTGAAGCATTGCTTTAACTCCTTAATATGAACCTTAATTCCAGATAGCTATGGTCTTTCCTGTTTCAGCTTAACCCATGGTAAGAATTCTGTTGAAAATAATGATGGATGTTTGAAATAGAGCATATTAGAGTACTATATTAATTGACTTTTGGCCCTGACGCAGCAAACCTTTTAAGCATGTGCTTAACTTTTAAGCAAGTGAAAAGTCCCACTAATTTCATGATCATCCATGTACATGTACTTAAACAGGGATTTAAATGATTTTCTGGACCAGGGCCTAGGAGAATAATGAATCATAAGTTATAACATGTATAACTTGGTTGGGCCCACTGATTTACACCTCCATGATGAGCTCTCTGAAGTAAAAGAGAGTATAATATTTAAAGAATTACACACACCTATGGTACTATAGCCCAGTTTCTGAAAGTGGATGCTAATTCAATTGAGTTGCCCAATATTAGTGGTCCTATTGAATATTTTGTTTGTATTAATACTGCATAATTTTAATAATTATGCCATGTTGAAACCAATGATCTTGCTTTCTGATGGCCTGATTATATACTATACCTAGGGCTAACAGATGCTGTAAGCTGAATATAATTCTTTAGGGCTAGGAACAGAAGTTACACATAAGTGATCAGAAACTGATTCAGATCTGTAACACAATAGAAATTCAGGGCACATACACTGCCCTTAAAATGGGTGAAACCAGTTTAAGATAAACTTGGATGGATGTAGTATCAGATTTAACTGCTTTAGGTTAAATTACTTAATTAAACTTCTGTGTCCAATCCCCTCCAGATTCAAGTTAATTCACAGTCCCTCCACATCCCAGGATGCTTTGTACCTTCCCTGCAAACTCCCCCTCACAGGGTGGGGAGACAGGCATTGCATGAACTGAGAAGGCAGCCCAAGCTGCCTTCTCTAGCAGACCAGGAGGCATGTTTTAGCACCTCTCAGCTTCTGGCCTCGGCCACTGTAAGTATGTGGCTGCATTTCCAGAATCAAAAGTGAATTCCCTTGCTTATTGGTTCAGTCTGTGCAGCTTAGACTAACCTGTGAAGACTGAATCTGTTCAGCCCTGTGCTTTTTAACTGTTCGTACTTAGCGTAGGAAACCATTTCATTCACTGTAGGTTCCTTGTATCTGGTGAATTCACATAACCAGTTCTTTAAAAAAATTGTTGCCTTTGTCGTTTTCTAACTTTTGCATTTCTGTCAGTCTTTGGAGATTAAAGCCCTCACATGTGTTCAGACAAAGGCTGTATACACATGTTCAGATCATATGGGAGAATTCTCTGGGGTATGTATTTCTGCTAGAAAAACTTACCTGGAGACCCCTGAACAGAAATTTGAATGCTGAGTCCCTGAGGGACAGAGTTTGTAGTGCTGTTGCAGTGCCTACAGGAGCCCCCCAGTGCACACATCTTAGCATGCTCTCAATTTGCTGCCTCAGTTTACCTGGAGAGAGATGGCACTGGTGCACAGGCCAGCCTGATTGGCTGACCCAGACTGCTCAGGTCAGCCTGTGTCTTCCTGCAGCATAATGTGAGGATTTTGAAGGAGATGTGTGTTGTATCCCGCTTAGTGGGGGCAGTAGAGGCTAGACCAAGAGACGCACTGTCTTCCTGAGGAGAAGGGGCAGGAGCAAAGTTCCGTGGGAGCTAGAGGATTATGTTATGGCTTCTCTGAGAAGGGAAAATGTCATTTGCTCCCCCAGGAGAAACTCCCCTGGGAGTGATTTAGCCCTGGTTGTTAACCTTGAGCAGCAACTCTCCCGGTAGAAACTGAATGTCTGTATGTCGCCCTGTTTGGATTGCATTCACAACTGTTATGTGTTGCTTTAAAGAAGTAATGGTGGCTTAAATGTAAAATGTACAACTTAGACCCCAGTTATGACTACTCACATGCTCAAAGTTGGGTGCATGTCTGTAAGGTGGAGAAGGTTCTGTGTGCAGAAGGGAAAGAAGAGGCAGCTGAGAAGTGGGTTTCAGGGTGAAAGTGCAGTGCCATCTTAGCTCCCTGAAGCCTTTGAAATGTGCATATCTCTGCTTCTCTAATACTGAAGTTTCAGAACGGGTGATTTAGGGCAAGGCTGGTATCTGGAGAGAGTTGGTTCTTGAATTCCTCTGTTATATCTTATGCAGGGATTCTTCTTACCATGTGGAGGAACAGTCTTAATGGAAGCAGCTGGGTTGTGGATTCCACTGGGAAGTGCAGTACTAACTGCACGATTGTTTGGGGGAAGCAGCAAAGAGAGACATGAGGACACACATTCATAAATGCATACTGCAAATGACTGGGCTTTTACTTGCAGGCAAAGTAGTTTGTAAACATGTCCGAATGTTTGTGCTTAAAAATGAAGGGCTGCCTCTATGCACTACCATATGCACCAATGAGGCAATTTTAGCATTTGCACTTCTCAGACAACAGCCCACTGTTAAAAACCAGGTTTGGGTAATTATATAAACTAAAGGAGATTTTAAAGAAATGGTCATGCAGATCAGTTAGTAAGACCTTTTGAGCAAATACCTAGATTTAAAGAGTTTACGGCAGCACAGAGCAGAACAATGAGAGCTGTACTAGTAAATCAGGACTAGGGTGTGAAACTGGAAGAAAACAGGAAACAGGCAAGTTTATTTTAGTGTTCCAATGTACAGTGAATTAGAAGCTTAACTAGGTTTGTGCATAGTGAAAAGGATTGTTTGATTCAAGGTATAATAATCTGGTGGTAGACAAAGAAGAAGGGATGAATTCAAGATTTTTATGTGGACAATATCCCTTTAAAAATCCCCTTATGCAACACCTTATACAACACTTAGAAGTTTTGGAAACGTGTTGCCATCATTTGAAAAACAATGCGGCAGCAGTGCCTTTCTGTTTGAGGAACAAAAACAGTGGATAATTATAATTTTGATCCCAGTTACTCCAAAATCAGTCTTTGCTGATCCCACTGGTCAATTAGGTTGCTTCATGTCCACAGTCTAATTAGCTCAAACAGCTTCCTTTCTTTCTACTCCTCTAGCTTACTATTGGACCAGAAACTGATCAGAGAAATATCTTCTTTATGTTTCATAGCCCCTTTCCCCCATAAAAGGCTCAAGGGAGCAAGATTTTTCAAGTGAAGTGAATATAATAAAAGGTCTGGTGTGACTGCAAGATAACTGTTTTTTTTTCCTTTCTACACCTACCATGCTCGTGTGCATTTATTACCCCTTCCCACTGTTCATTTCTTAATAAATTAGCAATTGTATTTTGTAATGGAGATAAAAAAAAGCAGCTGGGAATAGTGGATTCCAGTGAACAAAGACAGCTTGTTATAGCTTGTAGGAAGCATCTACTCAAAAAATTTTCAAGTGCTCTGAGTTACTGCTATCCTGGTTACATAACACATTATATAAAATGCAAATGAACAGAGAAGTAGAGAGGGCACGTCAGTAATGAGTGGGCTTGAAACATACATAGGTGGAAAGAAGGACATACTGGAAAAGTTAAGTACCTGTGATGTGCTCAAAATCTCACACAGGATGCTCAGTGCTGTTATTTTCTGTTATACACAGCAGAAATGGATGGCACTCGGCCCCTTGCCAGGATCAAGCCCTCGTTAAGATGATAGTAGTGCTAGCTGACGTAGGACTAGGGTTTCAGGATTTTAGTTAAAGAGTCTCTACATTTTTGGACAGGGCACTAATGGAAAATTAGAACTCTGTATTTTTACACAGACTACGCATAGTAGCACAGGATCTCACAGGATGCGGGTATGTGGGAATAAGTGGACATATACAAAAGGCTTAGAGTGGGAAGGGCTGGGTGGTACTGTGTATATGTTTTTTTTTTTTTTTAAAGGTGATCCCATATTCAACAATATCCATTATCATTATTCTTAAATATTAATGTTTGGATTTTGTCTCTCTCTGAACAAGCCTTTACATTTCATGGCCAAGGGAGTATTTGTGTTGGTTTAGGAATACTTCAGAAGGAGACATCAGCTTGTATAAGGTACAAGGTGGATTTGACACTGGCCAGTCTCCTGATTGCTGTGAAGCTGGTCCTTTGTTGTGCCTTCCTCTTAGTCTTGTTGTTAGTACTTTCAGTAGTTAGCACTATTATCTAATACACCACTCTGATGCAGAATGCGAAAATATTGTTGCGGGCACATGAATTTATGCCTTCATACATGATAATGATCATTCCATCATGTCAATTATCATATTCTGAATCTTTTTAGGAAAATATTTTGATCTCTTTTGAGTCCTGTGCTATTGGTCTTGGGGATGCCCATAATTTAAAATCACTCACTTTTACCTTTGAAGGAAGCTAAACTGTGTTTAGCTGAACTGAGTCAATGCATACTGTACCATGGTAACTTTGACACTTGGATTTGTGCCTTTGTTCTGTGTGACTCCACAGCAGAGCCTGTGCCTTCTCTCACCAGTCTGGACTTTCTGATCCTACACTTGCCTGGTCAATATGTAGTTTCATGCAACCATGCACATCACACAAGTATTCTGCAATCAATGAGTCTGCCCTTGCTGCAAGTGCAGAGGAACATTACTTCAATGCACATGTGCTATGGAAAGGCTTAAGCCCAAATTAAACAGTGTTGAAGTTCATTTCACCTCCTGCAGTACATGGAAATCTTTAAAGCTCTATCAGCTTGGGTCACATCCTGACAGAACCCTATCATCAGCTTTGCTGGCAGAAAGAATGGGCACAGTTGGCAGCAATTAACCTCTGCCTTCTTTAAAACCTTGCCATCCAGCAGTCAGGTTCTGATTTTGTGTATCTTTTCTGGTCTTGCATGAAGTGTTACTACACTGGTCAAGGTCAGTACCCTGCTAATAAACACATGTTGGACACTCTGAACTCCAGATATGACCAGATTCACATTGCAGAAGACTATCTTACAACCTCGGGTATCAAACTTATGGATGGATCTGGCCTGTGGAGGGTATCGTCTGGCCAGTAGGTCTCCTGGATGGGCTGGGAATCTGGTGGCAGTGTGAATGGGGCACAGAGATCCATTGAAGATGAGGGTTAGTGGCAGGGAGCAAGTGATGGTGCATTAACACCCACCGCTCTCTGACACTGCTTGCCCTGCTGCTACTGCTCCTATTTACCCCAGACTTGAGTCTGTGAGGAGCCCTGTGGTTCAGATTTAGCCCAGGGGAGCTGGGTAAGTTTGATACCCCTGGCCTAACCCAACTGGATGGCTGTCTAAGTTCATAGAATTGTCAGCAAGAGTTGACTTGGCCAGATGTTCATAGAACAACAACAACAATACCACCACCAATAATAATAATAATAATAATAATAACAACAATACCTTTTAATTCCAGTCATTTACATGCCATGATTCACTGATTTCACTGAAAGAAATAACATTTAATTTAGAAATAATCTCTTTTTTTTAATGATAAAGCAACCCTGAGAAACATCCTTTTGAGCTGAGCTGCATACTTTTGGTACAATACAATACTTTTATGATTTAAAGACCAAAATCTGTCACCCTATATCAGTAGTTCTCCAAATTGTTTGGGTTATGTACTAGTTTTTAAAATTTTTTTTTCTACTGCTACATGTCCTTATAAGTCCAGTTATGCTTCATAATAACAAACAACATTTTGTTACTGTGGCCACACAGTAACCTCTCCAACAACCAAAGAGCTATTGTAGAGCTGCTTTTCATTTTTTTTTTCTTTTACTTTCTCTTTCTCCATTTGTATTCCCCCATTCCTTCCTTTTGTGGAATCTCTTGATGTTTGCCTCATTCTTTGGGACAAGACTGCCTTTTGTGGGGGAGAGGGGTGGGTTGTTTTTTTTTAATGCAGTACTTAGGATAATGGAGCCATAATTATTGCTTGGAATCCTTAGGATAGCAGTGGTAATAATTCCAATAGCAGTGGTAATAATTATTAAAATGACCAGGGATTTAGGAGCACTCAATTATTGAAGCTCAGCTTGGAGGGGTTTGATGTCCAAAGAACAGTGATCAGATTTTCCCTTTTAACAGTGTATTCAGTCTCTAATCAAATGTATTCAGGTAGGAATGGACTGCTTCCATTTTTGTGGCAAATATATTGTATGTTAAAATCAATAAAAAATAGTAAAGGAAACTAAGTTCTAAATTTGCCTTCACTGTTTGTTCAAACAGAGGTGTCAAACTTACTCTGGCTTCAGGCCAGATCCAGACTGCAGGACTCCTTGTGGGCAAGATTTTGATGTGATGGTGGGAGAAGTGGTGGGGTAAGCAGGAATTAATCCAGCTGTCACTCACCTCCCTCCAAGCCCCCTCCACCATTGCCAATAGGGTTTCATGCTCCATATTTTGGTGGTGGAGCCCCACCCCTGGTTGCCCTGCACACAAATTCTCTGTCTTCCCATGAACTATACAACATGGCCTTTGTTTGACATCCCTGGTTTAGAATACCAACACTGAGACAACATTTACACTAATCTCAAGCACTGGGAAGCGATTCAGATGCTGTTAGAAAATGTTTTTCCTTGCTACAAACAGCTTTAGTGAGCTTCATCGTATGGGGTTTTTTTCTTCGAACTTCTCTTTTGAAGTGTTAAGCATTGGTTTTTGCCAGAATCAAGAGACTGTTACATAGATCATTTGTCTTTTTTTTTTTTTTTTTTCCTGCTTTTATTTATTGTGCTCAAGTATCATTTTGGGCAATAACCCACTGAGTGGTAATATACTATTCTCTGGTGGTGCTGATAATGTTACGATGCTGTAAATTTACACTGTGCCTTACAAAAGAGATAAAGGTACTGTATTAGTCCAAGGGATAAAGATCTCAAATGTATCTTCTGGTGGGCTTCTGTAATATAAATAATGCAAGGCCATTTCTCTTGGGAAGTGATTGAGACCTGGGATGGCTTAGAGATTCACCAGTCTAAGGTGGGTTTGTCAAAGAAGTGACGTTAAGGAGGGAGATAAAGGTAGATGCTTTCTGGATAAAAAGGCTAGAAACTATTCCTAGTACAGAGGACACCATGGAAGAAACCAAAGGAAAAGAGACTTATGGAACTACAAAGAGAAAGGACTTAGAATGCCAGAGGTACCCCTCCCCCAATTTGTTAATAATTTTTTACCTGCTCATATCCACCACCCCTCTCCAAATATAGAAAATCTAGTCATTACTTAGGATGGTACCTGGCTGGATTCAGATGACCAGCTACTAATAATTTGAAAGCTTGTAAGTGGAGAGCTTTTGATTGAAAACATTGATTGTGAGCATCTGTATTCTCCACAGCAGTGCTGATCAGAGTGTAGTGAAGCTCTTCAATAAATTGAAGGTATTGCAGGCAGGTAGAGAACCCTCTTTCCAGGCAGTAGCAGCAGTGCGGCATTGTCTTAAATAGGAATGCTTTTAATGTAAGTGTCCTGTCGTTATGCATTATGTTGTTACTCAGTGTGATGCACTGATCATTAGGAATTCATTCGCTGTTCCCCTAGATGTCACATACACTTCTGGAGGTGTTCTGCTATAATTTAGCATTTGTTAATGGACCCTAACATTAAAGAGTGTTCCTCATTAAATTTGGCAGTGAAGTCATAAAAAGTCACAGTGATATTACACTGTGGATGGGAGTAGAGAGAGAGCAGAATAGGAATTTGAGTTTGGTGTCAAGGGTTGATCTAGCTGTGGCATAATCCTTAATGTCCACATTCAAGACCGATAGTGCAGTTGTAACACCACTAGAGGATGTTTAAATTCATGCATTAGTTGTAGAAAAAGCAGCTTGTGTGCATTTCCTTATTGACTTGCCCTCCTAGGTTCTGGCTGGTGCAAACATACAGTGACCTTATAGCTTTGATCATCCAGCCATGGCAGTTCTGTTTGGTTTGTGATGACATTCCTAGAGGCTGTGACCATGTGCTGAACTTCCTTCCTTTTAACAAATGGGGAACTGTCAGATTTTATAATTTTGAAAACCTTTTTCAATCTATCTAATATTGTAGTGCTTAATAATCTCCTGGAGCTTGACACTGACATTTGGTATTGTAACTAGTCTCTCTCTTAGGTGGTGATATTATTTTATTGCATCATTGTTCATTTCTTTATTTTTAGATTGGTAAAATGTCCAGCACAACCTATATTCAGTGTTTAACAAGGGATTTTATAATCAGTCAAATACAAAAGATTGCTGTCTCTTTCTTACTCCTCATGATAAATTGCACTCAACTGCCTTTTGCCTCTCCACCTTCTCATGATGTAAATGCTGAAAATATTCACAGCCCTAATCATGTGTCTCTTAAACATCACCTGCCTGAGGTTCTGTCACAAAAGTGAAGTGCCCTCTGGGCATCCAGGAGCAAATGTTCCTGCATACATTTTGCCTCCCCCCCCCAATAGCTAAATTCTCTCAAATTTGCTGCAACTTCTCTAGAGTGTTAAATCAATCTTCTTCCCATTGCATCACTTCTTTCACCCTCCATTCTTATTAATCTTTACATAGATTGCTTTCATCCAAGTGATGGAGAAGAGAAGATGTTTCATAACCTCATTCTAATAGACATAGACTTCAAGACTGTTTTCCCAGTACGCACATTAATCACAGTCTTCTCCAAAGGCTGTATGTGTGGAATAGAGGTGGCAGAACAGACTCCTATAAAACTGCACCAGGAGGTCCTTTGGATAAATGAACAGATGCTTAAACCACACACTGTAATTTCTAGAGAGAGAATGGAATTTCCCAAAGACTGAAGTGGCAGTAATCCCAGATGATTTCCAGAAAAATTATGACAAACCTTTTAGTTAATGGTATTAAAGGCTGCTGATAAGTTTAAAAATGTTGGGAAGGATAATTTATATTTATCCATTACTAACAGTAGGTGTTTGACCAACACCTATACCACATCTAGGTGTAAACTTGAAGATGTCAGAAGTCATGTAATTTGCTATGGTACTGCCTTCTCAATAATCTTACTCAAAATGGCAACACTAGAGACAGAGTGCTAACCAAGACAATGTTGCTGCTATTGTTTTAAGGGAAAATATTTCATAGAGTTTGCAAATTGAACTGTAACAACCATCAGATATCCAGGACTACTGAGGAAAAATGAGAACATTGTTGATAAACAGTCTAAAATATAACCTTGACTTTAGTAAATAGGACTTTTCTTGTAATAGTCGGATTGTTCAGGTGCTATTTTTTTAGCAGCTTGTTTTCCATTTGAGTCCTGGTCTAAAAAGACAGAGGGGAAAATGCACTGGAAATATTAGAATCATTTTTATCAGAAGAATCTGACTGTGCAGAGAAGTGTGCAGATGGATTTATCTTCAGAAAATGATTTAATTCCTGGGGCTTTCATGTTCCAAATCAGCTAAGTGGTAGTCATTTGGTATAGCTTCATTTGGTATTTGCTTCAGAACTGCAAAAGGAAAGTTTACAGGACAAAATGGTGCAGAGATATCGATTTGTCTGAGTTATGATGGCTTCCCTGAGTGAAACCCATTGGAAAACAGAAATTCTATATGCTGTGCTCTGCTAGAAACTTATTCAGCACAACTTCTGACCAGCTTTCACTGACAAAGCTTCTGTTGATTCCAGGCTCAAGTTTAAACTGCTTTCTCGGGGTGAAGACCTGCAATTCTGCTGCCTGCTGTCTCCCAGACTTGAATCCCTGCTTGGGCACAGCTGTTGCTACAGTTAGGGAGCGTGTGATTGCATTGTCCTTCTATACCAACTGGTGCAAATCAAACCCTCATTGCTGGTGAAATTGTGGTCTTTGCGCAACTGCAACCCATTAACACTCATGTGTCTTGTGCTGATTGGCTTTTTGGTCATTTGAACAGTGCTTTGAGCCCCTTTTTGTGTGTCATTTGTGGGCTGTTAAGAAACATTTATGATTTGGCTTCTACAGATCCATACCCTTAGATTTTAAATATCAACTTACAGCTTCCAGAGGGAGAGGAATATTAGTTTTGCTATGAGCATACTTTAAAAGTTGCTGAAACCCAAGACCAGATGGCAATACTTGCAAAGTTCTCTAAGTAATAGGGCCTAGAATATGTGGTGATGACAGGTAGAAAGGAAAAAAGGTCTTACAGTAGAGATTTGCTGTGCACTTGGGGGTCAGTTGGCCTCTAATCTCATAACTGGTGGGCAACCCTGAGAAAGTCATAAAATATATTTGCATAGTTTATTCCAGGGGTTGTCAACCAGGGGTACGTGTACCCCCGGGGGTACTTGGTAAGGCCCTAGGGAGTATGAATGGATGAGTGGGGACAGAGCACCGCAACCCACCACCCCGTGCTGCCGCCTCCTAGGAGGAGGGAAGGGGGAAGGTCAGCAGTGCCCCTCTGTGGGCCACACAGGTGCCACCTGGCTGGCCAGATGTGGGAGGGAGGGGGGAAAGCTCACACATGGTGGCTGCTGCTGCCACCCACCACCCCACGCTGCCACTGCTCTCCATCCAGCTGTGTGCCAACCCCCCCCCCCC
>NW_017729025.1:132257893-132287136 GCF_001723915.1 Gavialis gangeticus
CTCCATCCAGCTGTGTGCCAACCCCCCCCCCCCCGCTCTGCATCTGGCTGCTGGGTGTACACTTGTTAAAAAAAGTTGAAAACCCCTGTAGTTTATTTTATTTGTGTTGGTGCAGGTTGAAGGCTTTGTTTAGTGCAGTATCTGTTGTTATCTCTGCATCTCCATTCAACTCAGGATGCAGTAAAACATTTCCTTTTAACAATTTCTCTCTCCTGTTTTTATACACTGTCTTTCATTTCCCTTCCCTTCCCTGTCTTTTGTACTTGTGTCATATGAGCATTACCTTGCTGGCCTGTCACCACTGGCATTAGAGCTACTGCATCTGGAGCTTCCTTCCTGTATCTTCATTGCTTCTCAATCGTGGCAGCAAACTTGTCTTCTTTCCTAGACCTGTACAAAGTTTTAACAATTGTTCTCACCTAACTAGTTGTCATCTTGCAATTATTCTTTGAACTCTGCATTTGAGGGTCCCTCCGAGTGAGTCATTGTTCCTGCAAGTTATAAGGATGGAGGAGACTGGCTGCATATTGTATATTGAAGGGATGAAGGATTCTGAGAGGTGCTGAGTTCCTCTACATATTCTGGTTGAACTGAAGTGGCCAAGTGGCCCTCTCTAGCAGCTGCAAATCCTATTGGTGTTCAGTACCACTGAGAATTGGTTCTGCCTGCATGGTTGGTTTCATTGCCACCCTGCCCAGTGAGAAAATACTTCCATTTGTAGCTGTATTTACAAAAAGGAGGAAAAAAAAGAGTATAACAAATATTTAGCAATTTGTTAAAATAATTAGACTGATCCAGTTGTGAAAGTAGTCCAAAATAAACATTCCCTCTCTCCCTCCCCCTTCCTAAACAGGCTTTTCAGTGGTTGTCCTAGGTCTTGGAAGGAAGTTTCAGGTGTCATTCCTAGACCAAGGAGGCAAGACACATCCCTGTCAGCTTTATGACTTTCCTTTTTCACTGTCTCTGAGTTCCAGTCTAATAAGCCACATCAATGATATATGTGTGGCAGCTAAGGAATACATCAGAGAATGATTTTCTTAACTACTACACTATTGCCTTCAGGCCATAGGCTAAATTTGCATGTGTCCTACTAGGCAGCATCATGTTTAAGTTGTGTTTTCATTTTATAGTTTTGATATGTAGTATTTTATCAGGAATCAGTTAATTGGATTAGGCAGCATATCATATAGCTAGGCCCAGGAGTCTGTGGTGTAACAACATATCCTGTGTGCAGTTTAGGTAAGGGGAATGCTATAGTGTGGTGATAGTTTTGGGACTATTTTGTACACTGGTGCCTACAGTATGTCTAGTATTAAGAATAGGTTTTATGAAAGTAAATGGCTTAACATTAGATCAGGCAAAAATTAAAACAAACTACCACAAATTATTTCCCTGAGTAACTGCCTTATCCTGTTTTAAGATGGCATTGTTTCCATCATAGTCCCTTGGAATGTGGCTTTTACCATTCTTTGTATTCTACACAGAGCTCAACTGGGCTGTTTGTCATTCTTAGGCTGACATCTGAGGTCAGTCTATGTTAAGTGAAATGGCAAGCATTTATCTCCCTAAGTAGCCATGCATAACAAGAATGAGTGCTGTAAGGATGTGTAAAGATGAGATATCTGGTCAAACTGTGAAAATGTTAGGTCTTTGATCAGTTATAATGACACAACGCTATCCTTTTTGACTGAGTAGCACCTTAATGACCTCCAATATTGCAAACACTTCGGGGGTTATTAATGTGTTAGATGGAACAGAGGGTAAGAAGAGCTTAATCAACTGAAGGCTGAGAAAGCTCGACCTGTTGTAGTTGTGTGACATCTGGAATTTCTGGAAGAATGACCCATTTGATGCTAACTTCATGTCAAGGTATCTGTAAAGTGGGAAGTCTGTTTATCTAAACTAGTGGTTTTCAGTCTTTTTTAGATTTTGAGGCACCCCTGCAAATACTCAATACACCACTTTGAGAATGCTAACCCTTAGATTTAATTCCTTTCTAGCTATAGAAAAATAATAGAGCAGTTTTTTCTGTTGCAAAGAACTCCAAAAGAGAACTGTGAATTTTTATTTGGAATTTCTGGTTTTATCTTGTGAATCAAGTTAGTACCCTTAATGGTCCTAACATTGCATGATACCCCATGGCACCCTTCAAAGGATCTCAAATCACTGGTCTAAACAAAGCAAAGCAAGTGAATTAGTAAAAATACCCTTTCAAGAGAACAACTTCCCAAACTAAGCTCATTAACGTGATTTATGGTGACAATATTTATACAAAATGCAATACACATTTTTTAAAAACCTTTAAGAATCCTACTGGAAAGATACAATTATAGGTTTAGAAATTGATAGCCAAATTAGAAAGCAGTTTATAAATATTTTTGTTGCCAGAGTGACCAGGATATAACATTTGTGTCCCCGTACATCCTTTTGCAAGTCACCTTTAAAAGAAGAAATATAGGTTAGTTCCTCGTCTTGCTATTAAAGATTTTCTAAAAAATAGATTAGAAATATTAAGACATTGTCATTCCTATCTTGTTTCTGTTGAATGACCTCAGACGAGCTACAGGTCAAGCTTTCTCAGCCTTGAGTTGATTAAGGAACACTGTTGGCTCTTTTACAAAGAGAACTATTCTCTTGACTGGCATATATTTGAGTTAAAATGTGTCAACTATGCAAAAAACTATGGGGGAGGTGGGGAGGTATAGCTCATCTGCATAAAGCATATGGCAGGCATGCACTTATGGAAAATAGTTAAAGCTCATTTTAGGATGCCCTGAGCTTAGCGTTCTCTCTGATCCAGGCTTGTTCCTCCACATATCACGTCAGGGCATGGTGTACACTTGTCTTTCCCAGGTATAGGCTTCAGTGGGCCAAAACTGCCGTGGAGAGTTAGTAAGGTCTATGATGCAAGTTAGCCTCCTGATCAACACCCCCTTTCTTTGTATTCCAAACCTGGGAGAGCAGTCTGTTTCTGTGTCTTTGGATGGAAGATAATCCTTATTGTGGGGCGGGGGTGGTCACTGTGCCTGGGAAAATCAAGGCAGTGGTAGGGCTAGATTATACAGGTGGCCCAGCACAATGAAGAGGATAGCTAAAAAAGGTCATGGACCATATGACTTGAAAGCTCTTCATGATAGGGTGGTATAGCATTGTACATGGCTTAGCACTGTGGAGCCCTTGTCTGTGATGGACAAGCGCCTGAGAGCTCCAAATTCAAACCATGACAGCATGACTAAAAATCTACCTAGATATTTCTGGCAATCTCATCACTGTAGTATCTAAACCTACTGCCTCACCTTCTTTGTTGGAATGTCAGAGTCCTTTAATTGCTGATTTAGGGTTCTCTCTATCTTTGGATATTTCTGATTTGTATTTTTTCTGACTGCAGCCCAGTCTTTCAGGTTCCTTGGTGCCTGACTGTGAGATTGCACCCTTGGACTATATGGGCCATGTGCATTAAGAATGGGAGGCTAAGTATTTATGAGTCTTGCTGTTTGTAGTTGACAGTTGGATGTTTCCAACAGCTGTTTTTCTAATGTTTGGTTCATATGTCCCCAGTAGCTAGTAGTCTGGAAATGAGTCAGCACCATGAGGGCAAGTTGTTACTGAGAAAACTGAAGGTGTCTAAATGCAAATCAAATGTCTCTCTGTACAATTCATTATTTTCAGCAGGTTAACTGAAAATGACAAGCTTGTGTTCTCAGCTTTGACTTATCATTTCTATCTTGGACTTAAACCTTCTGTCCCTCTTAGCCACTTGTGCACGCCAATGACATGTCAGAACATTACTGGTGCAGCTGTCAGGGGGCCAGGCAAGAAAGGAAAGCCATTCGTTTGGCCTTAAGCTCTGATCTTGAATAACAATTCCCTAAAATCTAATTTACCAAGTACATTAAGGTTTCCTTTTTTTGAGAGTGGCTGCTGTGATCTTCTTGAAATGTAAGCAAAAGGACAAAGACTTTTTCCCCCTCCCCTTTGACTTGATTTATAGTTCAGGGCTGCAGAAGGGCTGACAACCTTGGCTGTTTTCATTAAGTCAAGAGCTGTAGAAGAAGATATTGCTATAATTATAGGAGGCATTATTTGATGGGATATAAAACAGAGTTTTATCTCTTTCCACAATGATGAAGGATAAGAAACTGTTGCTATTTCCTTAGCTGTCTTTCCATTTTTTATATTAAATCTTCCTTTCCCTTCCCTCAAGCATTTTTTAATCATTTTTTTTCTGAGTTGCTGAATTTTGATAGCCAAGTTCAGATTTTTTCTTTTCAGTACTGGCTAGAGATGAGGGGGAGGGAGAACTGAATGAATCTCAGTGCTTAGATTTGTTACCTAGTGTCCCATCTTAAGACTTCACTTACATCTGTCTGAATAAGACAAGCAGGCTTCATTTCAGAATTGCCACAGACTCGTTTTGCTGACAGTTTCACAATAGTCTAGTGGCATCTGATATGATCTAATTTTCAAAAGCATACTTCCGCTAACCTCTGTTTGAGACCTATCATCTTTTGAGAGCTATAATTAAGATGGAGAAAATAATTATGATTTATTTTATAAGAGAGATGTATACGTCACTGTTCAAGTAAAAGTACAGCATCAGTATTGCCAATCCGAGTGTTCAAAAGTCAAAAATCTTTCTCCAAAAATTGTGAGTATCTTTTAAGAAATAAATTTAGGGTTCTTTTTGGCTTTTGTTTCCTTTTTTTTTTAAAAGTCATTATGATTCGTAATTTCAAGATTGGTACCATAAGTATGAATAGAAACTTTGTTTTAAGAATAAAAACAAATTCTCACCTAATTCTAGCGCTTCAGGAGCTGGGACTTTCAGACAAGTGCCAGATATTATGAGATTCAAACTAAAATAATTAAATCTGCTGGGCCCCACCTCACAGGAGAATGCCTGTTGGGTTCAGTGGCACTCTTAACTCATGGTACTTTATGTAATGCACCATAGGTTGAAGCACCTCCCGATAGGCTGCCTAAACATTTCTAGGCACCCTGTGCTATTGTATCTTTTCTGGTGCATCTTTTGGACAAGCTAACTATATTTCCAAGAATTGTCGAAAAGTAGGGCTGCAAGAAAACAAACCTCAAATGATCATGTAGTCCAACCTCTTCAAGACAGGACCATCTCTGACTAAACTATTCTGGTCAAGTCTCTAGCACAGTGATTCTCAACCAGGGTGCCATGGTACCCTGGGATGCCTTGAGATCCTTTCAAGGGTGCCGCGGGTGCCACGCAATGTTAGAATAGTTGGGTGTGCAAGCATGATTCACAAGATAAACCCAGAGATTTCAAATAGGAATAAACCCATTTAACTTTGTGATCTTTTTGAGCTCTTTGCAGCAGAAGAATTGTTCTAGTATTTTTCTGTAATCAAAAAGCAAATGAAAAATAAAAGAATGTTCTAAATTGTGCCTTGAGTTTAAAAAGTTGAGAACCACTGGTCTAGCATGCTTTTAGAAGCTCCCACAAATGTTCTAGGTAGCCTGTTCTGCTGTTTAATTATGCTTAAAGTGAGAAATTTCTTCTTAATATCCAAACTAAATATCCTCTGCTGCAGTTTGAGGCCATTACTCCTAGTCCAGTCCCCTGCAGCCATGGAGAATTGTGTTATCTCTATCCTCTTTTTAACCAGCCTTCAAGTATTTGAAGACTGTTACCAAATTCCTTCCTTAGATTTCTCTTCTTCAGACAAAATAATCCTAGTTCTTTCAATCTTTTCATATGCATCATGATTCCCAGACCCCTAATCATTTTTGTTGCTCTTTGATGAACTCTTTCTATTTTGTCCACATACTTTTTGAAGTCCACTACGCAAGTCTGAACGTAGTACTCCCCATGAAGCATTACCAGTGCTGAACTGAGTGGGAAAATTACTTCCTTTGATTTGCAAGTGATTCTTCTGTTATGTAGCCCAGTATGTTGGTGGCTTTTTTGCAACAGGAGTACACTGCTGGCTCATATTCATCTTATGGTCCACTGTAACCCCTAGGCCCTTCTCTGCAGTACTGCAGCCAAGTTAGTCATTTACCAGACTGTAGTAACGTATGTGCTCGTTCCATCCTAAGTGTAGCTCGTTGCATGTATCCTTACTGAACTTCATTTGATTGAAACTATCCAGTTTATCAAAGACTTTCTAATCTAACCAAAGCCATTCTGAATCCTAACCTTAACCAACTCCAGCTGTCCCCAACTTGGTGTCATTTGCAGATTGGCTGTGTGAACTCAATCCCATTCTCCAAACCATTAATGAAGATATCAAATAATACCAGAGCGGGGACTGACCCCTGGCCCTACTTGATACTTCTTCCTGACTTAATATTGAGCAGTGACTTAAGTGATCACTGGTTTCAGTAAACACAGGCATGTGTGAATGAGAACAACTAAACAACTTTTATTGTGGTGCTGTAGGTAACCTCTCCAGACCCTTTGTCTGGCTCTAGCTAACTGTTTGACTAGGTGCTTCCTAGCTGAGGGACCATTACTCAATTCCTAGTTCAGTCTCCTGTTAGGAAGTATCTCTAATTTATAACATTTATCAATACAGACTACTCAATCAGAGTGATAGTTCAACCAGTTATGTATCCACCTTCATCTGCTCTGTATTTCTTTAGCTTACTAATGAGAATAGTAAGCCTTTGTCTCCCATGACAAAGACTAGGTATGTCACATCCACTGCTTCCCACCCCTCCAGCCTGACACCTTGTTGTAGTAGGAAATCAAGATGGTCAGATACGACTTGTTCCTGATGAATCCACGTGGACTGTTTCTGGTCACCGTGTTCACCTCCAAGTGCTTAGAAATATGTTCCACGTGACCTTCTCCAATTTTTTTTCCTGTTAGGTAGGTCCAGCTGGTCTGTAATTGCCCAGATCTTCCTCCTTTATTATCTTATAAATGAGCATTAGATTTTCTCTTTTTCTAGTCATCCAGGATATTCATTCTATTTATTTGAAAATATGGGTCAGAAAGTGCTAGTACTTTTTCTCTTGCTTTTGTTCTAGTCTTTACTCTATTTTCTTAAAGATATGTTGCTTATGTGGATGCTGATTCAGTAAGATGCTTGAGGACATATGTAATCTTAAATTTTATGAAGTCAAAACTACTAAACTTGAGCACATGATTAGATGTCTTACTGAATTAGGGCCCGGTTGACAGCATAAGGCATGTCTGGTACAGGACATTACAAGACACGCTATTGCCTTGATAGGGAAAAAATTGAAAGACACAACTTAGCATTATTCCTGTCAAAGGAACAATGTTACAACTGTGTTTCTTTAAATTAACCTTCCTTCATTTATATCCACCTGATGGAGTTTATTGTAAAGTTTCTACCCCTAAATCAATTTTTTGGCCTTAGTTATGCTGTCGAAATGCTATTTAAACTAATATGGTTCTGCTTGTGCAACTAATGGCTGAATATGACCTTTTGCATCAAACTGAGGACTAGTTTAAGTGTATGAAACTCTGTTAGCTTATATGGAGTGTTCAACCTTAGGCAAGGTCTGAATTTGGTCTATGATGCTTCCTATGGTAGTGGATAGGAAATGTGATGCTTCACAGTGGGTTACATGGAAATTATACTGTTTGTTTTAGAGGCAAATGCCACAGCAAGAGTTAAATTCTCTTCTCTTGGACCCCAACATGCATTGTGGGTAGAAAGTTGAAGGCAAATGCAATCAACTGGGTAATCTCTCAAGGTACAATTGAATTTTAGGATCAACAACCTTGACTTTTGTCCCCTTGAACAGAGTGACATCAGCCTGTGACTCATTTCATTAATGTGAAATGATCTTGGGTCCGTGTATGGAGGGGGCTATAAAAACAAAAGTGATTCATTGATTCTTTTCCTACCATGAAGGCATCTCACATGGTAAAAAAAGAGAAAAGGTTTTAGTAGCCTTTATTGAGAATAATTATTTCTCATTAATAATTTATTATTGGTTCACAAAACAGCTCATACTGGCATGAATAGTGCACAGTAGGCACTTCATGGGCTAGCCTCCATCTGTCCAATTATCCAGCTCTCATTTACCCGACCACCTTTCAAAATTAAGTAGCAAACATTATAGTTATGTCCTTATTTATACTAATTAATAATAGCTGAACGTAGGGATTCAAAACTGTGCACTGACTTCTTAGGGCTGTAGACAACAAATACTAATTTACTTCCCGAAACTATACCACCAGTGCTTAGAAGAAACAATAAAGCACATGCTATAAGTGCTGCCTTTTCTGAATTACTTTAGGTACTCTTTGATGCAGAATTCTGTTTCACTGTTTTGCTGTAAAATTTCAGTGGGAGCAGAGTTAGACCAATGCTAAATACTTTTTGAAAATGTCATTGTACATGAACAAGGGGTAGAAAAGTAGAAACTCTTTCTTCACTGGGTAGATCGATATAGTTTAAGCCTGCTCTGTTTTCAAGGGAAAATGCCCAAATTCATCAGGCATCTGAAGTGTGTTTTCCCTTCAATATATGTTTAACTTTTGCTGTGAATAGGAATAACTATGTGTAAGCAGATCGAGGATAAAAGAGCCTCTTTGAATGTTCCTGGGTTCACAAACTTTGTGTGTATAGGAAGCAAAAGGCGTTTCTCAATTAGCCAGTCCATGTGGCACTCCCATCTTGTATGTGGCTGCTAAAAAGTATTTCACTTTATTTCTATGACAAAACTTGTTAAAGTCTTATGGCTCCTATTATGTATGATTGATCTCTATACAAATTTCCCCAGAAACTTCCTGCTGGAAGGGAAAGCTGTTGAAAGGGAAATATTTATGAAGAAGTTTAAGGAAACTCATTACCTTTCACAGCACAGAGGAACTGCAGGTAAAGTAAACATTTAAAGGGCAGCCTTGCATTTTAAAGGACAGGTGGCAAGAGTAATTTGTATCTGTGCTTACTTTAATAAACACGGCATTTAGGAAACGTCAGAAAGCTAGAGAAGAGCTTGCTGTCACTGTTTGTGTACTAATTAAACAAGGAGAAAAAAATTGTTAGCAGAGAGATAATATGAAACAGAGATGCACTATTTCAAACTCGAAGAGCAGAAGATGATAGTTTCTTTTATGCTGACATAAAAAAAAATTCACTTCCTAATTTAGTTTATTTATCTTAAAAGTACTGTAGTATAATAATACATTATTGGGAGTAAATATTAATAGCCCTCAGTGGTTCTGGATGAGTGCGTATTTATATTAGCTTCATTTTTGTAATGAAGATTTGTGTGAGACATCCATCTGCCTCAGGAACCTGGGATTGTAAGCTTCTGGGTGACTGAACTGCATTAAAGTCATCCTCTAAACTCCTACTGGTCTACCCATGGAATTGTAAATCCAAGACTTGTTTCAATAAAGAAGGGATGTTGGGTATTTTGGATCCAGCCTGCAGAGGTGCCCCATCTGGCCTGCAGGGCTACTAGTAGGCCAGAGAATTTGGGGGTGTGGCTAGCACTAAGTGTGGCTTGTTGGAGAATTGGGATATGGCCTGCCTGTGCCACCTCTGCCATGGTTTCACTGGCTGCCTGTCCATGCTTTCAGTGGTGGCTAGCTCCATTCACCGCTGCCACCATATGTCCCATGCCCTGGGCCAGATGCAGCTTGTGAGGAGGCCGTGGGCTGGATCTAGCGCAGGGCACAAGATAAGTTTGACACTCGTGAAATAAAGCATCAAGGCATTTCTGCTATGTGCAGAGTTCCAAGGAGTGATGCATTTTAATAGCCTGGGCATTTTTGCCCAGGCAAATAGAATTTACAATAATTTGGAAAAGGAAGTTTTCCTATAGCTGTTGCAACATGTTTCAGGTATAAGCAGATATGTCTTCAAAGGCTTACTAGGCAGAGGAGGCATCCATTTGATCTACAATGTCATTTATTGGCATTAACACCAGGATAATAGATAGCTCCTTGATAACATTCTGGTAGAAACTCAGCAGCTGGTTTCTGGAGTCTTTCTAATTTAGCAGATGAGTTTCATTTCTTTGTGTGCTTGGGTACTTGCAACTGAAAAATAATCTGGAGAAAAGGTTACTTGATTTTCATTTAGTCTGCTTTGGAATATGAGGGGGAGGAGATGGGGTAGGAAACCCGGTACCTATTACCTGATTGATTTTTATATATGGATAGTAAAACTGTGTATATACACATAAAACTATGTGTGTGTGTGCAGATATAGATATGTAGATACATGTGTACATGCACATGTATATGTTTTACTGTTTTATACACTTTATACATACATACATACATAAGTATATAGTTCTATTACTTTTATCTTATCGTCAATGGGAAAAGGATTGCGTTTCATTCATTGTTCTATTACTCTGGTATACAAGCGTCAGTCAGGAATATTTATAAAGCATGCTATATAGTGTACACTTTAGACACACTGACAGAAAGGTCGTTATGAAAAATGTATGAATGAACCCTTTTTTCTGAGTAGGTTGTATAATATTTATGAAGCTATTTTGTAGAGCAAAAGAGTGGTTACAGGAAGCTTGTACCTAAGATAGAGTAACAAGCAGTTTTTGTGAAAGCTGATGAACACAGTACACAGCTGTGGAAGATGTAACCATTTAGTGTTAGAGAGCTGTAAGCACTTTGTGTCACTGCACATTATATTGGCTTTTTCACTGGGAATGAAAATGCACATAATGAAAGACAAAGGTGACATATGTAACACTTAGCAACAGTACCTTAAGGGCAGAGGCATTTGCCAGAGCCCCCTGAGCCATGTGTGCCTTGTATGAACAGAGTATGGAATCAAAACATCCTGAGATTGGAGGGTCATTGTATTCCCTTGACAGGTTCCACAGTTAATGAAACTTTTGTATCTGCATAGTTTTTTAACTGCTTCAGCAGTGTTACAGTGATCAAACCTTGTACTGTGACAAGGAAGAGTTATATCTGCCTTTTAAACTTGGAGGAAGCTGTGTTTGCTTTCCCCCTCAGGCCTGAAGAAGAATGCCTTGAGTTTAGATGCTTGTATAACTTTATCCCAACTATGCAGTTGGTCCCATAAAAGATATCATCCAAAAAAATCCTTGCCTCTCAAGAAGATAGGAGGCATCTGTAGGCTGCATAATTACTGTGGACTGCATGACTTGTTCTGAACCTCAGCTTTTTCCTTGCGGGCTTCATAGATACTGTCTTTTAGAACAACATTACCACTCAGTCACCCTTACCAGAATTTGTACAGCAGTATAAAAAGGTAACTCCCTGTCCTAACTAGGGCTGTCAAATGATTAAAAAAATTGATCATGATTAGTTGCAAGATTTAAAAAAAAAAGTAGTTCCAATTAATCACGATCTTAATTGCATAGCTAAAACTCAAAATTATGTAAAGAAACTCAATTATGCAAAATTATGCAGGTAGTTTATATGTTTGGGGGATGGGTGTGGGGTGTGTGTGGGAATTTGTGAAGGTGTGGGAGGCTGTGGGTGTGTCTATGGAGTTTGGAGCCTGGGGAGGGAGGGTCCCCACATGCCTTGGCAGGATGTGGGGTAGGGTAGTGTGGGTCAGGAATGAGGGGCAGCAGCAGGGCTGGGACGGGGGCTGTGGCTTGGGAGTGAGAGGCAGGGTCAGGGCATAGGCATATCACTGTTCCCACTGCAATCATATTATCCACCCCCGCAGATGTCCTGTTTTTTGAAACTGGAAATATGGTAACCATACAGGAACGCAGTCTGGTGGCATGTAGAGCAAGCAGGTAAGTCTGTGGAGGGGGAGGGGTGAGGAAAGGGGCGGGGTGAGAGATTGAGGCCCCCACAGTGAGGGAGGGAGTGGGGCAGAGACTGATGTGAATGGGGCCCCAAGGCCAGGGTGGGTCATGTGATGGAGCCATGGGTGGCTCGTTGGGGAAGGGTGGCTCTCCACTGCTGCACACACCTGCAGAGGAGGCATGGGGTCATGAGCTCCCCAGATTTGTGCGTGGGGTAGAGGTGGGCTGCCCACTGTGGGCAGGGGCTGTGTGCCCTGCTGCCTGTGCCCCAGGAGCCACGTGACACCATGTGTGCCTCCCACCACAGGGCAGACACGGGATGCATGGCATGGCTAGCGCACAGCTCCCAGGGCAAAGGCAGCAGGGCACAGAGCCCCAGCCTACAGTGGGTAGCCCACCTCCAGCATGTGTATAAATCCAGGGGTCAAATGCCCACCTCCATGCCTTTCCCAAGGGTGCGTGCAGTGGTGTGGAGACATCCCCCCCCAGTGCCCCTGGATGAGCTGCCTGAAGCTCCACAACCTGCCAGAGCCCTATTCACCCCAGCCCCTGCCCCACTCTGTCCCTTAGCATGGGGGGCCTCAATCTGCCTCCCCCTCTCCCCTGCCCCAACACTTCCCCTCCACAGACTTACCTGCTGGATGCTGCTGTACATGCTTCCGGGCTGCGTTCCTGGCTGTGTGCATGCTGAAGCTGCTCATCTCTGTTTTTCTATTTGTGTACATGCCCCCCACTTCCCTCTTCCTGCTGCAGCAGCCTGGAGCTCACATCCAGGCTGCCCTGTAGCTCCTTTGCACTGTCACTGCTGCCCTAGCAGTGGGCTCCAGAACCACATGTGCGATTTAACATGTTAAAAAAATTAATGCAAGAACCAATTAACGTGTTAATCATGCATATTAACAGAGATTAATTGATAACCCTATAAATAACCTCTTAATCACCTTTTAAGCAGAACATGTGCACACAAAATTCAGGAAAAAATTCACAAGGTGTTACATGGAAACATGTACTCTGGTGCTCTGAAGATACAGACACATGACTTCAGCATTTCTAACTTTTTGCCTTTGACATTGTTTCTACCTTTTCGTCTTGGCCAAGTCTGCATTTATCTCTCAATTCTTGAAAGGGATACTGCTGGCTGCTTATGTACTTAGGGAAATAGGGAAACTGGTTAATCAGAAAAGTGAATGTAGATACAACTCTCTAGTAGCACTTTTATATTTATGCCTCAGGGGCCTCCAGATCAAATTTGTTTGGTTTAGAAGTAAAAACATGGTTTTAGTTTAATGTCAGTGTTGCACACTGCCAATTTGACCATTGAGTTGTGGGTTTTTCTGGCTTCTACATCATTTTGTTGCAGATACATGAGCCCAAAAGGAGAATTAAACTCAAATCCATCTTTAATCCTTATAGGGTACTGACAGACATGGAAAAACACCCCCAAAAACATGGTTTACTGGAAGAAGCAGGGTGTTAGTTTGACTTGGCTCTGCAGTGTCTGTACAGTTTGGATGCTTCAGGGGGGATTCTTAGCACTTTTTTTCGTAAAGCTGATTCAATCACTTATTAGATAAAAGTGCCAAAAAGGCCCTGCTGAAGCGCCCGATCTATACAGATGTTGGGCAAGTTGGGCCCAACTAATATGATGCCTCTTCTGGGCATATTCTGGGCTCAGTGTGGGGGCATGTGGAGTTTAAAGCACTGTGTTTTTTGGGGGGCAGGGACACAGGGTTGTGGTGGTTGGTTTGTTTTTTTGTTTTTTGTTTTCTTCACGTGTGTAAGCAGCCCAGTTGAGTCGGGTAGTGCATTCGCCCATCACATCTTGTCAGAGGAGGACTACAATATAACTATTCATTTTATCAGAATTTGTAATGTGATGCATTGGTGTTGTATCTTATCAAAAGCCCCAGTCCAGCAAACAGTTTCTTTATGAAGGCCTTCAGCATACTAAGTTTATTAAAGAAGAGGCTAAGAGGTTATTTGTTCCTGGTTTGCAAGTATCAAGACAAGGAAGAGAGTTGTTCAATGTAGTAGGAAAAAAAAAATCATAGTGAGCTGCAAGCTAAGGCTAGTAAAATTCCAACTAGATATAAGGGGCAAATTTTTAACAGTGCAGGTAATTTAATCTTTGAACCAAGGAGAGGAATATGATAGATTTTTCATCCCTTCAGTGATAGTCAGTGGGCCAACTCAGATACATAAATGTAGGTGTAGTGTACCCCTTGAAGAAGTAGAAGCAATGGGGGGATTGAATAAAATTTCATGGACCTTATACCCATGTTATTTTTGTTGTACTATTTGTTGTGGTGTTTGTTTGTAGCACTAAGAACAATAAGATTGTTATGGTTACATACACAGCCCCTGACTGGAGCCTGACAAAGTTGCCACAAAGGTACATTCCCCAGCCAGAGAGCATTAAGGGATTGCTCAGTAGCTCCTTCCCCTAACTCCAAGGGCAGCCTGGCAGTGTGCAAGACAGACTCACTGACAGATGGGCCTAACTGCCCTTTGCCGCTGGCCAGCTCCTATTGTCAAGGCTGATGAGAATCATAGAGAAGGACTGGAAGAGATTGCCAGAGGCCAGCCCCCTGCCTGAGGCAGGATCAGCTTTTTCCAAACCATCCCCTACAAATATGTAATCTAGTTTCTTAGTAAAACTACTGTCAACCCTGACACAACACAAGACATAACACCCTAACCTGCCACAAGTAAAGCAGTGGGACCATAGCAGCCAAATTAAATTTTCATCCCTAGGAGCAGTTAAAGTAATGGTGCCATTACAGTTCAGTGTTCCCAATGCTTGAATGGCTGGTGGTGCTTGAACCTTTAAAACAACACTAAACTATGGAGGAATGTGGTCATGCTGGAGGACAGGCTGGAGAGACAGGCTGACCTGGACATGCTTGCAAAGTGGTTGGACCCAAACCTGATGGCATTTAACATAGAGAAATGCAGGGTACTTCACTTTGGGATAAAAAACCAGCATCATACCTATAGGCTCAGCAGTGCTATGCTCACTAGCACCATGACAGAAAGAGACTTGGGGGTCTTGATTGACCACAAGGTGAACATGAGCCCCCAGTGCAATGCCGTGGCCAGTAGAGCAAACCGAACTCTGGCATGCATCCACTGATGCATCTCAAGCAAAACCAGGGACATCGTCCTCCTGCTTTACTTGGCCTTAGTGAGGCCGCAGCTGGAGTACTGTATCCAGTTTTGGGCCCCCCACTTCAGGAGGGATGTGGATAAGCTCAGGAGAGTCCATAGGAGAACCACCTGTATGATCAAAGATCAAGAAAGCAAGCCTTACGAGGAGAGGCTGAGGGACATGGAGATCTTCAGCCTGGCAAAGAGAAGGCTCAGGGGGACTTGCTGCCTGCCTACAAGTATGTGGAGGGGTGGGATTTGGGAGAACACTTGTTCACCAGGGCTTCCTAAGGGATAACTAGGTTTAACGGCCACAAATTTCTAGACAGCTGTTTTAGACTCGATATAAGGAAAAACTTCTTTACAGTCTGAGTGTCCAAGGTCTGGAATAGACTCCTCCCAGAGGTGGAGCAGGCACCTACTCTGGACTACTCTGGACTCGTTCAAAAGGTGTTTGGATGTTTAGCTTGCTGGGATCATTTGATCCCTGCGGACTTCCTACCTCTGGCAGGGGGTCTGGACTTGATGATCTCATGAGGTCCCTTCCAGCCCCTAATGTTTATGAAATCTATGAAAACATTGGAAACCATCAAAATACTGGTAACTTTAAACTATGGTGGTAATCCCACAGCTGCTGGTACAGTGGAAATGGTTAAAAGCAGCAGCACTGTTACAGTTTAAAGTGTCTGCTGCTTTAATGGCATGCTGGTGTTCAATCAGTTTCTTCTGCTGTTGCGGCCTGTCACCCTTGCTGCCTGGATGGGCAGTCTTGGGCTCACTGGGCAGCTTCTAGGCAGCCTTGTTGCACCTTCCACCAGGTGGGAAGCCAAACTGCCCAAAAGATGTTTATGGTGATGAGGGCTGACTGGGCAGCAGAGATTGTAGGATGCTGCTGTGGGATATTGGAATATTAATCCTGTACACAGTGTTACGGGGTGTGTTAAATTTATAGCGGAGAAGTTTCTTGTGATAAAGAAGTTGCCATTTGGAACAGTGGATCTTCCACTTTTGCAACAAACAGCATAAATGTATGGATGCTCTCCTTTTGTCACACTAAAGCAACATATACAGCATGACAAATGTAACGTGTCATGAGCTGTGGTGCTCCTAGGTGAGTTGCAATGTTAAAACAATACAATTAATGAAAGACATTGCTTTTGCTTTTCTTATAAGAAGACAACAAATGAATTGTTACATGTGGTAAACTTAATGTCTAATAAGCCACCAAAATGTTTCTATTGCAGTTACTCCTGTAGGTCATAATATTCTTGAAAAGCAAATAGTTTATACAAGGAAAACCCTTTAAGTACATTACTGAAGAAGTAATGTTTATTGAGACTTGCATCTTTGCATCCAGCTGTGCATCTGTGGTTTTCCTTTTTCCAGCAAAATTAAGCAGGACTGGAAAGGATGCTAATTCTGCCTGTGATAGTATTTTTGTCAAGGATCCGAGAATTCTAAAATGAATGTTCATCCAGTCAGAGCAGCAGCAGCTGTCGATAGCACATTTGAAGCACAATCTTCTTGTTCCACATTTTACCTAAAAACAGATGAAAGTGTCCCTTTGTGATAGATGCCAGAGATGAAACTTTAAGAACAAAAATTAGGCTGGAAAAAAAGAGTCCTGGTAATTAGAATGGGAAACTAGGAGCTGGCTCCATTTCTGTCTTACTGAACACACCTTTCCCCCAACCACCCCTCAGTCCCTCCTCCTTTAAATGAAAAGAATAAAGTTTCCTTTTTTTTTTTTTTAAGAGTGGGGGTGAGGGCTGGAAGCGCGGGGTCCCAGTGTTATGCTTCACATGCACATTAACACGTGTAAATGCACACCAACGTGCTTTTGTTCTGCCTTCTGACAGCTAGACCAGTGATCCGCAACCTTTTTGTGGAAGCGGGCTGGAATGACCCATCTCAGGCCTGAGAGGCTGGTGGTAAGACTCAGCTGCTACCACTGCTATTTCTCCCTGTTGCCTGGCCATGGCACTGGTGAAGCTCCCAACCACCTGGACACCACATGACACAGGTCAAGTCTTCTGTCACTGAACCCATGGTCACCTGGCTGTCCCTTCACCACTAAATGCTGCCAAAGCCCCCTGCTGCTGAACCCCCTACTGCTTGCCTATGGCATGGCATGGGCAAAGTCCTCCTACCACCAATCACTCCTGGCACTAGAATGCTCCAAAAGCCCCTGGCTCTGTAGCTCAGTAGCTCAGGTCATAAGTTGCTGACCTCTGGCTAGATGCACAGTGGATTGACTCTGCTATGGACTCTGAGCAAATGGACTTAGTACTTTGTCTCAAACAGCAGAGGTTTAGACTTCTAAATCTACAAGTCCCATATTCTGTCTCTGACAGTGGTGTTATTAAACCCAGTGGTGCTATTAAAACTGCAATGGTATTTGTATTGTGAAAGTGCCATTTGACATGGGGGCCCTCAGTGTACGAACAGTTTAGCTAAATCTGTGGGAGATAGGTAGGTACAGCTTCTGTCCCAAATTGCTAATAACTCAATTTGAAATTAAATGCAAAGAATAAATAAGACAAATGGGAGGATATGACAATCACTCTCAAGTACTTACATGGCCAAGTGCCTCACAACATAATTGCTAACATTGCCATTTCACAGTGTCTCTTAGTAACTTGCATAAGTTCACACAGGGAGTTCCTTATGCTAGTGCAGTGGTTCCCAACTTTGGGTTGTGACCCAAATGAGGGTCCTGGGGGCAGTGCCAGTGGCGCCGCACACAAAGGACAAGCCATCCCATGTGCCATGAGCTCCTCTGCCCCCACCCCTGGGCCGCCACTGCTCTACTCCACTCTTAGCAGTGGGTGGTGGCAAAAAAGAAAGGTTGGGAACCACTGTGCTAGTGGCTGTGTGTTCCTCCATTCTTTCCTTTCTCCCCCCTCAGGGGCTCTCTGCACCTATCTCCATGGACACATCACCCATGTCTCTCTTCCTATTATCATTGTTGACCATTCTTCTCCATGCCATCCACTGTTTGTCCCCCACGACCTTTACACCCTATCCACCTATTCTCTTTACCCTACATATGGGGGGCTGTATGTGCCCCTCATTTCTTCAAAGAGTATTATTTACTTACTTTCTGTGTGGAGATAGCACATTCATGTTGAAGAGTTGTCACATGTTGAAAGTCTCTTGGGAGATAGGTAGAGTTGTCATGTTCTGAGGAATGTGGTGTCTTTCACCAACTTGAGTGCCACAAGTTCTCAAATATCTGTGCCAATGGTCAAGTTATAATGTCAGCCAACTCTTTTAGCACTCTTGGGTGCATTCCATCGAGGCCCACTGACTTCACAGATTCATAGATGCTAGGGTTGGAAGGGACCTCAACAGATCATTGAGTCTGACCCCCTTCCTAGGCAGGAAAGAGTGCTGGGGTCAGATGTCCCCAGCCAGATGCCTATTCAGACTTCTCTCAAAGACCCCCAAGGTAGGGGAGAGCACCACCTCCCTTGGAAGCCCATTCCAAATTTTGGCCACTCTTACTGTGAAGAAGTTTTTCCTGATATCTAGCCTAAATCTGCTCTCAGTCAGTTTGTAACTATTGTTCCTTGTTACCGCAAGAGGCGCCCTGGTGAACAGAGCATCTCCAATCCCTTGCTGCGTCTCCCTAATGAATTTGTAGGCGGCCACAAAGTCACCTCTCAGCCTTCTCTTGCGGAGGCTGAAGAGGTCCAGGTTCCTCAGTCTCTCCTCATAGGGCTTGTCCTGTAAGCCCCAACCATACGAGTGGCTCTCCTCTGGACCCTCTTAAATCTATCAACATCCTTCTTGAAGTACAGTGCCCAAAACTGGAGGCAGTACTCCAACTGCAGTCTGACCAATGCTGCATAGAGGGGAAGTATCACCTCCTTGGATCTATTTGTTATGCATCTGCTGATGCATGATAAAGTGTGGTTAGCTTTGCTGATGATTTCATCACACTGATGACATGTTCATCTTGGTGACTTATGTATGTCCAGCCTCTCAAGGTGTTCCCTCACAAGGTCTTCACCAAATGTAGGAGTATGGTCACCTGTATCTTTGTAGTCTTGTGTCCTGTCAGGCAGGGTGATCCCCTTGGGCTGGTGGAACATGGATGCAAAGAAGTCATTGAGGAGATTTAGCTTTTTCTTGAGCGTCAGTTGTCAGCTGCCCCATTTGATTCAACAGGTGTCTAGTGTTTTCTTATTTTTCTGTCAACTTCCTGTGTATCTGAAGAAGGACTTCTTGTTGTCCTTGATTCCCATAGCAAGCTTGAGCTCTGTGTCAACCTTAGCTTTTCTGGTCCACTGCGTACAGGTGTTGGCCAGTGATGCACAATCCTTCTTAGAGGTATTACCCATCTTCCAACCCTTATAGGCTTTTCTCTTAAGATTGAGGAGGTCCATGAGTTCTCTATTTAGCCAAGGGGGTTTACCAGCCCTTTTACTACTTTTCCTGCAGGCTGGAATGAACTTCCCTTGTGCTTTTAGGATTGCGTCTTTAAGGAGTGACCACTCTTCTTGGATACCCTTCCCTGCCGAATCGTGATCCGTTAGGACTTTGATAACCAACCTTCTGAGCTTGTGAAAGTCAGCTTTCCTGAAGTCAAGGATTTCTGTGTTGCTGACTGATTTGCTAGCTTTGCAATGGATAAGGAAGGTGATTTAATTCATGATCACAGCTTCCCTTCAATCCTCAGGTCACTCACTAGATCATCCCCTTTGGTCAGAACCAGATCTAGCAGCATCTTTCTTTGTGTCAGCCTGTGGACTTCTTGAGACAGACAGAGCTCATCAATGCAGGTGAAGAAGCTGCATGACCAATCAGATTTGGCTGAATGTTCCTCCTATGAGATGTCAGGGTGACTGACATTACCCATGACAATCATACATGAAGAGCTTGCGGCCTCTGTTAGTTCTCTAGCAAATTCTTGGTCAAGCTCATCCTCCTGGTTAGGAGGTCTGTAATAGACTCCTACAGTAATATCCCTTTCACCATTTTTCTCCCCATATTCTAACCCAGAGGGTTTCAAGTCACCCTCTTGGGTGTCTGTCAGCTAGTAGGGAAGTGTAGTGCTCCTTGACATAGACAGCTACACTGCCCCCCCCCTTCCCCCCACCATGATCCCTCCTGTTCAAGGTATAGCCATCTATACATGTGGTCCAGTCATAGGTAGAGTTCCTCCAGGTCTCTTTTATCCCTATGAGATCATACTTGTTCTTGCTTAGCAGGAGGGCCAGTTCCTCCTGTTTGTTCCCCATGCTCCTGGCATTGGTGTACAGACAACTGACTCTGCCATTGGAAGCCCTAGGCTTCTTTGTATGGTTAGGAGAGTCCCGTCCATGGGCTAGGGAAGGGGTAATTTCAATTTTTTCCCGACCTATTACGTGCTTATCTCCTCCTGGGCTTGTTCTGATGGATGTCCACCCATCCCCCAGCAATCTTAGTTTAAAGCTCTGTCGAGCAGGTCATCCAATCTGGTTGAAAAGAACTTATTTCCTGTTGGGGTGAGGTGGAGGCCATCTCTTCCCAGCAGACCACTGCCTTTCTCCCTGAGGTGCGGACTGTAGTTGAAGAAGCCGAAGCCTTCACGGTGGCACCAACGCCTCAGTCTTCTGTTAACCTCTTCAGTGCATCTCATCCTCCTGTGCTCATGGCCTGTAACTGGAAGGATTGAGGGGAAAACCACCTGCGCTCCCTCTAAGCCCAGCCCTGTAGTCACTCATGACTCAGCTGGGGTTGCTCTTAGCCATGCCATTTGTGCCCACATATGGGGTAGTGGTCGGTGGGCTAGATAAGTTTTCGGATCCTCTCAGTTACATCCCAGATACGGGCCCCTGGGAGGCAGCAGACCTCATGGGCTAAGGTTTTGGGGCAACAGATCGCACCCTCAATCCCCCTTAAGAGGGAGTCTCCCATGATGACCACTCTGTGCCTCTTCTTAGGTGTGGTTGGTGGTTGTCTGCCTTCTTCAGGTGCTGGCACTGGCAACTCTGCTGGCTCTGCTGATGTTGCGAGGGGTTCATATCTGCTGTGAAGTTCCAGGGGGGTGGTGACCCTGGTGCAGGTTGCCCTGGGGCTGGAGATGACCTTGGTCCAAGTGACCCCTGGCTGGACTTCATGGAGGCTCCTCTTGTATGCTTTCGTCCTGCTATGTTTCCTTATTCTACCCTTCTCATGCTCCCGGGTGAAGGGCTTGGTGGTAGGCATCGATCTCTTCTTCACCATCCCTGATGGCATGCAGGCTTTGCACTACAGCCTGAAGCTTCCCTATCTGGCATTCCAGGGACTCTAATGTGGAGCACGCCCCACAAGAGGAGGTGTCCTTGCTTCTGGTCCCAGATGCCTGCATTCGTGCCAGGCAGCCCCTGCAGCCCAGAGCCAGGGGCTCCATCTAGGTGCAGGCTGGAGCCATGGGCTGTATCTGGGTAGAAGCCTCAGTGGTACCAGAGCGGGGGGGTCCAGCTGCAGGGGGGAACTTTGGGGTGTGGCGTGTCCTATCCACCATTGCACAGGTAGTAGTCTGGGCTTCTGCTGTGCTGACCATTTCCTTCAAGCTTGGCACCTAGGGCCTCATGCCCCTCCTGCTTGCCCTCCTATGTGAACTTCTACATTAACTCATGTGCCGGTCCCAGAGTACACCTGTTTGCACATTCTGTTCATGACGCTGGGGTTGTGTGGTTCCCTGAGGGGCTGGGCCAGGTAGGAGCTGGGAGGTGGCATGAGCCTCCTTGGCTCCTCTCAGCTGCTTCCTGCAGCTGGCTAATTCCCTTCCACCGTGTGCCCCACTTGACCCCTGTCACAGTTGAGAGAGAGGTCAGGGTACGTCATGTCTGCTGGGGGCTGCTGGGGGGTCATGGGCTTGCGGTGGTATGACAGGCTTCCACCCGTGTATCTCTCATCGCAGCCAGACCCAAACTGATGCTTAGGGCGTTTACCAGATGCGGTATTCAAAACGTATCATGTTATATCCAAACAGACAAATGCCATCTAATTGACTGTAGGCCCTAGCTTTTCTTGGTCAGCAATCCAAGTGAACAGGTTTTGGTCAGGGGCCAGCTTTTGGGCTTATCTCACAGTCCCAAACAGCCTACAATTGTGCCAAATGCCCCAGCTGTCCCAGAATTTCCACAGATTTCACAGAATCCAGAGACTTCCCCCAACAGAATTTAGGTCATACTTGCTAAAGAGTACACAGGGTCTTGATTGTATATCCCTAGGCAGACAAGCAGATACCTGGTGAATCCTCAGTGCCTTCAGAGCTTGATTTGTGCTCATTATAAGAAACTCCAGGAGATTTTGAAGATGTGAATAAGGATGACTTTGACATAGTCCAGTGTCCTTACACAGTAAGGCTGTGGAGTATAGTATTCAGACTCATCTTTGTATAGCTTATTTTCCTGTTTTTGCTTTTTCATGACCTGCATCTAATCTTTGTTCACATGTGCTGTCAGGGGATAGCAACTTCTATGTTTCCCTGATAACAGCAAATTTTGGCTTTACTACAGGGAAGCATGAATAGAAAGAAACGCAAATAGAAGTGGCTAACAGACCATGAAGATAAGTGGGAAGATTTTTTTTCATTCTCCACTGTATTTGTAACCTCTAAAGTATTTATACGAACTTTGTTCTCTTCTCCCTGATCTATTCCTCAACAGACACTAGAAAGACCCCTTGAAATATGGAGGTGAAACCCAAAGAAAGTGTTCGCATATTAATTGGTGTCACTCACGTAACTATAAATTGGAATACAAGGATCATTAACTGGGCAGTTATAATACCTTTAAATTTAAACTTAGTTTCATTTTAGCCCTTTCCCTTCTATTCTCCATTATACAATTGAATAGGCCATCTTTTTACGTTTCTCTCCCTGAGATTCTCTGTTGCTTTTATACAGGGCTAGTGTCAAAGGAGACAACTCTTCCTATGTGATGCACAAGCAGACAGATCATCCCATTGCAGGGCATGCAGTTAAGTAGTTCAGCCATTCCTTATTTCTAGGCTACCTTTGCTTTTAATACCATCATTGAGTTCAGTATATTTTGGATCAGGATGCAACTAAGATAATTTACACCATTTGAAGAGCTGCTCCATTTTTGGTGTCTGGAAATAAAATGAAAGTGTGTGTTAGAATCCTGCTATGGCCTGTTCGGTTCATTGCCCAGGCTTATTAGAAACTATAGGCCAAGGCTACCCTCATACTTAACTCCAGTGTATTAACTTGTTATTTCCCCCCAAGTACCTCTCATGCTCATTGACGTTTCTATGAACTGTGATGTCATTTTAATTCTCGTCCTCTTCATCAGGTCAGCTGTGTTTGTGCTGATGCTTTTTCCTTCACAGAGCATATATTGACTTGTTGAGGTTCACTATATACACTGCAAATTGTCAAACTGGTCTTTGTTCAAAGCATTCTGGGCAGCCTGAAACTTCACGATGTGTCTTCAATGGCTTAATGGCAATTGTAAATTGTCCTGTCTGCCCTTCTTGATACCCCCCACTTCTGCAGTCCTGCTGGTTTCTGTTTGCATCTCAGTCTGACAAACATAATGGGATGCTGATCTCCTATTCAATCTGCCACACTAGCAGCACAGGAAGGCAATCCTGAAGGAACAAACTGAGGAGAAGATTATTTTTTTGTAATGAGTGCATTGCCCTGTATCCATTTAAGCCGCATTTTGTGAGTTGTTCCTATAAATGAGCAATTTAGGAAGTCTTGAAATACATTGCTGGCCTGTACCCAAGGTTGTACAGAACAGCAGTTTGTTTTGTGTCCTAGCTTTAGGTTACTTTTTTCCCATGCTGTTGTAGTGGGTAACAGCTGAGGAGTGATCTTGCTTTTGTTCCACTGCAGGGAGTATTGTGAGTATGGTGTTTTGGGCAGCAAGACATAGAACTGTATATGATGGGACGCTCTAACTCTTTGCTTCCTCTCACCTCTCCCACACCCCTCAAGGCAGGTGACAGCACAACACAGCAAGAGCTGCCAAATTAATTTTATAACCAGTCTTCCACTTGCCATTACTAACAATAAAATACAGTTAAAAAGAAAAGAATTAAACATGCAGATAAAATGGAGCAGCTCTTCAAATGGTGTAAATTAGCTTAGTTGCATTGATACAGCAGTATTACTGTCAAAGGATCTGCACCAATTTACATTATCTGAAGATCTGACCCAAAGATTTTGATCACAGTCCATCCCTGGGAAATATTTATCAGACTCCTGAGCATGGAGGTTCTATAAATATTAGTTTGAGAAAGATGGCTAGAAAATTTTAAGTGACTGTATGAAATATGAAACAGTCTACATAAACCACGTGCTGTTCCTTCACATTCCATACTTTTTCTCAGAGATGGTGGAGTGCCTCCCTCTCTCACTGATATGAAAGGCAGGAACATAAATGCCAATATGTCCCCAAGCATTATGTTATCTTCAGCAAATGCTCTTTTAGGCTGGGCACAGAAGTTACAGAGAAACCAATTTAAGTAATCAGAAACTGGTTTAAACCTGTAACAAAACAGAAGCTCAGTGCACATAAACCAATTTCAAAATGGCTAAAACTGATTTAAGATAAACCTGGTTGAATGTAGTATCAGACTTAATTGATTTGGGTCAAACTAGTTTATGAAACTTCTGCACCAGACCCCTTTCTGGTTCAAGTTAAACCAGAGTCTCCCAGCATGCTTTCCAGTCCTGGGCTGGACTGTGCTGTCTGCTCCAGAGAGCAGGGCTGGCTCTGCCCCTCTGCTCCCTAGCTGGAGGAGTGAGGGCTGGCTGACAAAGAGGTGGTGGGGGGCAAACCCGGGTGGGGGATGCAGCCCAGTCTATAGGGGAGGACTGCCCCTCCCCCCCGGCAAACACTGGCTGGGGTCTAGGGCCAGGGAGCAGGGCTAAATACCCCTTGCTCAGCTCAGACTTACTGCCGGCTGCAACTGTGGACTACAAATCCCAGAGGCATCTGGAAGCAGGAAGAGGAAGTGATAAGCACCCCTGCAGAGTCTTGCTGCTGTAATTCTGAACTGCAAATCCCAGAGACCTTGGGGGCAGCAGGAGGGGGAAGTGAACACATAGCCAGAGAGCCCTGCTCTAGCACCTCCCCCAGCTTCTAGCTTGAGCCACTGCAGAAATGTGGTTACATTTCCTGAATCAGAGGTAAATGTCTGTTCACTTCTGTTTCAATTTAATTTAATCTGTGCATCTTAAACTAACCTGCGAAGACTGAATTGATTCAGCCCTGGACTTTTTGACTGTCTGTACTTAGCCTTACTGGAATGTCTCATTTTTTTCCAGTACTCTTTCTTATATTAGCACTTTAAGTCAGCTGTTGGCAGCTTTCTTTTCAGCAGCAGGCTGGAATGGCCAGGGTCCGGTCCTTGGTGGGCAAAAACAAGAGCCCAGTTATTACAGGCACTTCTCTCTGCTACGCAAGTGGAGCACAGGTGAAGCTTCCCACTGCCCAACCATGGTACAGTATGGGCAAAGCCCCCCCCACCAAAATCCCTGGCTATAGCAGAATTGTAAATATCCTGAACATTTCACTAGGTAACCTGTCCTCTTAGTTTGTCTTTATTTTAGGAAAAAAATGAACAAATGTAACTTAATCAGTAACTAATAATGTGTTGGCCCACTGATAACCTGTTCTTATTACTGAACAGCTGTGTACATTTACATATTGACTGCCTCACTTCCTATATTCTCCTGTTTTTCATTTATTAGGCCCCTAGCACCTTCCCTATTGTGAGAAACTTGGTTTAAATGATAACACTATAGGCAGGGACTAGTCCTGCTGATCTTGCAAGGATACACTCCCCATCTCATAATTAGGCCAGTGGGAATTTTGTATGTGTGAGAAATGCAGGATCAGGCATTGAGATCTAGATCCTCAAGAGGTACTTAGGCACCTAAATAATTTTTAAGGATCTAGGTTTAAGTGAATTATCCTGAATGGTGATGAGTGTTATCAGCTCTAGTATTTTACAAGATTGGATCTTAGGGACCTCTTCCAATGGCCATTGTAAGCAATGAATGGGAGTCTTTCCAGTGACTTAAGGGAGTTATAGATGAGAGCTTTACAGAGCAATGTGACCAGTTTGCTGCTTATCTTGTTTAAATACACTGAAAGAAGAGTCACCATCATGTTAGTGTAAGTGTTTAATAAAATGTTTTTGCAAAGAGAAGGAAATCTACATGAACACATGCTGAAGGTTAAGGGAAAAAATCTGCACGATTTCCAGGATATTTTTGGGAAAATACAGAAATTTCTGCCTCCCCAACCCCCTTGGGGAACTGACTTTCTTATTGTCTCCTTTCCAACCCCCTCTTACCCTCCCATTGCTGCTATCTCATTGAGAGATTGTGAAGCAATTCCTCTCTTTCCAAAGACAGGGCACTCATTGTTTATCTCTTTACTCGTGGCAAGTGCTGGTGATAGGTAACAGGAAGCTTCATATCTTTTCTGTTTTCTTTGATTTTTCAGGGTTATCCTTGACTTTGCTTGAAAATCTACTTGTAAATCATCAAGTCCACAAGTCTAGACTGATGGATTACCCACCTCTGGGAAGGGAAGAAGAATGAAGCTAAGAGAGGGAGGAGGGCTGGCATATCAGGAGGAGAGGGGCTGGCACCTCTAAGTTCCCACACACCTGGTTCCCATTGCCACCCAAGAGCAGATGCCGATCACCTTTATGCTGCAAAATGTGGATTGACCCAACTGATCTCAGCAGAGTTACTAGGTTTATAATGGTGTTAGGGTTATAATGGTGTTAATGGTTGTTCAATTATGTATGAAGAAATTGCATCTTTTTTCTTAATCCCAGTTCTTCTTCACATGGGTATTGAATAAGGAAAGTATTGGCAAAATGATGCGTATAAAGACATCATCTATTTTCCATTCCCTTTTGTCTTTGGTTTCCAAAATCCATGTTTGTCAGTGTCAAAGCTGTTCTCAACCAGCATGCTGGCTTTAAACTGAAGTTCTTAACTGTTTGACACGGCAACAAGATGTTAGCCCTTCTGGTTGAGATACAGAGTTGTATCTCAAAAGTGGAAAACAGAGTCAGTTTGGGGAATCTTGACTTTTTTTTTTAGAAAAGCAAATTACCTGGCCTCTTCCTTGCAGAGGATATAAGAATACAAACAAATGCATGCAGATCTGGTACCCATTTAACATGGCATGTCCTGTCTTCACTAGATGTCAATCCCTGTTTTAAAACTAGGTTGGTTAGAATGTGATAGGCAGCTTGATTTCCTAGTTTTGAAAACAAAAGCAAGTGTTACTTTTTTCTAGTTCATGTGAACCTGAATGCTAAATTAGAGTGATTTTCTACAAAGCAAAGATCCAGAGAGCTGTAGTGCTTAGGTAAAGAGGACTCTTCACAAGCTTTGCACAAGACTAAACACAGTGAATGCGCACAGTATAAAGCATAAATCTGGAGAAGATGTTAAGGTTCCAGATATTGAAACTGTACTTGGAGTGGAAAGCTAGTAGAGGTAAATTCCTGTCTGTGCAAACAGGAAACATTTTGTGAGGAAAAGCAAATAATAGAGCTTCCATGTATGCAAAAAAATTGAATTCCTTCAGTAATAAGTATTTCTGAAAAATACATAAAAAACTTCCTTTACCAAGCAAGAGACAGGGGTTTTTGTGGGTCTTATCTTCTATTGGATCAACTTCAGAGTTGGGATAGATTTAGGTGCCACAGTAGCCTTCCTCAGCTCTCTTATGGGGTGGCGCTTTAAAGTGCCACCATGCCTCATGTATCAGCATCCCTGTGCTTAAAATGGTGGCAGGGGCACTTGAGCTAAAGCTTGTTTGATGAGCTTTAGTTCAAGCATCTCTGTTGCCATTTTTAAGTGGAGGGATGCTTATGCATGAGATGCAGGAGGCTGCTGGAGCACAGTTATTATCACACTCCAGCAGATTTGATTAATTGAGCCTGCTCCAATGCTCTGGAATTCCAGCGCTTTGGAGCAGCCTCACTGCTCATGTATAGGCACCCTAAGTGGGGAAGCCAGAAGTTACTAAGGTAACTTGAGTGAGGTAGCAGGATTCAAAGAAAATCCTTGCCCAAAGTGATGTGACTCTAGGATGTTTACAGGGCACTTAGCACTTGTTAAAAAAGCTTTAATATGTAGGCACTTGAGTTTCAAGTGTTCTTAATATGGTCTAACTGTAATATGTAACCTCGTCCATAGACAGTATCATTAAAGGCCTGGAACAGACAGGTAAGTGAAAGAGAAGGGAAGGACAAAAAGCAACAGGAATACGTGGGGAAGTCCTTAGCTTTTCCATGGGGTTAAGTTCTTTTGATTCACAACCGTTTTTTCAGCATGTTAAGAGTGTCATGCATAGGCCAGGCTGGAGCAATAAGGCTTCTAAATAAAAGCTTAGTAACAGCCACCTCTAAGTGGACTGAATACGGTGCTATATTGAATAAGACCAGGAAATACGGAGACAAGGTGCAGAGACCACAAGGATGCTTCAGACATCTAGAAGTACAACTTGGCTAAGGCCATTCTACTAAGCAAAAGAAACAGAAGTCCTTTCTTCTGTAGACCCTTCACTTAAGTCCCTTGTGAAAAATTATGTAAGAGGCGAGGGTATTTTGGGGAGTAATAGCTTTTATTGGACCAACTACATGGCTGAGAGAGATTTTAGACAAGCTTTTAAACACAAAATACTCTTCTTCAGATCTGAGAAAGAAGCAGACACAGTTTGAGGTAAGTAATGAAAAGAAAAAATAACCTGTGAAAAACTCCTTATGTAAATAAAATATGCCTGCCTAAACAAAGACAGCAGAGTTGTAAAAGGAGAGACAAGAGAAATGCAGTGAAAAGAATAAACTGTAAAGCAAGGCCATTTAGGGGGAAAAGAGGGTTTTGAAGTGCAGACAGGTTAACAGGTAGATTATAATGAACCATAAAGTCAATGTCTGTATTTAGTCTCTGGTTTTCTAGTGTCCAGAGACATTATCAAAATTTTTTTCCAGGCCTGTCTTTTGGGCTAGGGACAGAAGTTATACATAAACTGGTTTAAGTGATCAGAAACTGCTTTAAACCTGTAACAGAACAGATGTTCAATGCATATAAATCAGTTTCAAAATGTCTGAAACTGGTTTAAGATAAACCTGGTTGAATGGAGTGTCAGACCTAACTGATTTGGGTCAAACTGGTTTATGGAATTTCTGTCCAAGACCCTTTCCTGGTTTAAGTTAAAACAGAGTCCCCCAGCATGCTTTTCAGCCCTGGGCTGGGCTGAGCTGTCTGCTCCAGAGAGCAGGGCTGGCCCCGACCCTCTTCTCCCTAGACAGAGCTCCGGCTGACTGAGAAAGAGTGGAGACTGCAGGCACAGCAGCATCTGCCTGGCTTCCCCCTGCCCCCCCCCCCC
>NW_017729025.1:132287372-132295319 GCF_001723915.1 Gavialis gangeticus
CAGCAGCATCTGCCTGGCTTCCCCCTGCCCCCCCCCCCCGGCTCCCCTGCTGTTCAAGCAGTGATCTGCCCACCTCCTACAGCATGGACCCCAGTGGCACAGACCGCAGTCAGCATCTGGTAATGGTCACTCCACCCCCATGCTAGCTAATGCTGAGAGGTGTCTATGTATGTGTGTCTCTTCAATTTCACTGGAACAAATGCAGACAGAATTGTGTCCACTTAGGCCTTTTTGGAGCTAATCAACAGGTCAGCAGGTAATGTCTCTCCATTCTTCCTTAAAAATGCTTTGCAAAAAGCTCTTGAAGAAGACTTTGAATTAATGAGAGAGAGAGGTTTTGTTTACTTGATGGGCTGATAACTGTTGTGTTCTGATAACTTTGCTGCTGGCTTGCTGTCAGTGTTCAACAGGGGACAGAGAAAGGTATGAAAAATGACTTGGTATGGAGTGATTGTAGTGCCTGTCAGTTTGCTGCAGACAGTATGAAGAAGCAGGGAGAGGGAGGTTGAAAACCTCAGCATCATCAACAGATGCATGCAGTCCTCCCTTTCCTTTCCCCCTCCTTTACCTCAGGGTGCTAGTTGGGGATCGGGGGTCAGGGTCTGGCAACACTTCACCTTTAGCAGTGAGTGGCGGAGGGGGAGTCTGGTGATGGCTGCTTCCCCCTCCCCCTCCAAGCACACCCATGCTGGGGACTGTGTAGAACAGGGTGAGGTTTAAACCCCTTCCTAATCAGAGCATCCTTTTGGGGACTGGCCATGCCTGCCCCCACATCTCAGTACTGTGGAGGGGAAGGAAGGGCTCACTATAGAACCCACCAGCTTCTAGCCTGGGCCACTGCAGGCGTGTGGCTGTATTTCCTGAATCAAAACTGAATGTCTGTTGCTTACAAATTGGTTCAATCTCTGCAGGTTAGACTAACCTGAAAAGATGGAATCAGTTCAAGCTTGGGCTTTTTGAATGTGTGTCTGAAGTTGGTTTGTATATTTCCTTTGAGCACAAGAATTGTGAGGTCAGAAAGCAAGTGGTTGTTCTGTGAACATGCTCTCTCAAGTTAGCGTGTCTCTATCCTTTATCTTTTTTCCGTATTCACTCATTCTGGATTGTAGTTTTTATCTAGTTTTACCCGCAGTTTAATGAGGTCTTTTAGTGCATTGTGGGTTGTACCACATTCTGAGAAAAACATGTGTAGGATCTGTGGATTCTGATGGTTTCATTGCAGGTGGGGAAAGTGCCCCCTGCTCCCCCCATGGCTTTAAATGTTTTTTCTACATACCTCTAGGTAGCAGGGGCTCATGAACTCTGTAATGCTGAGGTGCATGGAGTGTCTGATGGAAGTGCGGGGGGCTCCCCGGTGCTCTCGGCAGCAGACCTGGAAGTGGATGAGAAGCACTTCCGGTCCACTTCTGGGTCCACCAGGGAGCGTGCTGGTGGGGGGGCCCACACTCCTCTGGCTTGGTGACTTGTGCTTCCTGGGGTCCCCCTGCATGGGGTCCCCCTGCAGCTAATCATTGAGCTGGGAGGAGCTGGGGGGGAAGTAGTTCTGGTCTACTTCTCGGTTCACTGCCGAGCACATGGAGGGCCCCTCTGCACTCCTGTGGGATGCTCCATCTGCCCCAGCATTGCAGTGATCACGAGCCACATCTGGTACCTGGAGGTATGTAGAAAAAACTTTTAAAGCTGCGTCTGTATCCGAATCACTGACTTCTCCGAATCAGCATCGAATCTTCAGATTCGGATTCACTTGAATCGAATTGGGGACAGTGATCTGAATCAACGAATCAAATCACTGTCCCTGATTTGGCCCAAATCCAAATTGAATAGGGCCCGCTTCATACACCCCTACTAGTTATTAAACACATCTTGTAGATAGCATGTGGGTTAGAGAGCGGGCTCCCAATAGCTATGCTGGAGTGCAGGGGAAGAATGCTGCTTTAGGTCTAGTCTGGCACAGTGTGTTTCTCCCTTGGAACAAGGAAGATTCAGAAGGGTCATAACAAAACTCTTTGGGAGCTGCCCTTTGAGTACTTATTGCAAAGTCCATACATGGTAGAATCCATAGGTGGCAAATTTTTTGGAAGTGGTCCCTGTGAATGAAACATTTAGCACGCTGGTGTACTATGTTAAATGATACTTTTACGCTACCCAACAAATGGAGCTGATTTCTTTCAGATGCAGAAAGGGAACATGTTGAAGGGTTGTCAATATGGGCACTTGAGTATATATGATATAGTAAAATGGCTCCTAAATTGCGCTGTATTTATAGCATAAAAAAAGCTGTCATCTCCTTTATTGTACCAATAATCCTGCTGTTAAACCTTTTGTGCCATTTGGAAGTGAACTGTATCTACGTAGCTGTATGGTACTTGACTGTTCTCATACAAATAAACTTCTGCATCATTTTACAATAGATATTGTGAGCTTTCTCTGTGTGCTCCCAGTTGTACTGCGGGATATATGATTAGGGGACATGGTTCTAGTTGCCTCCCAAGCAGTGTGGCATGCAAGACTGCTGTGCTGCACTGAGTAATGGTTTCAAGTCCATCCTAGGTATGGACTGGATAGAACTGCTGGTATGTTTTCTGTTACTGTAATCCTATTGCTAAGGGAAGAAGTAACATTGGACCATTTAAGACTTGCAGTCTACTTGTGCAGCTAGCTGACTGAAAAAAACTTTTCTTCATAGCATGATACAAGTATCTTCACAGTTCAGGAGTGCTTATCATTTGCCAGAAATACCAGAGAAGATGAGGTGGTGCCTCCCTACTGCTGTCCTATTGCCTTTTCATTTCTTTTAGTTTCTGTTGTTTTCATTTCTGACACAGAATGGCTCCCATTAGCAGAGGCAGTAATTCATTCAGCGTAAGATTTACTTACAGTACAGCTGTGCTGCTTTGATGATGCCATCTGCCATCAGTGGGAGCCAGCTCCCTGCAGCCAATGCATTGCAAGAGAAACCTTTCTTAAGACACCCAGACACTCATGCACAGAGTGTGCACACATCACAAAACATCAAGAGCAAGGTAAACTAGTGAGCTTTTTGCTGCTCACTCAATCAAGGTCTGGATCGCCAATCTCTAGTGCTGGAGTCTGAAATAATTGCTTCTAATTGTGGCAGAAACCCTGCTGGCCAATTTTAATTTCTCCCTTTTAGATTAACTACCTAATTCAGCTTTGTAAGGTACAGCCAACAAAGTCTGTCTGGGCAGAGCTAGAGTATAGCATAATTACTAAATACTCTCCAAATATATCATCCTCTTAATTGCAGAAGGCCTTAATTCATATTTGATGGGTATTTTCTTGCACTACTGCTTAATCAAAAAGCCACTGGAACAAATATTTTTTGTGAATTCCAGTTTGCATTCCCGACTCTGGTGTTTTCGCTGGACTGCCTATGTCAGAGTTGTATTCCTGCTGCTGTTAAATGAGTGCAGTATACTAGCAGTGCTCTGTACTTTTAGTAAGTAGACTTGTAAAACCTGGGCATAGTTTGTTGCTTTATTTGCCATTTTTGGGCAAGGTGGAGCTGATTAGCTGAGGACACCTGCTGATTAACTCAGCAGTTTAGCTTGTACTGCAATATGCACTCAGTGGTGAATTTTCTTATTATTAGGACCTGAGACCATGTGACCTGGCATCACAAACTACAAGAGCTACAGACGTTAGGCTAAACGAGCTGCTGTTTCTTCTTACTTTCCTTTATAAAGTAGTTTGTAAAGGCTCCTAAGGCTCCTAGCACGCTTGTGCTATAGACAGAAGGCTCAGCTTCAAAAACAAAAAGTCTAAATAAGAGTCTGAAGTAGAGATATACAGTCAGTTCAGTAAACATCTTAATAAAAGGGGGTCTAACCCATGATAACATGAGCATTGCTGAGGTCCATGTTTCATAGGAAGCTAATGGATGGTACTCATCATCACACTATCTACTATGTCTTTTTGTCAATGAGTACTGTATTTAAAATTGAAAATACCTGGTGAGGGGTCTGTTTTGCTCCTCCATAGACAGCAGAGACTGTCTTTATCTTATATGCTGGCTACACTTGTAAAGCATGTCCTGCCCATAAAGGCTCAGTTACTTGAATTGAAAACAACTTAGAAGTTTGAAAAGAATTTTAACATTTTATGGAGCAATTAATGTCATTTGCCTGACTACACTTCAAACCATTGGGTATGGAGTTTATTTTACCTGTTATCTCCAATAACTTTAGCCAGTTTGCCCCAACTACATACACACAGTAGGACTTCCATGTTCTGGCTGTGAGGAAGGGGTACATCCAACTCAATAACATAGACCCTTCCTGGTACCGAATCCATATATTCTGTGGGACTGAGGATCTCTATAGAAAGACTTCAGGCTTGGTGTAGTAGGGAGGGGCCAACAAGAAGAGATGTGTCATCTTTACTAATGGTGTGTAGATATATTTGCATGCCAGTGCAAGCAGCTGGAGATTGGTCAGATGTGTTACAGAGGATTTTTAGTTTTATCTGAAGCATCAGATGCTTTGGCTATGGATGGAGACCAGTGGCCTCATCAGATCCTAGTGGCCTAGGAAATCCTATATTTCTCTGTTTGTAATGTTGAGTCACAATCTTGATACAAGTATAATAGCAGTGTTACTTGTAGTTGTTAACATACAATTTTTTATCCGCATGCCATCTGCATCAGTGTGGAACATATGGGCTTCCCTTTTTGCACAGTCTGCTGGCAGGCAGACTGATCTGTTCTGAGAATATTAGCTTTGTCAACCAAGAATCTTCTCAGACTTTCCCTTTCATCTCTAGGGCTAGCTCTGTTGGACACAGTTCATGTCACCTTTATGAGCAGTGAGCACACAGAGAAGAAAAAAAGTCATAGCTTAAGCATATATGTAGTTCCACTGACTTCGATGGAACTGCTCATGGTGGGATTTAAGCAGGTTCTTACATCTTGGCAAGACTGGAATCAAATCATGCCAACCACTCCAACCTTAAACCTGGATGAAGGAATGTTAAAGTTAGAGTGGTTCTGCTACATTTCAATCATTCTCAGCTTCCTCGCACAAAACAATTAGAACATACCAGCTGCTGCCCTTTTGAAACATTCCCCTTTTGAAAAGGCTGCAAGTATTTGTGTTTTTACACTTAAACGGTGTGTGCAGATATAATGCCGAGAATGTTCTAAATATACTTTAAACCCCAAGAGCCTAAGCATGCACATCACTTCAGACTGGCAGAGACTTCCTGTTTCAAAAGTACACTGGGAAAATCAAGTATTATTTTAAGACGGCTTTCTGTAAACTGGCTCAGTGTCACATGGGGACACAGCCTCCCGTGCCTGGTGTCTAGCTGGTGATCCAGGCATCCCAGCCACAACTGCAAATTGTGCTGCTCCCATTCCCCCTGCCCAAGACTGCCCTGCTCCCAGGATTTGCTTCCTGATCATCCCCTGATGTTGAATAGTTCCAACTATGAACAACAGCACAACTTTCAGAAGCTGGGGGGGAGGGGGGAGGGAGGAGAGGTCTAGCCAGGTCTAGTAGCACCCTTACTCCTGGGTTTTAGTTGTGAATATTTTTGTTGGTGGAATTTCAGCAAATACCGATATAGGTGTCTATAAGGTTTTCTTGATTTTAAGCTACTCGGCATCATTAAAAAAAAAATTGTTCCTGTTTCAGGATTTCCAGAGAATGCATGAACCTATATTCTGTTCCTTTCTTTATCCTCTGCTGAAGTCCTGGCATTACTTTACCCATGGTGGTCCCTAATTGGGTACCATCAATTAAAACAGAATTGCTGTGCTGGGTATGTTTATAGTAGATTTGTGTGAAGAGCAGGAAGGAACAAAAACTTTGCTTAACAAAAAACCCACTTAATTGCATAAACACAAGGGATAAAATATTGTTTTTCATGCAGAAAATGATGTGCTGTGTCAGCATGTTGGCAGCAGTTGCAAACAAGTTATTTAAAATATACATGCCAGAAATAGAGAATAAGCTAAGAAATGACATTTGAGCTTTAGAGTCTTTCTTAGAAGGTAAAAAATAGACACAACATGATGCTATAGAGCTAAAATGTTAGATCCTAATGAGGGAAGTGAGAACAAAATTGCTGGGGGGCATTTCTTTTTTGGTAGACAGTTGTTAAATAAACAAGTTCTTAGACACTTTTTTTTTTTTTTTAACAGCCAAAACTTTTGGCTGTTAAAAAAAAAAAAAAAAGGGTCTAAAAACTTTTTTTTTTTTTTTAACAGCCAAAACTTTTGGCTGTTAAAAAAAAAAAAAAAAGGGTCTAAAAACTTTTTTTTTTTTTTTAACAGCCAAAACTTTTGGCTGTTAAAAAAAAAAAAAAAAGGGTCTAAAAACTTTTTTTTTTTTTTTAACAGCCAAAAGTTTTGGCTAACAATATAGCCAAATATAACATTGTAATAATAAAACGGCTGCATTATAGTTAAGATGATCTTTCAAAGGGTACAAATAAATATCTAAACATGCTTTATCAACAGGAGCATTTTCTCATGGGGCTTAAGTCACTTCAGTAGGAAACTTCCAAAGACAAATGAGTGTTATGTAACAGAATGAGACGTATTCCCTGCATTCTGAACAATGAATAAATAACCCTGGATACCTGTATTTGCAAGGGTTGAAAAGATATTGCATGACCTCCAGGCTATTACTATGACATTTTCAGAGATTTAAGGATACTGTATTGATGAAAGTAGAAAATCTGCCCATGTTTTCAGGTGGCTGCCCAACCCCATTGGTTTTGAGGTCCTCCTCCCCAGGAAAAAAGTGGGGATAAAAGTAGCTTTCTTTTCTTGCCTTGCTGGCAGGAGGAAACTTAGTTATTTGGGAGATTATTTTTGCTACACAAATATATGAAGTCTGAGGATATCGATGTGTTTGAGAGAGTTGAAACAAAAAAGGGGGTTTTGCTGAATGACGGAAACCTTCAGCTCTCTAGCAGGCCTGGTCCACTAGCAGTAGGAGTTTTTGATTTTTCCAGGGAGAGAACCACAAGTCTTTCTGTTGGTGTAACAGTAAAAAATGTCCTAATTTTCCCTTCCCTTTGTAGCCTCAGTGCTGCCACCAGCATGCTGGAGCAGTCCTTTTGCCAGTTCCCTGTATTTAAAATATTTAAGTTGAATCTTCAAGTTACTGTGTAAGATGAGATGCATGTGTGTTTTCATACCTCCACATGCAAATGCATCAGGAGCATGGCGGGATTATTTCCACTCCACTCTCCTTCAGAAGGAAACTGCTGTTCTGATGACCTGAAGGCAGGGCATACTGCACAAGTGGGCAAAATATGGCCTGTGGGCTGGATCTGGCCCAACGTGTGATTTCCATCTGGCCCATGGGGGGCCCCTCCATAAGCTTTCCATAAGGAAAGAATTATCCTGGGTTTTGGCCCTCAGCTGCCCCCAGAAAGCTAGTGCCTCCCTGCAGGAGGTGCAGCTCCGATTGCTAAGCAACCAGCCCCTACCCCAACTTGGCCTGACCTGTGCCCAGCTCCAACATAGGGGATGCTGGAGATGAGAAGCTTTACCCAGCAGAGGCTTTTGCCTGGCAACCTTGTGGCTGTTTCTGAGCCCTCCTTCCCTTTGAGAGTGGAAATTTGGGCAAAGAGACCCACCAGGCCAGAGGTCAGGGATTCCGGTTGGAGGAAAAGGGGTTTGAAGCACAGGGAGCAATGCCTATGGGACCTGGGTCAGGCTGGTCCCGCTTGCTGCCACCATATGGGGACTTGGGCAGGAGCATGGGAGCTGTGTGCTATGGGGTCTGGTAGGGCTGGATCCTTCTCACTGCCACCACATGAGATTCTGGGGACTCATACATTTTGGAGACTCTGAGGAACCCCCCCACACAAACATCCCACCCCTCTCCAAGCCCCCACATGCTCCCACACTCCCCCACACCCCACCCCATCCTACCCACACCCTCCCATAGTTGACACTCCAAAAACTCACCT
>NW_017729025.1:132300319-132318554 GCF_001723915.1 Gavialis gangeticus
ACCCACCAGGCCAGAGGTCAGGGATTCCGGTTGGAGGAAAAGGGGTTTGAAGCACAGGGAGCAATGCCTATGGGACCTGGGTCAGGCTGGTCCCGCTTGCTGCCACCATATGGGGACTTGGGCAGGAGCATGGGAGCTGTGTGCTATGGGGTCTGGTAGGGCTGGATCCTTCTCACTGCCACCACATGAGATTCTGGGGACTCATACATTTTGGAGACTCTGAGGAACCCCCCCACACAAACATCCCACCCCTCTCCAAGCCCCCACATGCTCCCACACTCCCCCACACCCCACCCCATCCTACCCACACCCTCCCATAGTTGACACTCCAAAAACTCACCTCACACTATGCTCCACCCACCATACCCACACACCAACTCCCCAACCATACATTCCCCCAACCCCACACCACCTACCTCCCCACAAAATATACAAGAGTAAGACTATATTTTGAGCCATTATGCAATTGCCTCTATATACATTATGCAAACAGACATTAATCAGGACAAAATATGTTTTAAATCAAATGAAAATATGTTACAGTAGATGGTTGATTTTTTTGTTTTTAGTATAGGATTTTTTTTCTGTTTCTTAGATGGCAACCTGCCCCCCTCCCCCTCCCAAAAAGGAGTACTTCTGGGGCAAGAGGAGGGACTTCAGGTAGCAAAGATCAGGGGTTTTGAGGTGGAACATCAGGTCCCAAGATGGTGACCAGGGGGCAGGGCATCTGTCAAGGGGTGGGGCTGCCCTTGTGGCCCTCAACAGCTCACCAAACTCATTAAGCAGTCCTCCAGCCAAAATAAGTACCTACCCCAACCTAGTGGGTTATACCTCTCTTCACAGAATCAAAGAAAGACCTGGTTTGGGGGCGAAGCTACAGAATGGTCAGTCAGTCCACAGCTTTGCAGCTACATGGGTCTAAACCAGTGGTTTTAAAACTTTTTAGATTTGAGGGACCTCTGGGAAAGTGCCAGCTCTTAGTTTTCACTCTCTCTTTGCTTACAGAAAAATAATAAAGCAGCTTTTCTGCTGCAAAGAGCTCAGGAAGTTCACAACAATGATTTCTATTGAAATCTCTGGGTTTACCTTGTGAATTATATTTGCACACCTAACAGTGCTACCTAACATTGTGTGGCACCCTGTGGCACCCTTGAAAAGGTCTTAAGGCACCTCAGGGCACCCTGGGGCACTCTGGTTGAGAGTCATTGGTATAATCTCTCTTTCCTGCATAAAACATATGTGATGGGTCTGAATGTGTTGGTTGGCCCTAGCAACATATTCCCCCTCTGTGTCATGTCAGTAGAGTAGGGAGTAAATCCCTTCCTCCTCCCCAGGCCTGGACTTTTCTGTTTACTTGAGATTTACTGGGGCGGGCAGCGCAGCATTTAAGTATATGGATGTGCAGATCCATGTGGATGTAGTCAGAGAACATGCTCCTTGGGGAGTCAGACTAATTATTCTGTAGCTAGGGCCATCTCTGATTTTGCAAAGGTAATTTAGCACTCCACATTGACTGTTAGTTATCAATAGGACCTGGCACCTAGGATTAGATGTTCTAATTTTTATATGTAGGATAGTCTGCATGTAATATTTTTAAAATTACATTTTTATCAGTGCTGCCTGACGTACAGTTATGTAGGACAAATTACCTGGGAAGAGAATATATCTTAATTAAACCACCCTAAAGCTTCTATTTAAATTACTAAATTTAAGTCAGCACTGCTTCTAATAATATTATCCATGGTCATGGGAAATGCTGTTATACTTGACAGCTCCTGTGTCTGGGCAGTATGGGACTATAATGCTATTTGAAAGGAAATGCCAAAATCCTTTGGAATGTTTATCCTTTGTTTTATATCTACAAGAATATTTCCTTGGTAAACTCTGTGGTAGACTTTAAGCCATCTTGGACCAGATGATTTTTAAAGGTTGAAACATCCATTTTAAGCTATTTTATAGTCTGCTATTTTCCTTGTTTTCTTGCAAGTGAAAAATTGCCAGTGAATTATGCCAGCTGAGTTTGTGTGCGTATGTTATTTTTATTTTTTGGTTCTGTATGTAGTTAAGAGAGATTCTGTTGAGTGATGCTTATCAGGCTATGGTGAATTTTTTAATATATTTTCTCCCTCTGATTTCTGGATTTAGCCACTCTTCGTGATTGACATTGGAAATGCATCCTAGAGGGCATAGTGCTCACAACTGCTTCCATAGAAGTAAATGAGACATGTGACTGCATATAAACAAAATACCCGGAAGCAAGTTTGTGGAATTAGTCTCTTTGTTGTTAATTTTTGCAGCTCTAGCACGTTAAAACCAGCCTACAATGCCAATATGTTGGTTCCTATTGAAGGAAAACCACTAGTGCCATGTCATGAAGTATAAGATCAAGGCCTTCCCTGTACCAGGATTTAAAAGTGTGACATTTAATCATGTGACTTATTGCAATCTAATTAGAACTTTCTGCAGTTTGTTTAGCATGCTCTGAAGTACATTCCCTTTGAACTGACTGGATTTTTAATAAGGTTTTAATTAGAACAAGCTGAGTAACTAGATTTATCCATATGTCTTCAAAGGATAGTTTTGATCAGATTTAAGGGGAGTGTTCAGTGAACAGGTATCTTAAGAGTCTTCCTGTGCTTTCTTTTTTCAACATTAACATAATGCCTTTACTGTTTCAGAGCAGTCCAGCTATACTCCGTGTTTGTATTTTAACAGATTATATACTCTCACTACATAAGCGTCTGTTTGTTGGATTCTGGTTATATTTAAGCTGTGCAGTTGGATGTTTCCTTTTATTGCCTCCATTTTTTATTCAAAGGTGTAACCCCATGATAACTATGGGGTCTGCCAAGTAAAACACTGTTACAAGTGAGTGGTTGGTCTACTCAGTTAAAGCATTGCATTCTGAGTTCTATAGTCATTGCAGGTCATATCTTTTCTGGTAATAGTGATTGATCATTCCTGAAGGTCTTGTTAAGTACAAACAGTCAAGAAGCCGAAGGCTGAATAGATTCAATCTTCCCAGGTTAGTCTAAGCTGCATAAATTGACTGATAAACAAATGAACAGACATTCACTTTTGATTCTGGAAATGCAGCCACATGCCTGCAGTGGCCCAGGCCAGAAGCAAGGGGGGGGCAGTTCTAGAGCATGCCTCCCTGTTCTGTTGGCAGCTTGGGCCAAGGTTAGCCCACCTACCCTGTGGGGGAGATGCAAAGCATCCTGGGATGCTGGGGAACTGAGAGTTAACTTGAATCTGGAGGGCATCTGGGACAGAAGTTCAGTAAACTGATTTAACCTAAATCAGTTAAATCTGATACTATATCCATCCAGGTTTATCTTAAATCAGTTTCATTCATTTTGAAAGTGGTTTATGTGTACTGACCTTCTGTTGTGTTACAGATCTGAACCAGTTTCCAATCACTTATACTAGTTTGTGTGTAACTTCTGTCCCTAGCCTTTGCACATTATCCAAACAATCCCTGGCTGGGCAAAGATTAGACATTTCTGGTATGTACAGGCATGCAGGATTAACATGTAGTGGAAGTAATAGACTGACCCCCTCAGTCCAGAAACAAGATTTTTCATTTTGAAGACACATTAGGATAAAGAATGAATTAAATAACAGCTAAAATTACGACTTTGTGGGGGAAATGGGAGAAATTTTCAAAATAGTAGAAATATCTTTTTCAAACTATGAAACTGTGAACTCTTTTGTAGTTATTCCCAGAGGCATAGCAGGGCAGCTCTGTGTCATTGACAACAGTGACACATGGGGCAGTACTGGCTGCCCTGGTCTGACAGCAGTGGTGCAGTTAACTGCCATTGCAGACGCACCTATTTTTGTATTCCCCGCCCTCAGAGTCAGTGCCTGGGGCTGCTGCCCTGGTCACCTTCCTCCCCCATAGTTATGTTACTGCCTATTGCTAGCTATTGCTGCGTGCAATGAAGAAACATGCTAGTCAGTTCAAAAGGAAAGGGAATTTATAAAGGTTTTTTCACTTTTTAAAAAAAAACCCCTTACCTATAAAAGTTTGATTACATTTTTGTATATTCAGCATGTGTTTTCAGTAATTCCCAGGAAAGAGGACACTGACCAATGAAGGAAGAAGTTCACAGTAGGTGCTTATTAGATTCCTTTCTCTATAATTACCGAGATACTCTAATTTGTAATGCTCCTATACAATGCATATTGATATCATTTATTTGGCTAGAATTTGACCTACCTTCTTTTAAGTAGAATTATTAAAAGCGACAGTAAATTAATAATTCAAGTTCATTATGATTTCTTTTTAATTTAAGAACCTCTTGAAATGCAAATAGCTTTAATCAAAAGAAAAACAAACTCTATATTGCACACATACTGTTTGCATAGGGATTCAGAACCAGGATTTAACGCTGTTCTTCAGTGCAATATATTTGGTGGTGAAATGAATGCAAACAATAAAATACAAATAATTACAACCCATCTATTATGCAGAAGTCTGAAAATTTGAGAAACCTGGAAATCCACTAATCAATTACTAATTCTACAGGACAGTTCATTAAAATGTGTAAGTGCTTAACTAAACAAAACCTTAATTGAAACTGTCAGAAGTGATCCACGGCTGCATTACAATTTTCTCATTCATACATCATTTCCTCTACAATTTAGTTAGATAACAAATGCTACTTATCTAGTCTACTCAGCCTGTTGGTCACAAAATATTATTAGCTCTAGTGTCTTTATGCACTCTAAGGTAAGGAAATTAACTTTAGTTTGCACTGAATAGGTTTCAACTAATTGTCTGGTCCCTGTCCCAAGAAGAGTCCAGTTTCCTGAGCATGTCTTGATAACCGGTTGGATGGCAGTTGTGTGGAGAAAGATTTTCAAGCTTTGTTGGATCACAGACTCAACATAAGTCAGGAATATGATGCAGTTGCAAAAAAGGCAAATATGGTTTTGGGCTACATCAACAAGAACATTATGTGTAAGACACAAGAGGTGACAGTGCCACCCTGCATGGAGCTGCTTAGGCCTCATTTAAAGTGTGTAGTTTTAGACTCCACAATTTAAAAAGGACAAAGAGAAATTAGAGATGTATGTGAATTTCTCTACATCTTGGAAAAGAGAGAATGAATCAAAAGGTTAATCTTTCATGGTATGTTAGTCTCTAACACCTTACATTTGACCTGGGTATATAAACTGATAATTATGACACCAACGTGAAGATTGGATGAGTCAGAGAAAAGTCTACAAGATCAAAATTAAGAGCTTAACATTTAGATAAGTAGGAGTAATGTGGATGATATACATATAGAAAGGTAGTAATCATCATTTTATCTTAAAGGGTCCCATTAAGGCTTTATAAAGTTATCTTATTCAAAGATCTTTCTTTAGCTGCCTTAGAATACTTTAGAAGGGGAATGGAAAGAGACATGGCAATTCTTTAACAGTTTAGGTCATAAAGTAAGGAGTACTGTATCCATTTAAAAATTGAGGGAATTTTGATATGCAAAATTCAATTACACAAAATAATAATTTTGCCTAGAACAGTGGGGTTAATATCCTGTCCCTTATAAAGAATACCATCAGATTTATAATGACAGGTGCCAACAATATGTGTTCTGTATCCCATTAGAAAGACAATAGGCCATATCTTACTCTGATTTAGATTAATGTAGGTTTGGAATAACTCAATTATATCAAACTGTACTTTAGATTTATACTGATTTAGGTCTAAGCAGACAGAGCATGTCTCTATACATCCAACAGTACAAGACTCTAGCATATTGGCTTGATGGAAGAGAATTGTGTGCTAACATATGCAAGGTGCCTGGGGGGCATTTCAGCAGCATGTGGGGATACCATGCTATTCCTGCTTTCTCTCAAGAATGCTCCTTTCTTGTAATATTCCACTAACCCTCTGACATGGAAGGATCATTCTGCGAGTCTTGTATATACCAGGTTTCTGGCAGCTTCATACTACAGGAGCAGGGGTTGTCAACTAGGGATACACATACCCCTGGGGGTACTTGGAAAGAGGCTAGTGGGTATGTGTGGGTGGGCAGGGATGGAGTGCAGCCACCTACCACCCTGCGCTCCTGCCTTCCAGGAGCAGGGGAGGGCAGGGGCCGTGGCTCCTCTCTGCGGGCCTCACAGGCACTGCCCAGCCAGCTAGGCATGGCGGGGGGGGGGAGGTGGGCAGTGAGAGCTCGCAAGTGGTGGCTACCACCACCATCTGACACCCTGCGCTGCCACGTACAAGTTCTCCCCTCCCCCCAGCTCTGCGTCTGGCTCCTGCCACCCCCCACCCCCCAGCTCCACCAGAACTGTACCCAGAAGGGGTATACTCCTTAAAGGCTGAAAACCCCTGTACTAGAGTGAGCCTGTCCTGCTGGCATAGTCATTTCTAACTCATGGGTGACGTGTATAAAAGTGGACCCATTATAAAATAGTGCAGTTGGAGCTATTCTCTGGTCCTTGCATGCTTGTGCTGGTAACGGTCAAAGTTCTCACCCTTGTGCTCCCAAAGCTTTAGCAGTAATAACACTTTAAAACAATCTGAGTGGGGGCATTTTCACACCAACTGGAAAACTGCATTTGTTTTAGATCTACTATACACCATAGCTTGAAAAGCATTTATGGCAACTTTTGAGATAAAACTCAGCCTTCATATCCATGTATTATACAAGTTACTTCTGCTCATCTGAATATGAAGCTCCTAAATTTGATAGTCTTGCCTGCTTGACTCCTCCAATCTTTGTATTGGCATCATAATCTTGCCAGGACAGAGGGCTGGATTTATGATCTCATGAAGTCTTTTCCAACCCTATTTTCCTTTGATCCCAAAAGAGGAGTTGATTGTAACTGTTTCCTTCGTGCCTCTGGTCTGCCTTTGTTTTCAGCAGGCTGACTGTTTCTTGGAATCACCCCTGATGTGGTGGCTCCACAGAACCTCCTTCTCTACTTCATAATGGCTTCACAGCTCTTCACGTAAGAGTCATGTACAAACTTTTAGCAAGTCCTAGTAGAATGAAAGCTTTTGTCCACTTCTAAACAACAGGCCAATTGGCACTCACAAGAATCTCTTGTTATGTAATGGTTAAATGTATTAGATGAAAAATTCCTTCTCTTTACTGTTAGCAGGCAAACCACTCATTATAGATCAGAAGAAAAAAAATCCCATTAATCTGGTTGTAACTTCACTGCTCCCTTCACTGGTTATCAAAGTACTTTTAGGGAACATCAAAAATCTCAGAAGCAATTCACTTCTGTCTTGGGGTCCCAAATATACTTACTTGCTTGAACAATATAGTATCGAGATTTTATGCTGTTTCACTTTATAGGGAAGAATAAGGACGGCAGGATTTCTCCTCAATTTATGGTATAGTTATGGTGTTTGGTCCTGCAAGCTAATGGCTCTCAGAAATTTGCCTGGATCCTATGAGTCACAGGAGTGCTCTGCCCTTAAAAAAGCTTGTATGTTTGCAGAGGTATTGGATGCTCACTTCTATTTCTATTTGTATTCCTCATCTGCCAGACTGCTAAGCCCAAGAAATAACTAACAAATCCAGTTAATCACTGGGGCTTGTTATTGTCATGTCTCCCATGAAGCTAAAGATGGGCCAACACTATTTATGTATACAATTTTAGTCAGTCTAGAACCAGGGCCCCACCTCCCTTGAACGTTGGGGCTATTCCAGTCTGGGGCTATTCCAGACACAAATTTTGTCTCTTGGCTGAATCTCTCTAGGATAGATCTGAAGCAGAACACTGGGCCTGAATCCTCTGAGACTTTAATGACATTTGTTTATGGATCAGCACTTCACAACTTACATCAACCTCAAATTGAAGGCCGTGGGAGTTTTGGGCATCCAAGTAATGTAGGTTCTTCAGGTCTAGAGTCTCATATCCCAAAACATATGCAGGCTCTCTTGGTACCATACTACTTCAAAAAGCTTTGCTAAAACACAGCTCTGAAGAAAGAATAAGAAAGCAACTGAATTCCTTGTTTGGCTGGGTGTAAGTAAGTAAATCCAGACACAAATCCAGCCAGGAAGCACAACTAGGAAGAGAAGCACAGCTTGGAATTTTTTTTAGGAATATAGTTGCTTTTCATTTGATTAATAACATTTAATGATGGGATCTGTTTATGCATAAAAAATACCAATTTGTATGCAGGGGTGTTTTGTCTTCCCCTTCACTTTCAGCTTTGGCTGTACATTTCTTTTTTTTAGTCACAGAAACAAGGACAAATTACTAATCATGCACTGCCTCTGAAAGGTATTTGCTCTTCAGAGGTAGCCTTAGGAGAATATTTTGATAAAATGGATTCATGAAGTCCTTCAACAAGCATCTCCAGTGAGGAGGTGAAAGTTCACTTTAAAACAGGAAGAACTTTACATTTGCTAAACCTGCCTTTGGAGCCAAGGATTATTGTATACAGAAGGACATAAAAGTAACTCACTGTTGGCTTATGTTTGTATGCAAGCATGCCCAAGTGACATATAAATTCAGTAAGACATACTTTGCTTGGAAATCTATCTTATTTATGTTGTCAAATTCGTTTTTTTATGAGGTGATGTGTTTTGCCAATTGCATTCCCCCCCCTTGCTGTATGACATAAAAGCATTAAATTGTGGGAACTTTTAGGTATCTTCTTGTGACTACAAGTGTTTACTATTCTCTGTCACATGGTAAGAGCCAGTGAAGCCAGGTCACACAAATTAATGTAATCTGTTTTGAACCAGATCACAGAATACGCTGCAGATCAGTCCCATGCTTTCTGACTAAGGATGACCTCTTTTTCTTAATGATCTTACATTTTGCCTTCTTAAGGAGTAAACTGCTGTCTAACATAGTATTAATTACCCTCTTTAATACATTTAATGCTTTAACCTTTTGGTACAGTCTATAAAGGGAAATCATTAGACTCTCAATACCGTATTTTCTTAAAGGAAGTCTTGTTTCTGCTCTGGAAGGTCTTGTGCTACATTGTTGCCTATCTGGTATAACTTTACAAGGCTAACTCTCTCTTTCTCTGACGACTTTACTATTATGAACAGTTATATTCCCCATACCCCATAAAAGCAGGCAAACAGAAATCTGTCTTTTCAATAATGTTGAGTGGTGTGAAGTGAAAGCCCAAAAACATAGTGAACTCCTATGAGACAGAAAGAGAATATATTCTCTATTATTTACAGTACACGTAAACTGGCCTAACTAGCATTAGGTCAGTCTAAGTGCTAATCTGTACAGACATTTGGGGAGATTAGATTGGGCTAAAAATATCCAGTCCAATCTAACTTAGTTCACCTGAACATGTCTGGAGCACAGCCTCAGGGCTAGGAAAGCCCAGCTGCCTGCCCCAGCCCTGGGGCTGCATTTTTCCTCCCTCTGCCAGCCCTGGGGCTGCATTTTTTTCCTTCCCCACCCCTTCAACTCTGACTAGGCAATTTTTAACCTGCCACTCTCCCTTTCCCCAGATGCACAACTCTCTCATTGACCCTCCAGCCCCACTGATCTCTGCCAACCTCCCCACATACTTGCCTACCCTTCTCCTACCCTGATTTGCTTAGATCAGGTTCCCCATCTGGCTTCTGGCATGGGTGAATGTGTGCACATGCCACGTCCAGTCTATGTTCTGTTACTACATCTTAAGCATAACAGTCTTTTTCCTTGGGCTTACCATTAATTTCAGCACTACAACCTTACTGAGTTTATTCAAGGCAAATGGGTTCAACCATACCCTAAGAAAGTACTCAAAGCTTAAAATACTAAGTTTTAAATTTATTTAAATAAGTATTCCCAATTAATTGCAAAAATTAAAAATGAACAAGACAGTACTTTCACATGACACACATGAAAATGAGTGAACTTACTACCTTGGCTGTTCAGCAAGCATGGAGCTAAGGGTATCCTTGATTTCTGATTACTTCAGCTGGTATCAGCAATGATCTGATATCTTCAAATAGGAGAATGGAAAGAAACCTTGTTCTCATCTAATTTAGTTCTCTTTTTTTCCTTTTTCTATTTCCTTATCTTTTTTTCCTTCCACTGTACTTATCCAAAAAGAAAAAAAGAGGACAACATTAAAAAGCCAGAGTATTTCCCAGCTCCCCTAGCACACTTTCTTCTATTTTGTAGCCCTTTTTCCCCCCTACAAGTGTGGAAGTTTTGAAAAAATGTTGAAAGTGAAAGTGGTACATTTTTTACATTGTGAATAATTGAGAAATTTTCTTCAAGCATTTTCTGTGTGGAAAAAAGAGAGTAAAATGGAGATTCACTGTGAGCTTGTGGGTCCCCTTCCCTCCCTGTGTCGTGCTGCAATTACTTGGATCTCTCTCTCATCTTTCCCTCTCCTGCCCACCACATCTTGATGTTTTATAATACTGTTTTGGCAGATGGATGATTCTTCGAGTGTAGGTCTGTCTGGCAGGGTGCTGGTCTTCCGCAGGCCTCCACTTTCCCTACACCCTGCTCCTTACTCCTTAGGCAATGGGCTGCTATTCTCTGTTGACAATGAGTGTCAGTCTCTGGGCCTAGATTCTTCCCAGTCTCAGTTTAGTTCCTTGCTCTTCAACTCATCAGCATCAGTTTCCTCTGGTCAGCTCTCTCTTTGGGTTTACTCATTCAGGTTTACACTTCACTCGCCTTACTTTCCCCCTCTCTCCCACTCCCTTCATCGCTGCCTCTACTTCCACCTCTTCCTTTGTGAGGCTCTGTCCCTGTGATTATCTGTGGGTCAATCCGTCTCATGTGGTTTGGTCTCCCTCAGCTTTGTTTCAGGCCTAGTAGACTAAATTGCTTTATAGGGTCCAGGTGTAAGGATTAGGACCCAGTTAACTCAGACAAAGGGGGTCCTTCTCCCCAGCTGTCTCTTTGCCCAGGAATACTAAATCAAAAAGGGATTTCACTCTTGCCCACCACCTCTGCAGTCCTGGCTCCCAAATACACAAAAGAAAAAAATGCTGATCCCACTGCCTTCCCTCAGGCTTGAATACATCCAGCTAGGTTTGCACTAGCTGGTTCAAATCTTGCTGGTATTGTCTTGGTTGGACCAGACAAGTCCCTCTGCTTCTCTCTAGGCTATCCGTGGCTCAGTGGGTCTGTTCTTGCCCTCTTCTTAGGCTGGCTGGACTGCCCGTCTCCTGGGGAACACCCCCATTTGTCCCTTGCCCTCTGGCTTGTGGGGACCACCCACAAATACCCCACTGTCTCTTGTTACTTATCTCTTTGGATGGGCACAGGGGTTGTTGCTCGTGGGTCACTAGTGTAATGATGTCTCATACGGGTTCAGCTGGCTGGGTCCCTGGCTCTGCTGGTCATCCTTCTGGTCCAGTGGTGCAGCCTTTGTTTCTGGAGATACCAAGCACTGTGCTTCTTTCAGCTTTAAACAGCTAGGGCTTCCTCCAAGCCAATCAGCACAGGCTTCTTGGAATACATGTTCTTTGGTCCTTGGTGCCTGCATGTTGCTTCAGTTTCCTTCCAGACCTCTTCTTTGGTGCACTGGGGAAGCACTGCTTGCCTGGACCCAGCCAGGTAAATTTCCCACCGGTACTGATGGTCCTGCGGGAGTACAGCAGGGGCTCTCATCCTAGTCCCTGCTACAGTCACCTGTAAAAAAAAAAAAAGAGTGCAATGAAATATTTTGTTTAATTTCATTTCTAATTTTTCATTGGAAGAGAAACAAAAAAATGCAACCATGTACATTTTCTGTGAAAATGCTAGTTTCAGTTGAGAAGCTGTTTTTGTCAAGAAAGGTATGTGAAGAACTGGCCATTCTTTTTCCTTTTAAGTTCATCTTGCAAACATGTCTACATACCTGTATAGTGTCAATCTGGACCTAGGGAGAGACCGATATTTCTGTTTCACTGTAAAAGATTAAAAAACTAGGAGCTGCCTCAGGCTTAATGAGTCAAAATCCACCTTAAAGCTAATTGGGTTTTGTCAAAGACTGCATGAGATATAGTGTTCAAAAGAAATCTTGTCTAAAGAAAAAAGTTTTCTTTGTAATATATTATATGATTAAAAACCACAGAGTGATCAAACCTTCAATTAGCGGTCTGTTTTAGCTACAGTAGCACTTCAAGGTCAGGTATTGTACAAAATCTGTTTATTTGAATGAGTTTATCTCTAAAGCTCCTGGTACAGCAGCATTCTTTACTTCATGTGCTTGAAACTTGATTACAAATTTCTCTCTTTTTTTCTTCCTTATTTCAAGCTATGATTCATATGATATGGTATACACTGAGTAAGTTTTTACAACAATAGTGAAATTCCGTTAGTTTGTTCTCAGATGCTGCTCCCTAGAAGATTAATTTTGGTTCTCTCTAGAGACATACTATCAGATTGAAGAATGCAGGTCTGGTAAATAATCCTATGCAATTGAATTTTCCTTTGGTAGAACTGTGTATCAGATGAGAGATACTCCCAGGTGATCATGGTTATGGCCGTGAGATTGAAATGCTGCATTGCCATCAAGAAAACTGTACTTTCAGTGACTTTGAATAATGGTAACATGGTCTAGATTAATTTCCTTGATCATACTACTGTGAAATTGCTATGAGAAAAGGAGTGGGTAAATTGATAAAGTGAAAGAGGAGATGCTATCAAACCAGTCACTACAGCTCTGGCTAGTTTAAAGCAATAGAAGTATTTCTGGCATTAGAATGTATTCCTCAAGTGTAATAAACTGGACTGGATAAAGTGGTAAATTACAAAGCAGTACCTTTCCATTTGAACCATGAAGCTGCAACTAAAAGTTGCTTTGCATGAGAGAGCTTACTTTGCATGTCATGGTCCTGAAATTGTCTCTGTAATTCCCTTGGTGAGAAGTGTCAGCAGGACACTGAAGATAATTCAGAACACCTGAAAGAAAGCGCAGGGGTGTAGGTTGTCGCTGTGTTGGTCTAAGAACATAGGCAGACAAGGTTCTTTGGGTGAATCTGATATCTTTTATTAGACCAACTTAAATAGTTGGGAAAACAATTTTTAAGCAAGCTTTTGGGTTCAAAAACCCTTGGTCAGGCTAAAGAAGTATCAGCAGCTGAAAGTGCAGGAACATCAGTTGCTGCACTGTGTGGGGTTAATTTTCAGAGATGCTGGGCCTGTCTCGCACATTCTCTTCCTTATGGAGTATGCTGTATCTCCTAAGAATCTTTTGGTTCATGTCAGTAGTCTTTGGATCAGACCTTTTGTTTAGATACTCTTTTTTTTTTTAGTTACTGGTGTGGCTTTCTGAAATGTGCAACTGTTCAGAGACCGAGTAGTTTAAAATAGAAATTTGGGAAGAAAGCCAGTGTTAGAAATGTATTATTTTTACAGTTGCTTTTGAAGTTACATGGGTGGACCAGTTTTCTAAGTGTTTTAAAGTGGGAAATGTGTTTCTAAAATACAGTTTGCATTGCATATATAGAATCTGATGCTATAAAAAAATCTCTTGCATAGTTCTACCCTGTAATACCCAGTAATAATTTGGAAATAGCAATGTGGTAGCTTTTCTGTTACTTCCCCAGCATATGAGATTTGTGTGATGTAATTTGCACAGGAGGTCAGGAATTCATGTTTTCTTGGTAAATGCATAACTATATGACACCTAACTCTCAAGGATTCTATTGTATGTGTGTTTCTTCAGCATTTTTGCTGAAATGCAGATAGGTTTCTTTTAATTAATAAGGAGCTTGCCTTTCTTTGCAAAACAGAACCTTTGAAAAATCTATAAAATATCCAAATCTAACTCTGAGACGGTAAACAGGTGCAGAACAGTGAAATTGCTATAATGGTTGCAATTTAGCAGTCCTCCGTAGCTGAGCCAGGCTGCTCTTCTTTGTTCCACTTCTCTATATTTTGCAGCGATGTTCTGAAAGCTTTTCATGTGCACAGTTTTTCACCAAACTTTATAATCAGATTCTGTGCTAAAAATGTTGGGGCTTGAGCCTGCCTGTACTCCTAGGGCACCCAAAATTTTCTTTGTTCCAGTGGAATATTAGGAGTAGAAGAAATTTAGGGTCAGAACAACAATATGAAAGAGAACCACCATCATTTTTCTGCAGCTGCTCCAGTAGGGAAGCCAGTTCCTTCCATTACAAACATTTATAACTTATTTTCTCTGTATTAATATTGATCCCGTATTTACACAAGGATTGCACCTCCTTACCCCAGGATCTGTCTTTTTGTATCAACCTTAAAGCATTACCAGTTAAGGGTTAATTTATTTAATTGGGTTAAAAAAAATGGCTATGTGGAGACAACTTAGGTTAGGGACAGACATTACACAAACTGGTTTAAGTGATCAGAAACTGGTTTAAACCTGTAACCAAACATAAGTTCAGTGTATGTAAATCAGTTTCTAAATGGCTGACACTGATTTAAGATAAACCTGGTTGAATGTAGTATCAGACTTAACTGATTTGGGTCAAACCGGTTTATGCAATGTCTGTGCCAGACCCCAGATCCTTTGCAGCCCTGGGCTGGGCTGGGCTAGGCTAGGCATCAGTACAAACTCCTGGGAGCCCACTTCAAGCTCAATTCCAGGAAAAACTCCTTCATAGGGTATCTGGATTGTGGGATAAAAACTCCATCCTAAAGCTGAAAACCCTTTTCGTATGAAAGCTTCAAAGAAAGCGGCACATTTCCACAAAACATTTGGTTTTGATTCAGTAATTTTCTGGCAGAGAAAACTAAGATATTTAAGGTAGGGAAAAAACCATTGTTGAAAACTTTCCAACCACCTTTAATTGCGGGCAAAGTGGTATTGGGTCACAGGGATTCAATGAAACTGGAGTACAAATAACTGAAAGAGGAAACTCAGTAAGCTGAAGTAGGTTTGCGTTTGAAATGAAGTGGTAGAGATTGTCCTCTTTGGGCAGTACCTCATTGGTATTTTTTTTTTATAAACTCTATCCTCACTTTTCAGCATTATAAAGGTGAGCTGATGCTTTTGCCTAGTCTCCTCCAGATACTAAGCTAGTACCAGTGTGCAATATTTATAGAACATTTGGGAAAGCTGAATGGAATGTTTTTAGACAAAGCACATGTTGGAAAAGAGAAGCAAGGTGCTAAATATGTATGTAGCTGTTCACATTTTGGATCCTGACCTAATTCCTGAACAATAGGTAGATTAGAAATCAGTGAAAATTTAAAAATGTTTAACTAAAAGAACTATAGGATGAAGAAGGTCTTATTCCTAGGGAGTGTTCAAGCCAAAATATCAATCAGATCTGTACAATATGTAATTTAATTTTTAAAATAAAAAACTGCAAGATTTCTGGATTTCCATAGAGAACCTGCTTTTTGGATTATGTTATACACCAAAAAAACCTGAAAAGAAACTATGCCACCATGGATGCAATCTAAATAGAGTTAAATTGACATCTGAGTTGTTGTTTGTATATATTACTGAAACTCTGACAGAGTTTCATCTTCTATCTTGGAGATAGACTTGGCTATTTTATAGATTTTTCAAAGGCTCTGTTCTGCAGAGAAAGACAGCTTCCTGGACTCATACAGAGATGCTTTTCAATTAGTTTAACATACCGAATATTCTCCTTTTTTGAGAAAAAAGTCAGGATTTAGCATAATAAAATCTATTAAATGACAAGGGGATGAATAAATAAAATAAATACTGCACTTATCCAGGGGGAGTATACATCAGTTGAAATCCATTTCCAACATCTCCATCTTTAGTACACTTCAAAAGAAAAATGTAGTTTAATGCCTTTGTTATGTGTATTAGATCAGAGGAGATTTCCGCCATTCCCCTGTAAGATTTTTTTATTAAAATTACCCTAATGTCACATAGACGCTTAGTGCTAGATATGGTTTCTTTCAGAATTTAAAAGTGAAAAGAAATATTTTTCGTTAAAAGAACAAGTAAAGGTACTTAATACCTTTGTCAACAAAGGTTTACTTCAGTGTCGAATGTCGCATTTTATGGCTCAGGTCTACTTTTGAAAAAGAATCCTAATGCATCCACCTTGTATTATCCAGTTGAAGCTGCATATTGCTAATGGTTCTGAAATTATCATCCAATGACTGCTTTGATAGTGAACAGCAATTCCAAATTGCTTGTTTACAGAGGCTTTGGGGAAAATTTTAAATTTAGATATTAAATTTGTGTGAATATGAGTTAACAAAAAATATACAGTAGAGTGTTATACTGTTTGCGACTATCAGGTCCTCAGTGGAATATCTTTACTATCGCTATCAAAAGTAATTGTTAGGTGTTACATTTATCTGTCTTAATGGCATGCTGCATTGTTTATATGTTGGACCAGGTGTTGATTTTGTCACAATAGTATTAATTCAGTATTATTATGTTGATGGGATTCTCAGTACCTGACTTGCTCCTCATGTAGTTCATTATAATGGTGAATGTGGGTCTAAAAGGATACCAAACCAGAAATCTGCTTATGTACATTAGACAAAACATAAGTGCAAATGAGCACATAACATGCATGGCAGTGGAGAACTGGGCCCCATGGACTTTCAATCCAATTTTAAAGCAATGGAGGATGTGACAGTTGCTCTGAGGATAGGTGCACGGCAGGGCTATAAGCAGGGTTTTTAATGATCCTGTTACTGTAGTCCAAATGGAGTTCTTTTATTACTGCACAGAACTCTGTGTTTGAAGCAGAGGAGACATCGGAATCAGGTTCCCTGTCTTGTTTTCTCCTGTCAGGATGCTTTTGTAAATCATTAATAGGATGTATTCTCTGGCAAGCATGTATTCTGTTGGTAGATTTCCTTTAAGAAGGGTCAGTTTCTTCAAGGAACAACATGATTCCACGTGGAAAATGTGGTCACTTGGTAAATGTGGTAAAATGTATACTAAAGGCACAGACAGAAGAGTAGCTCCTCATTGCAACTCATGACACTTTGCAAGAAGTGCCTTGAGTTGCAATGATCTCCTGGACCCAACAGAAGTTTGCTTTTGGGTCCTGGGGGGTGGGGAATCCAGCTGCTGTTTCGGGTGGCTGAGAGCCTACAGCTGCTCACCCCTAGTGATGCACCCCAGCACTGTTTTCAGGATGGGAGCGTGAAAGGGAGCGGAGGGAGCACATTCTGGGGACTCCCCAGCTAGTGCTGGAGGGTGAGGTGTGTGGATTGGGGCCCCCACTTCAGGGTTGCAATGAGGGTTCAGAATTTCATGGGATTGGGCCCTTTTAAAGCCAAGTCATGCACTTCTGTTGGGTCACGGCTGTAGAATGCTTTCAGGGGCCAGATTGAGCAATAATTGTCACTTCTTTCTGTGCCTTAACTGAAGCGATCCATTTTACACTCACTTCTGCACTGCTGTAACTGAATGCTACAAAGTGTGCAGGACCACTGAAAATCTTATATTCTACAGATTGTGAATTGCCTTTTAGTGCTTGGAAATTTGGAGTAAAAGCTTTTAACTGTTGATGATGTTGGGACACCTTCCAGTTCTCTAACAATAATATTATAATTGTGTACATCAAAAGTCATATTCCAAGCAGATTATCTTTGCATATCAAATGTTGCTAAATGCAATAACATAATTGGGTCTGTTTATAGGAGTGCTATGAAACTAAATTATGTAGAATGAAAATCAATTTGAATCAGCAAAAAAAGATTCCAAACCTATCTATGGAAATAGTCATTCTGGATATGGACAATACTTGAATATTGGGGGAGGGTGTTACAAATTGAAATCGATATAAAATCTGGTTACATGACTATTATAATTCAATCAGTAATGGTTCTCCAGAACTCTGTAGGTAGATTGCCCACAGGTTGGGATTGGACACACAGTGCAGCACAAGACCATGCTAGAAGGGCATCGTGTATGTCAAAGCGGAGACCCCTCATTTTATAGTTCTAAAAGAAAAGGGGGAAAAAAAGAGAAAAGAACAAAAGAAAAAGAACCAGAGAGCATCTGTGCTCCAAGATTGGCTGTTTTGCCTGCTATGAGTTTCAGTAGGGCACATGAGAAGGGCATGAGGGTGGGAGTAATTCAAATAGGTATCGGCAGAGAGACTGTAGCACTCCCGCCCTTGAGGCAAAGCTCTCCCTGATCTCAGGCTGAAGGGAAGGAGGCTGTTCCTCTTAACCTGCCTGCCCAACTTTTTCATGTTGATGAAGTCTGATGGACAACAGGGAAGAGGATTACTTACTGTGTACCTCACCTACCTTTTTATGCTTCCTGTCTCTTTTTAAAGAAGAGCAAAGGATTCTTCCTCTCGCCTAGCACGGATCCCTCTGGGACCTGAATGGAAAAGATAAAGAGAAC
>NW_017729025.1:132323554-132335185 GCF_001723915.1 Gavialis gangeticus
AGCTTTGCACAGCCCTATGCTGGCTCCCCTCTGCCTATGGTTTACCACACCGCAGGATGTCCTGAGCAGGGGTATTGTGGTAAGGGCCTTCTCCATACCAGAGGAGGGGCAGGAAGGCACTATTTATTTATTTATTTATTTATTTATTTATAGAAGGACTTGAAGAGCTCAGAGAGAGAAAGGTGGAGAACAGGAAATGAGCTGGAGAACTGAAAGAAGGGGCAGGTGATGATGGAGACAGGTCTTGTGGATGGAATTAAAATAAACGATACATTTAGGAAAAAATGGAAGCAAACCCCACAAAAATACAGAAAAGGAATTGAGGTCAGAGCAAACAACAGGTGGGAGTGCAGCAACCACACCATGACCTGGCACAAAGACACTCTGTATAGAAGAGGAAGGGAATCACCTGAAGATCTATCACAAGTATAGATCTGTAAGGGTGGGGATCTTTCTGATGAGAAGGTCAGGCATTCAGAACTGGACTCTGAGTTTGCTGATGGCAGATACTAACTGGCCAGTGAACTTATTATAAGGTGAAAACTCTTGTTCAGTTCAGTTTTTGGTTTGGATAATGAGCAGCACAGAATCATGCTGAGGAAGGGAGTAGTTGCTAGTGATTGTACTAATGACACGTTCCATTGCTGCAGAGAAGCTGAAAATGAGCCCAGGCAGGAGAATTGCTACAAGTCCATTTCTGTGCAGCCTAATGTTTAGTTGGGAATTCAGATGCACTGTGGTTGAATGTCAGAGAGGAAATGCTTGAGTTAACCAATACCGCTTTATTAATCCTAAGCATTACAAAAAATGAAATGGGTCCCTCAGAAATCATGAGTGACATAAAAATTATGGGCTCATTTCAAATAGATTAAGTTTTTTTTGTTATCTAGCATTTAAACAATTATGTTACACTTGGTTCCTGTTTTTTCAATTTTTTCTTCTTTAGCTAATGGGCTACAACTTTTTTTTTCTGCACTAAGGAAAGCCAAGATTCTTGTGACTTCAGGAGCTGGAGCTGCTAGAAACATCAAATGCCTGGGATACTCATGATAAAATCATGAGGGTTGGGAACACTGCAGATGCTTCACTTTTGTCATACTGGTGGAGAATGTGTGCTTCTAGGAATTCATCAGCTGTCCCTTCTGCTGATCAGAGACATCAGCTCTATGCTCAGCTGGTCCAAGTTAAAAGAGCTCCATTCATATCAGTGGAGCAGTGCCAACTTAAAACAGCTGATGATTTGGCCCACAATTATATGAACCTTCCAAAATGCATGCTCTAGCAATGCCTGGTGACTGTAAATATTTTTTTCTGGTTCGTAGCTGACTGCAGGAAGCAGTTAAACATTCCTTAAAATGGCCTATGCATTCATGATTGGCTCCAGGTTATTTCCTAAAGTTAAAGCCTTCATTATAAATAGGACTCCTTTGTTGGTCAAGGAAAGGATTTTCGAAAGAGCCAAGGGAGGTACCCATCCCATGTAATTGCCATCTTACTTGGGCATTATAGGGAGGTGTAGTGTCAGAACATTATCTTCTCCTGTTGACACTACCTCTATTTCCATTCAGTTTCTCCCAGTAATCCCTGGCCCAAAGTACTTATAACAACATGGCAGATTAATTTATTAATGAAAGCAGTTCTCCCCAGACCCTTTCTTCTTGGACCTCCCTTCCAGGTTATCAGGTCCCAACTCTCCTCCAGTTCTCTCTGAGAGCCCTGTTATGTTTTACACTTAACATGTTAACTACACTTAAAACGTTAGCGTCCAAGCATTCAAGTGGGATAACATATGGTAAGTGCTCTTGTATTGTAGCAAAATTGTCTTTTTGAGCGAGGAATATCTCCAAAATCTATTGAATAACATGGGTTGTATTAGTGTGGGACTTCTCCATGGAGAGAATATGATCAGTTGTGGTCTTGGAGCTGGGAACCACAATTGTGGGTCTCAGTCCCAGGACCGCATGGGAGACTCCAACTGGGTTTGGTGGGAGCAAAAATCAGCTGATTTTGGTTTCAGCCCTGGGACTGTACTAGAACCACTTCAAGACTCCAGTGCAGTACTACAATCTACATTTAGATTAATGTGCAACTGCTCAGAAAACTCACTGACCCATATTAATACGTACTATGAACTAAACAAGGCCCTGGCAAAAGGGATTTGTTAGACCCTGGCTTGTCTGGAGCATTCCCTTGCTTGGCTCAGAAGCTTCCCAGCCCTTCTTTCTGGACTTGTGCAGTAATCTTTACAACCTTCCCTAACTCGTCCTCCCTAGGTTTCTGTTTCTGTTGCAAGGAGCTTCTCTGCTACTGCACTCAGTAAGGGCTTTAATTATGTTCAGGAAGCAATCTTCTGTTAAATACTTGGCCTTTATTCTTTTATGTAGGACATGTAGAAGATGTGCACAAGACTAGCAGAGATGCTGAACAGTCATCTCAAGTCCAACTTTCTTGGTGACCCCATCAAACATTAGATACTGAGCCTGATGGAACCATTTCTATGTTGTTTCCCCTGCATGATGACTCCTATGATAGAGGCTTTTGCACCACTCCATCCTGACAGCCAATAGGTTTACGTTTCCTGGACTCAGGCAATTCCCAGCTGCCTGGTTAGCCCTTGGGGCCATGAGCCAATTAACATATCTTAGAGCAACTGTCAGGTTGCCTTGTTTTGCAGTTAGGGAGGGACTGATTTGGCCTCCTGATAGCTCCAGAATCCAGGGGCATTAAATTGACTTAAGACAACCTTTGAAACCTTAAGTCTTGTGATAGGTTCAGATGATCTGGTCCTCTCTTTGCTGTCACCTTCTTGTGAGAACTGAACAATGAGAGGAGATAGGAAAGTTCTGTAACTCAAGTCATTCCTTGAAGTAGTACAAAATTTAATATCACGTGTAAAGGTAGAAAAAGCTGCAGAGCTTTATGAAAATCACTTGGAAAGGTATTTTTGCACTTGATTCATCTTGTCAGTGGGAAGGAGCGTGTGAAAGTGGCTTCTTGCATGATAACAAAGTCCCAGGTATGGAATATATTCTTGTTTCCTGAAAATCCTTGACAAGTATTAAAAGAAAGGAAAGGGCTCAGTTTAACTGTCAGACAGAGTACCACAGAGGGACTGCAGATTTATTGTGTGTTAAATGTCAGTATCGATGTAATAAAGACGGTACACAGTAAGTAATAAGTGCTTTCCAGATGAAGAACTGCTTTCAATAAGTTGTCAACCTGTCTGGTGCTGTGAATTATTAAAAAAAAAAAGAGGGTGTGGGGAAACATATATTCAGCAACTTAACTTTCAGGAGCATTGCTGCAGCTGTATTCTTTGCCCTTGTCTGTATAGAGAACTGGTATGTTTGGTTGAGTTACTATACTGTGATTGAGTGTAAAAATTCTGTCCAATCTCCTGCCTATCATGTTTTCTTTTTACTCCTTTTTTTAACAAGGAAGGCATTACTTTAGAGCCTGTCCCTAAACTACGACAGGATAAAAAACGGGTCCAGAGCTTGTAGTCTTCACTTAGCACTACTGCATGGCCTGAAGCGTACTCTAACCTATTATAGCTGGTACTGGTCTGCAAGAGCTACCAAGCTGTGCTCAGGCTACGGTCCACCACAGAAGCTATGGATGTTGTGCTGAGGCACTTTGTAGCGATCCAAAAACGAGATGCTGTGAGAATGTCCGTCATGCACAGACCCTGGCTGGAGCACTACAAAGTTTCATCTGAGGCAAACTCTTCAGCTAGGAAGTCATAGAACACTGTTGTTCTGGTCCTTCCCTTCCCATGGGAGCCTGGTCATTGACCTGCCAAACCAAAAGTCAAAGCAGGAGCAGCAGGTGTCAGACATATCCATGCCCACAGGGGTGGTGAGGAGGCCACCCACTGCCATCCTCATGGGCGGCAGGGAGACTGTTTAATAGGTTCCACCCACTTTTGGCAGGGGAGAGGGCAGTAGGGGCTGCTGCTAACAGAGGAAATGGGCAGCATCAGCAGTTGGGGAGTGCAACATCTGTGCCTGCTGCCGCTACCACTGTGGGTACACCAGCTGTTGCCAGTGCTCCTGCGGTGGTGGTGGTGATGGAGGCAGGGTTTTAGCAGGGCTCTGTGACAGCTTGCCACAGCTGGGCAGACTGTCAGAGAGCCAGCTGCTTTCCCTCCTCCTTGGAGGCAGGGAGGGAGAGGGGTGGACTGTGGTATGCCATGGATTCAAGAGACCCCCTGTAGAGCTGTGTGTAACTGGACATGTATTAAACATGGCCTTACAGAATGTATCAGTACAGATAAATTCTTGTTTCAAACAGGAACTTTTTTGTAAGCAGATCTGCTATTTTTGTGGCATTTTATACAGCTTGAATGGGTGTATGTTTCCTTTTTGTAGTATTACAAAACAAGCATGAGGTGTGTCCATACCCAGAAGTGCTCTAGAGGTAGAGGGCAGGGAGTTCAAGCTGCATGTGAGAGCAGCTTTATGGCCTCTATGAGCAAAGAGGCTGCAGTCTAGGTCATGCTTTGGGTTCTGGGTGTGGCAAGGACTTGCATGTTATGGAAAGGTTATGCATTGTATATCTATGCAGGCAGTCCTCGGACTTATGACAAAATTGGTTCCTGAAAATCGCATCTTAAGTCGAAACGTTACTTGGAACCAATTTTCTCACAAGAAACAATGTTATAAATGGGGGTTTGGTTCCTGAACCAAGGCCGGATACCCTATTTTCACCAAAAATACTCCAGAATTTTGTACTCGATCAATTATAGATGAGTAATACAGCTACATTAATGTATTTATATTGTAAATAGCAATCATATTGATTTGGAAGGACTTATTTGAGGTACTTTGGTGGACTTTTTGAAGGGCTCTTGATGGGACTTTTTGAAGAGTTCTTGGCTAGAGTCTTCTCAGGAGTCTTGGCTGCAGGTTTTTCTGGAGTCTTGTCTGCTTTCTTAAAGAAAGTGTCCAAGCAAGTTTGGACAGATGTTCTCTAGGGAGATAAGCAACGCAGCAAACTTGTTCGCTGGCATGGCATCGCATTGGATCAAGTGTTGCAAGTCAAAACTGATGTCATAAAGTTGAAACAGGTTGTCAATTTATGAATGTTGTAAGTGTGTAACGTTGTAACTCGAAATGTAAGTCGAGGACTGCCTGTACATTATATATTCTTATATAAGAACATAAGCACTGCCATTTACTGAGTCAGACCATAGGTGCATCTAGCCTAGCATCTTGTGTCACATTATGGCAATAAGTAAAAGGGAGAGAGTGAGCAGGATATGTCCAAATTTTTCCAATCTCTGCTTCTCTCTCTCTGCAACTTCCAGCAGTCAGATTCAGGCAATTCTGATTCAGGGGCTTCACCCTAGCTAAAAGATGTTTTTGGCAACGTGTATTAGACTGTGAGAATGTCCCAGTCCAAGGTAGATGTTGAGTGATCCTGGACAGTCAACCTAATTAAATATCTGTTTTTAGAGGAAGAGGGAATTGGGTGGAAGCTGGAGGTGGTAGGTGCTATGGCTGTATGATGGTTAACATTAAAGGAAACCATTGTATAAACTTGCTGGGGCAATGCCAGCTATTACCACCTTTGTCTGTCAAGGAGTGAAGATAAGAGTCTGTCTCTGTTAGCTGAATTCTTCAGTTCATGAAACAAAAAACTACTATATATAATTTACATTATAGCATCTACATTGGTGCCAGATCTGGCACCTACACTGCCAGATCACCTAATTTCCTAAACTCTTTGCTTGAGGTAAGTGTATAGTTTTCTGAGTTTTTGAACATCTAAATTGCTCTTCCTAAAAAGGTGAATGATGGTGCTTAAAAAAAATCCAGGGTTTACAAAAATGAATACGTGGGCATAATGGCAGTAGCCATTAGTTTAGATTAGTAGATTAGTTTCCTAGCACAAAGTGAACTCTTAGCCTGGTGTCTTGCTTTCACTTGCAACAGTTGCATTGGAACATTGTGATGTACAGTAAAAGCTCTGTTATCCGGCATCCCCTGGGAATGGGGGATGCCAGATTACAAAATATGCCGGTTAATTGAGCAGTCCTGGCCGCCACTTCTTCCACCGTGTCTGGCACATCCTGCTGCATCACCACCCCGCCTGCTGCATTACCGCCCCTCCCACCCGCCCTGTGGGTCCCGCAGGACAGGGAGGTGGGCCCCGCGCAGCCTGTTATGCCCCCGGGCTGTAGGGGCTTGGCAGCGCAGGGCCGTGGGGGCTTGGAGAAACTGGAAGTGCCACGGTGGCACTTCCGGTTTCACTTTATCTTACAAGCCAGCATGCCACTTAGTAGAGCGTGCTGGCTTGTAAGATGCTGGTTAACAGAACTGTATTAAAGTTAGTCTATGTTTTGGGAGATAACCCACACCTGAAAGGGAACAACTTTGCATTACCATGAGGCACTTAATATGTGCTAAACGGCTTGTATGTGCATCTGGTTGCAATTTAACTGCACTTAATAAATGTTAAGTTGAACATGTGACACCACCTTAGATATTTTTCAGTAGGTGCTAGTGTGCGTCTCTTTAACTTTCCAAAATCTACTTTCTTATTGAGGAGTGAGATTTTTTTCATGCAAGCTGGGGTAACTGAGTTATGCTGGGTGCTTTTTCTCTTTCATTTATTTTTTCAGCTCTTCTTCTCTATTTCCAGATTCAGGGTAGCTTTTCAGCACAAATACCAGGAATAAGGAAGGATAAATAAAAATATTGCCTGCTTCTACTGTATATTAAAGACATAATTTATTTAAGAGATATCAGTTCTCCTTGCATGTACTACCTTATCAATGCCAATACCAAGTGCTAATTATTAATTAGTTCAGCAGCAGCTGCTACAATAGTTCCCACAGTTTTGGATGACTTTTGCTATTTGAATATGAAGACATTTCTGTTTCTAAAATAACTATTTCTTCTTATTCCTGATTTTATTCAGAAATACTTGACTTGACTGAGATGTATACTGAACACTGATCATCGTGTAGCATGAACTTAATAGCCCAATTTAAAATTGCCTTAACAAATGGATCTTCAGATCAGACTTTGTCTTTATGCAGATGCTTGAAGGGTAGTATTTTACCACCAGAAGATAGAGATATATGAGAAAGATCAAGCTTTCCCTCAAACAAAGAAAAAAGAGCAATATTTAACAGGAATTAGTGGGTTCCTAGACTTAAAGATGCCAGTAATTATGTTCAAAAAAAGGCAGCAAACTGGAATTACCTTCTGCTATTGCTTGTACCAAGAATCAATGGTGAAGTCTCTTTGCTGAAGGGAATGTTGGATCAACATTGTGCTTTCCCTTCTCCCAGTGGATGTCATTAGGGGCACATGGGGTGGCTCGAATGTGCATATGATGAAGCAAAACCTAAGTCTCTATCCTGATATGCATGACAAGGAGCGAGAGTGGAAATCTGTTGCTACTCTGAGAATATCCTAAAATGTAGACCTAGTCAAGTAATTGAACAGCAGGATTCTGGCAGCATTACAGAATTGACAAGATTAGTTTAGTGTGTATAGGTAGAAATGTTTGGCATACTTGTTTTTTATAATACAGATGGTAGAGGACAAAGCTGGCCCCCATCCTGCCACAAAGAAACAGCTGTGCTGATATCCATTAGTGTGCTGTGTGGAATGATGACAGTCTGCATGTGGCAGGATCCAAAACTTAGCATGATTAGCACGAGCTTTTGCTAGATTCCCTCAGCGTGCATTACACCATTTCCTGCAGGGGTGGGTTTCTGGTAGGGAAATATTTGAACAGGATTACTATAGATCACTTCCCTTCCAAATAATTGGGCCAGGAAGGGGTTGGGGAGTGGGGAAAGAGGTTTCATTCACCTGGAAAGGCCAGAGATCCTACCCACACACTTAACAGATCTTAGAGGAGCCAGGGTAGGGCAAGGCTATCTGCAGGCTAGCCCTCTGCCTCCGCACTGGCTTCATTTCTGTCCTCAGTAGTCCCCAAGGGAGGGTTTTGTGGGAAGAGGTTCTTTGTGAGGCCTGATGGGGGTGGAGGTGGTGGGTTCTGACATATGTACCACAATTCTGTAGATTTTTCTAGTGCAAGAGATCAAGATCCATAAGCAAACAGACCATGATCTGTGGCTAAATGAATAGTATACCACAAGGCTTTACCAAACTTCAGTTGCTCTTTGGTAAATGTCTGGGTGCATGTTTTTTATCCTGTGGCAAATGATACGTAACCCATTGAAGCTAATCACATAACTGCTGCTTTCACTTATGCCAAGGTGAGGACGTGTGCATGGGCTTCAGTTCCCATGAAGTGTCTGATGTCTGGTAAAGCCTTGAACTCCTTTACTTTACGGTAACTTTCTTTGCTCCTGCCCTCTGGCATGGGTGGACCCAGGGTTGCAGTGAGGGGTGTATGGCTACCAGCCCCACTGCCCTTTGGCTGTATGACACAAGAGCAATGATCTCAGCGCAGACAGAACATCACCACTTCTCATCCCCTTTTCCCTTGCTGGTGAATTCAGGTGTGGGGAGGGAGGAGCTCAACTCACTATACTACAAAGCTGAAAGCAACACCCCCTTACCATGATTATGGATGCCAGTGACCTCTGAGCTCACTGGCATGCCAGTGTATTTCCTATCAGAGCTATGCATGTGCCATGAACTAAGAACTTATCAGCTGGTCAGCCCAAGTTCTGGCTGGAGTGCCTGTTTTTGCACAGCTCCCAAGCCTGGGGGTGAGCACCACCTTCCCTTCTTGCCTCCCTTCTTTCCCCTTGGCTGAATTCAGCAATGGTTGTGCTCAGCCCCTGCTTTCACACAGCTCCAGGGCCCAGGGGGTGAGCACTGCCACAGCACATCCCCTCTCTTTTCCTGCTGCTGAATTAAGTAGTGGGAGGAGAAAAGGAGGTGTGTAAGAGACAAACTCAACCCTCTTCTCACAGAAATGAATAGTTGTCTGGCCATGGACTTAAATGGGAGCAAAGAAAAACATAAGGCCTCTGGGTTCCAGTTCCAGATTTTGTCACCCAGACTCTAAGCTCCTCTGGGAGGTAAAATTGGCCTCATTTTGCCCAACAGTGTCCCAGCAGCAAATGCAACACCTCTCTCTCCCCTCTTTCTCATAATGACTATCCTGGAGCTCATGGCTGGTAAGAGGTTGGAAACTTCTGCTGGGCTCCACACTACCCAAGTCCTGGGAAAATCATTCTTTTGGCCTCTTTCAGCTCTCCTAGCTACTTTTCCGTTTGTGTGGTTTATGAGCCGGGAGCAGGAGCCCAAATGTGTCCCTTACTTCAGGTATTATCCAAAAAAAGTGCTTAGGCCCAGGTACAGAATTTTTTTCTTCTACTCATACCCAAGCAATAGGAATGCTATTGCAGGCAACTATAGTCTAATAGGGAAGGACCCCATGAAGATTCAAGAAAACTGCATTTTTTCCTTGGGAAAAGAGATCTCTCTTCAAAGCATCCATTATCTACAGGAGATTTTATCCAGGGGACAAAGTTCATGTCCCACCCCACTTCCTTTGTTACTCAGGGAGCAGAACATAATATCAGATCACTGGCTAGATAAGTATAGGTTACCGTCACAGCCAAACAGTATAGCTGGGCTGTATGGAATCTCCATGGCTCCGATACATAGGGCATGCCTGTAAGGAGCACTTGGGTTCTATGTACACACCATAGGCCTGACACAGTAAAGAATCAAATCCTGAAAGTCTTTGTCTTAAACGTACTTTTTTCTATAAATCTTAGAATCTCCCATTTAGATTTATCAGAAACATTAAGGTGATTAGTCAGAGTCTTTTTTTCTTGGCAAAAGTTTTATTCAGGTCCAAATTATACAGTTTTTTTCTTTCTTTGTTTTTTCTAAAAACCCCCCTGCAAAATTATTTCTCTGGCTTTCAGCATTTGTGGGTGTGGAAAAAAGGTGACTCTGGCATCCTGTTCTTTGGAAAATCAGGAGCACCTACCTAATGAAGATGTGCAAGCTTCATACAAAACAATTAGCCACTGGGAATGATTCCCACAAATTGTCATATATTTTAATAATTTTTAATGTTGGGTTCTTATTATTTTACCTACGTCAGAAAGATGTATTTGTTATTGCTAGTAATTTCAGAAAGCTTAAGGAAGTTGCATTTCATAATTTCTAGGGTCGGAAATGACCTGAACAGAACATCAAGTCCAGACCCCTGCCTTGGGCAGGAACTAGTGCTGGGATCATAATACCCCACCCAGATATCTATCCAACCTCCTCTTGAAGACCCCTAAGGTAGGGGAGAGCACCACCCCCCTTGGGAGCCCATTCCAGAGCCTGGCAGCCCTAACCATAAAGAAATGCCTCCCAATATCAAGCCTGAACCTGCTTTCAATCAATTTGTGGCCGTTATTCCTTGTTATCCCAAGTGGTGCCCAGGGGAACACAGCCTCATCTATTTTCTGCTGGTCCCCCCTGGTGAGTTTATAGACAGCCACCAGATACCTCTCAGCCTTCTCTTGTGGAGGCTGAATAGGTTCAGGCCCTTTAGTCTGTTTTTGTAGGGCCTGGCTTGCTGCCCCCTGGCCATGGGAGTGGCCCTCCTCTGGACCCTCTTAAGGTTAGCCACATCCCCCTTGAAGTGCGGCGCCCAGAACTGGATGCAGTGCTCCAACTGTAGCCTGATCAGTGCCACACAGAGGGGAAAGATCACGTTCCTGGACCTGTTTTTGATGCATCTGTAGATGCACGACAAGGTGCGGTTAGCCTTACTGACCGCTTCCTTGCGTTGGTGGCTCATCTTCATCCTGGAGTCAGCAATGACTCCAAGATCCCTTTCTGTCACTGTGTTGACAAGAGGGTTGTTCCCCAGCCTATAGGTGTGTTGCTGGTTCCTTCTCCCTAGATGCAGCACCCTGCGCTTGTCTGCATTGAATTCCATTCTATTCTCATCTGCCCACCTCTGTAACCTGTCTAGATCTAGTTGGATTCTGTCCCTCCCCTCCAGCATGCTCACCTCACCCCACAACTTGGTGTTGTCAGCGAATTTGGACAGTGTACATTCCACACCCACATCCAGATTGCTGATAAAGATGTTGAACAGTACAGGCCCCAGGACTGAGCCCTGAGGGACTCCACTGCCCACATCCCTCCAGGTCAAAAATGACCCGTCCACCACCACTCTCTGGGTGCAGCCATTGAGTCAATTTGCCACCCGTCTGACTGTGTAGGCTTCAATGCTGCAGTTGCCTAGCTATTTTATGAGAATGGGGTGACAAACGGTGTCAAAGGCCTTCTTGAAGTTCAGGTAGACGACATCAACCTCAATGCCTACATCCAAGGACTTTGTGACCTGGTTGTAAAAGGAAACAAGGTTAGTCAGGCAGGATCTGCCCGCAGTGAACCCAGGTTGGTTGCCCCTGAGCTTTACTTCCCATGCTGGGCCCCCACAGATGTGTTCCTTGATAATTTTCTCAAAGGTCTTCCTAAGGACCAAGGTCAGACTAAGTGGCCTATAGTTACCTGGGTCTTCCTTTCTCCCCTTCTTGTAAATGGGGATCACATTGGCCCTTTTCCAGTCCTCTGGTACCTGGCCAGGGCACCATGAGCGCTCAAACAGCCATGCCAGGGGCCCTGCTATTACCTCTGCCAGTTCCTTCATCTGGACCTGATGAAGAAGAGCATCTGG
>NW_017729025.1:132335430-132336837 GCF_001723915.1 Gavialis gangeticus
TTTGAAAAAGGACTTTTTGTTATCCTTAATTCTGGTTGCCTGCCCTAGTTCCGTCTCTGCCTTGGCCTTTCTAACCGCTTCCCTGCAATCACGAGCAACAGAGGTTTAATCCTCCTTGGTGATAGTCCCTTGCTTTCACTGATTATATGCCACCTTTTTTGCCTTCAGGCCCTCCTGGATGCCTTTAGTAAGCCAAGGGCTTTTTAGCACTCTTGCCCCCTTTGGTTCGTGTTGGAACTGACTCCCCCTGAGCTTGGAGGATCATCTCCTTAAGGAACAACCACCTGTCCTGGACTCCTATCTCATTGAGGCTCCAAGTCCCCAATGTCTCTCTTACTAATCTCCTTAGCTCATTGAAGTGGGCCCTCTTGAAGTCAAGGATTTTTGCTTTCCTGCTTGCTTTCACCCCCCTGCACCGGATAGTAAATTCAAGCAGACGATGGTCACTAATGCCTAGGTAGTCAAGCACCCGCACATCCCTCACCAGGTCACTGCCTGTGGCAAGGACCAAGTCCAGCAAGGCATTACCTCTGGTGGGATTATGTATCTCCTAGGTTAGATGGAGGTCCTGTATGCAGGCTAAAAACCTATGTGAACTTTCAGACCTGGCTGACTGCTCCTCCCAGTAGATGTCTGGGTAGTTTAGGTCACCCATGACAACCACATCCCTTGACTTTACAGTCTCCATGAGCTGACCTGAGAATTCCAGGTCCAGCTTATCCCCCTGGTGAGGCAGTCTGTAGTAGATGCCCCTTTCCCCATGACCCCCTTGCATTCTAACCCAAAGCACCTCAGTTTGCCCCTCTTCTGAACCCATCTTGATCATCGAGGATGTGTACTGCTCTTTAACATAGAGTGCTACATCCCTGCCCTTTTTTCCCTACCCTATCTCATCTATACACTGTATAGCCTTCAATGTCTATTGCCCAGTCATGGGTAGAATCCTACCAAGCTTCTGTAAGCCCAACCAGGTGTGGGTTTTTGCTACCTAGCAGGAGGGCAAGTTCCTCCTGCTTATTGCCCATACTTCTAGCATTTGTGCAGAGGAAATTGAGACCTCCTATGGGTATTCGTGCTGCCCTCTTGTTCCCAAGCTTGCCCAGGCTCTTGTCACTTACCTGGGTTGTTCCTGCTTGCATCACCTGGCTTGATGTCAAAGTGTCCTCCTGCACCTCTGCATCCCCATCCCCCAATGAACTTAGTTTAAAGCTTGCCATACAAAATCAGCCAACCTGGAAAAGAAAACAGGATTACCTTTCCGGGAGAGATGTAGCCTGTCCTGCCCTAGCACGTCTCCTGCGTGGAAGTGTGGGTCAGTGGGATTGGGTGAATGATGACTTAGGTGGGGATTTCAACAGAGCCTATATATGTCTGTCTTCATGCTTCAGACAAGTGGTTTGTTGAATT
>NW_017729025.1:132341837-132347256 GCF_001723915.1 Gavialis gangeticus
TGAACTTAGTTTAAAGCTTGCCATACAAAATCAGCCAACCTGGAAAAGAAAACAGGATTACCTTTCCGGGAGAGATGTAGCCTGTCCTGCCCTAGCACGTCTCCTGCGTGGAAGTGTGGGTCAGTGGGATTGGGTGAATGATGACTTAGGTGGGGATTTCAACAGAGCCTATATATGTCTGTCTTCATGCTTCAGACAAGTGGTTTGTTGAATTGTATCATTGAATTAATAGTTGCAGCTACAAAGGTAAATATTGGCTGAGGGAGAAAGAGATTTTGAGATCTAGAAGAAGTCACCTATTTCCAGTGGAGGCTTGATATTTCCTGGAGAGTTAAAAGAAAATGGAGAAATATTAGAGGGCAAGTCAGGATGGTATGTGCTGCAGAAAAGATTCTTGCACTGTGAGAAGGAACTGAACAACCAGGCTCAAAGGTTTTATTGTGGCATTAATTGCACAAATGTGTGACTGGGTCATTATTTAAGAAGTAATTAACTGGTTGACCATGTCTTAATGTAACATCTGCCACATGCCACGTGAGTGAAATTAGGTTGAAATGAGTGTGTGGAAAGCTCGAAGAACATGAATGGTTATTTTAAATTGGACCTTGAGAAGAAAGGGGAACCAATGGCATTGGTATTATGTTTCTCAGTAAACCCATTAGAAGGCAGATTGTAGCGTTATACAAGACTCCCAATATAACATGCCTGGAGAAACAAGGAAGAGGGGTCAACCCTCTCCCCTATTTCTAAGTTTTTAGGAGCTTCTCTGGAATTTGAGAGAGAGATTCCATGAGATTGGTACCTCAAATCCTTTAAAAATGTTAGCTTCTATTTCATTCTAAAAGTTGTATAGATCTCTCCTAAATCTTTGTGGTTTCATTGCCTTTTGATTGCATAGAACTTTGTGACAATAGACAGACTTCTCTTGAGTTTCTCAGGTAAAGGTGGGAATGATAGTTATCACTGTCTTTGGAGGAAATATTCAGTTAAATATGATAAATGCTGTGTGTTATTCTCCATGTACTGCTCTTCAGCAGTTTTCATTATACAGAGACACTAAAAAGGAAAAAGGAAGAACAAGAGATAAGTGTTATCACATAAGACATTCTAATTATAGTAGGCTGATGTGTCAGCATCATCACTATGCTGATCAATACCTGAGTGCATCGTTTCACAAGTTGTTTTATGGGCTTTTAAAAGGGACATAGATATCATCACCAAATTCACAGAAAATAGATTTTATTCTTTTTTATAGATTTCTCTTACTTTTGCAAGGTATGGAATAGTTACTGAGGCTTAATATTTTTCACATCTTTTTTCTTTTGTGTTCCAACTAGTTCTGCATACATCTAGAATGCTGATTTTGCAAATATATCTCCTGCTTTTCCATATGATCCAATCTCTCTCAGTCATTGACATAAAAATCATCTGTGGTGAGCCACCAGGGAGTGTTCCTGACTTAAAAAGCAGCTTCCTCTGAGTCACTGATTGGTTTTAGTAGCTAGTTTGTCCTGATTAAGTAATGAGCTTGATAGTTCTGGTGGCTGTTACAAATGCAAAATACTTTCTTAATTTGAACAGAGAATGCTAAATGCTAACCTAAACCCCCAGTCAGTAATTTTCTATTATCTTCTCTTGATGTCTTCCCCTTTATTAAGAGAATTGTGTCATATCTTATACTCCCAAAGAGCAAAAAGGCCTCCAGGATTTTTTAAGTTCCATGCAAGCAAATCCCACTTGTGTATAAGCTAAATGAATATTCATTCTACTATATCAGCAAGTAGTAGTGATCAGGAAGGTATTTCCTTTCATACAAATTCTATAAATAGCTCCAGTCATTTTTGTATCTTATATTATTAGAGATTGCATTATAAAAATCTTGAAATTAAGACTTCCATTAACATCAGAATGGCCTAAAACCTTATAGCCTGGTTTGAAAAATCTCAGCTCCCTGGAACTGCATAGTCTCCCAGCATTTGTGAAATTAGTCCTTCATTCTTACGATATTAAATTAATGTGTAGTCAACTTAGTATTCTAGCTATAATCATGAGCATGTAGATTTCCTAATCTACATAAGGTTTGTACAGAAGTTACATTTTTGGGTGATAATGCCCCCAAAAGTGCTTTGTAGCCAAAATACAACAGTTCATAGTGCTTTTAAAATAATTTTAACCCAACTTAACCTGCACATAGAACCTGTAAACAGATTCCCTAAGGCACTCTGCCCTAGGGTGCCCTGTCTGACACTACATCAGACAAGGGTTAAATTTTGGGGAACTGTGCCAGCCTGCAAGGGAAAAGCCAGTTTCCCACATTTTTCTCCTTTGAAGGAGAATCTAATCTTAAAGTTTGTTGATCTATTTTTAAAGTTTGTTTGTGACCCTTTCATATATTCTTGTGATCCACGTTTGGGTTGCGACCCATGGGTTGAGAAAAGCTGCTCTAACTCATGGCACTTTGTGTAAAGTGCCATAGAGTGCCTCCCCGACAGGCTGCTTAAACTTCTGTATACAGTCATAGACAAAATATCTCCTAGTGATTTTCAAAAGATTCCAGTTTTGTCCCAGTGTGTTTGGCTAAACAATCCCCTTCCTACTGCACAGTTCTCTAGGTACATGCATCTCTGCTACTCCCTTTACAGGAACGGACTGCATTTTGTTGTTGAAAGAATTCCTGCATCTGTAGAACTTCTGAAGCAGTTTGGCCTCCTTAGGATGAAAGGTGCTGGTTATAGGAACAGTACTAAAGTAACAGTCAAAAAGGGATATAAAATCAAGGCAAAAAGCATGTCAGTACCTGTCTCTGCTCATTTTAATTCATTTATTTAGGAGAAAGCCATAGTTTCTGTTCTGACCAGAAAAGAAGCACAGAATGCATTATTTGTACAGCTTTGGAAGAAGCATTTTAGATATGACACTACTGCACAAACTACCACTTATTATAATGCATTGATAGGGCAAGATTATGGAACAGCTTCTAGCAGTTGTAATCAGTTTTAATTGCATCTAACTGGGTCAGATGAAAACAGTTCTTTCTGACCATTTGGTTCTACTTCATACTGGTTTCAGTGTAGCTTTGGATAGGGGGAATGTAGGTGACAGAGAAATTAAGTTAGAGCCATGCAGTCATTCACAACAATGGAGAATGTTGCAGAGAGCAGCTGGACAGCCATGCTTATCTATATGAGACAAAATAAGGTCAACATTGTACTTTTTGATGTGACCTGCTTTAAAAAATGAAACTTTTCTGTACATGGCATATGCTCATAAGAAACACCAAAATATGAAGAATATAATCATTCAGTGGCCAGCTTTCATTCAGATAACAGTCTAGGTATAAAATAAAATACTCATTTTTTTGTATGATGTAAAATCTGTCATGAAAAAGATGAGGTTGGAATACTAGGGGGATATTTGTAAGGACTTACCTAAATTGTGATTTCGCTGATTTCATGGAAACCACAACATTCAGAGTTGCCCATCAAATCCAGGGTTGCCTACGAAATCAAGTTTATCAAGTTTTCTACTCCTAGGCAGACCTTGCAGCCTGCTTGGGAGGGGAAGGCACTGGCTAGTGGGGTGGCATGAAGGGTTCAGGGGACAAGATGGCAGCTGTCCTCCCCCCTTACCCCCCAGGGGGAGGCCCTCCACCAGTCAGTGCTGAGGGGCAAGGCTGGGGAAAAGGCAGCCCGCAGTCAAGCCCCTCTTCCCCCCAGGACTTTTCTGCCAATCAGTGCTGAGGGGCAGGGGTTCTGTGAAATGCCTGCAAATGGTTTTTTTGTGCTGGGATAAAACCATGAAAATGGCTTTGTCTCACTGCAAGTTAAGTAGATCCTTTGATATTGTCTTTGAGTGATACACCAAAACTGTAGACTAAACCCTAAGCTACTGTTTTTTCTCTTATTTGTTGGCTGTCCCTCGATTTGAGGATGATGTCGACCACAGTTCATTGATGGGTCTTGAGATGACTTCAGAGTCCAATCCTTGAGCCTCACATCTGGCTGCAGAAGTTGAAGGTCTTTCTGCAGGGTAGATTAGGCTACAGGCTGGGATTTCTCTACCTTTTCATTCCTCTGCTCTTTCTCCCCTGCTTCAAGGGCAAGATGCTTTACCTTAAAACAGACAGCTGTTTGGCTGAGGTTGCAGTACCACTGGAGTTGGTCAGCAGCCAGCTCCACCCAACTTTTGATGTCAGCATCCATCCATTTTTCTCTTACTATGTGAAGGTAAAAGGTCAGGTTGGCAACAGAAAAACTATAAATCACTCTTGGACAACGGAATCTACAGACCTTTGTATATGTACTTCCTTATCCATTGGAGATTCAGTATATGTTGGGATGGGAGTTGTACTTTCATTTAGGTGTTCATTTTGTGAAGAATATTGATCTATAGCAATAATTCAGGTAGGCCTCTCATCACTTTGGTAGAAATCGTGGGCTCACCTTATTGAACGCATCATGTGGAATCAGTAATTATGACTGGCTTTTCAAGGGCTTTCATGGCTTATAGTTCAGGGTCTTTGTTCTTGCAGTAATTTACACCATGCAGGAGAGTTTAAGAAATATTGCTGGATTCAACAGGCTAATACAGAATGCCCTCTGAGAAGGAAGCATGAAAACGGAGACTTTGGCAGGGAACTCCAACACAGTTCAGAAAGCGCAATAGCTGAAGAACCAAATGTCATTCCCACTTTCACATCTAGCGTACTGTATTTATTTTTGAAATTTTGGATAATGACCATGGTAACTGGGTCTTTATCCCTGCTAATCTATAAATGCCACTTATATTTAGGTAGTATTAGAGTGATGAAGTAGCCAGGAATTATGCAAGAGGCAAGGATTTTTTGGGGTGATATGTAGGGACCTACTTAATTTGGGGTAAGACAAAGGAATTTCCACAGCTTGGTTGTGGCATGTAGAGTTGATTTTGCAGGCATTTCCTGGCAGCTCTACTCCTTGCCACTGATTGGCAGACAGGCCCTGGAGGAGGAGGGAGAAGGGAGTGGCCTCCATCTTGGCTGCGAGCTGTCCCATCTGCTGGCGTTGGGAACACACATTTTATTTTTATTTAGGTTTTTTTTAAGTTTGATTTTGCAGACAGTTGCAGATGTGACAGTTTCTGCAAAATCACTAATTTAGTAGGTCCCTAGTGATATCTTTATTTCAACCATGCAGTTGGTCCAATAAAAGACACATTTTTTAATACAGTACATTATTCTTCAGGTCATCATAAAAATGGATGTCATCATGAAGAATGTATTGCATTCAAAAGCTTGTCTAACTATTTCAACTAAAGGTTTCCCTCTCTTTATGCAGCTTCTGTATGTGCAAATTCGCTCTTACGTGATGACACTTTTTATACCAAAAATGTGTTGTATGTGAGGCAGATAAGGTTCTTTGGGTGAATCTGATATCTTTTA
>NW_017729025.1:132348079-132348460 GCF_001723915.1 Gavialis gangeticus
TATGGGTTGCAATTGTTTGAGGATTTTCTGTACAGGTTTAAGGGAGGGGTGATATGTCATAACCAGTGGTGCGTGATTTGTGGGGGGTTTTCTTTTGCATTGCAGCAGTTCTTCATGTGGTATCCAGGTGTCTCTTTCAAGTGTGTGATCTCTCTCTCTCTGGAGGAGTGTCCTTGTTTAGTGAAAGCCTTTCAGAGATTGCAGGTTTTCAATCCAAGTGATGAAGATGTCATCGATATATCTTAAGTGTAGTAAGGGTTTGATGATGCAGTTCTTGAAGAAGTCTTCTTTCAGGGGGCCCAGAAAAAGGTTGGCATACTGTGGGGCCATTTTTGTGCCCATAGCTGTTCCCATTGTCTGGAGGAAGTGTTGGTTATTAGA
>NW_017729025.1:132348687-132356082 GCF_001723915.1 Gavialis gangeticus
TGCTTAAAAATTGTTCTCCAACTATTTAAGTTGGTCTAATAAAAGATATCAGATTCACTCAAAGAACCTTGTCTGCCTGTGTCCTTAGACCAACACGGCTACAACCTACAGCCTGTTATATGCGAGGTAAATTCATTCTTATGCGATCGGTGTGGTGGAAACTGCAGTCAGCTGCTGTGTGTGGTGCATTGTGGGAGTGACGTGCACCAAAATATACTCTCTTGTGTGAATCTGTGCTCTTCACTCGTATGTGACACTTGTTTCTGTAGTTGCCATCCCCATTATGATAGTGCCCTGTGCTTGTGTGTACTGTCTGCTGTTGGTGAGTGCCAATATTGTCTTGTAAAAGTGGTAGAAATGGGTCTGGGGGTCAGTACAGTCGAGGTCTTGGAACATATCCCTGGTTGTTACATTGTAAAATGGGTTCCCTTAATGTGAATTCAAGTTATGCGCCGTCTTCCAGGAACACATGTACAGCATAAAGCAAGGGAAACCTGTATGCAATTGGTCCAGTAAAAGCTATCACCCCCCCCCCCCCAAGAATCCTTGCCTTAGGTATATTTAGACCACTGCCTGAAATGCAGGGAATACTACTACTACTACTACTATTATTACTAATAATAACCTAGATAACCGCTAATTCACTGCAGAGCAGCTGCACTCCTTTAAATACTTGGAAAGATTATTTGAAGGAGTATATTTGTTTGGTTATTAATAATGTCCATAGATTTTAAACATTGAAGATTGAAACTTTGCTACTAAAAGTAGCAAAAAAATCTGTTAGGACAGTTGGAGACATAGATCTGAGCAGTCAGAATATTGGAAGATGTGTTATTAGTTTTCTGTCCTACTGCGTTAATGAGATTAATAATTGTTTTTTTTCCCTCCACTTAGCACCTAGAAATAAATGATTCAAGTGGAAGTCTAGAAAAATAGAACTGTAGAAAATAGATGCTAACAGACTCTGAAATATGATAATTATCAGCTAGTTGAGATTCAGTGCCTGTAATATGATAACAAGCTATTATATTATGCAGGTAGAAATCATTGAAAGAGAAGTGACATGAAACAGAATTATATGAAAAATAAAACAAGATCTCATTTTGTTTTTCTTCTGCCTGTTTCTTATGACAAAAATATTAAATAGGGAAGTTGAAATCTACATTTATAAATGGAAATTCTCTGAAGAAGCTAACACCAGTCTAAAATGATTAGTTTTATTTGTCAGGAAAGACTAGAAGACAAACGGCTGACCATGATAGAGCTAGACCTTGGAAATCCACTCTAACATCAGTAAAATAGTGCCGTAGATCAGTCAGCCAGAGTTGAAGCATGGCTTGTTCTCCATAAAATACTTGTGCCATAGTTTCTATCATTATTGCCTTTTTTTGGTGCATCTTAGGACCATTTATGATATATTACATATGTTATGACATGATATATTATATAGTACAGTGTGCATATCGTCCTAGTCATGCTGTACATAATTTTGGCTAGTTGGTATAATTTTTGCTAGTTGCTAGGTTGCAAAATAATTTTTGCTACTTGGCATTCTTCTGTAAAGACCTGTGCAGGTTTTTGGATCAGCAAATGATCATGCAGGTGCATTTGGCATGTATGCATTTATAACTTGTAGATTATAACATATTTCAATATATTGCCTTCTTATGAAAACATGGGAAGCAAGCACTGTAGAGAGAAATTGTGGTGGGCATGCTTGTATTCCAGCAAAACATCTGGTAATATTTGGCCTTCCAGCCTTAATAATGTTGCTATAAGGGAAATAGATTTCCAGAAATTATTAGACCATATTAGATGCACAGATGGTTTGCATACCTCCAAGTAAGAAGACAGCAGTAAAAGAAAAAAGCTGTTGTGGGGGGCATGCATGGCTAAGCAGAAAAGTTCACACATTTATTAAGGCTCAAAGTGTCCTTGAATGTGGGGAGATCTTGCTTGAACAACTTGAGTAGACTGGAACACAAACTGGGGTGCAATTAATAAAAGGGCCTGCTCTTGGTCTCTGCTTTGTTGCATTTTGTGTAGTTCTCTCTACCTGTGCAAAGGGAAAAGGAGCAGTTACTATACTGGCCCGGTAAAATGTCACCATCTATTCTGCACAGCACTAAATTGTTATGCAAAGCAGCAGAGAATGGTGTTCAAACAGCCTGTTTCTACATTTACATAAATGGACACAATTCTAATGAAGAATTAAAATATCCTTGGGAAGCCAGCTTTTGAAAGGGTTTGAAAATCTAGTTAATCATGGCATAAGTGAACAAAACACAGCTTACTTATATTAGCTAGGATGGTGATTAAACAGTTGTAGTAAAGATCCACTACTTACAACAGAGAGAAGTTAGAACTGGGCCGTTCCTGGAGTTGGTATTGAAACCAATATTTTAAATTATTTATAACTGCATTTGGAAGAATAGGGACAGCAACTTAATGAAGACTGTTGATGGTGGTAAGCTGCTTTGTCTAAATAAAGGAATTTGTTTAAAAAAAAGAATGGATTTAACATCTTTATTAGTGAGAGGAAAGAGGATTTTTATTGCTTTTATCAGCATGTCACTATTGCTTGTTGCTATAGTATCTGAGGCAGCTCATAGCCTTTAACAAATATTCTTATTTTAATACCCCTAAGAGTCATTATTGTTTCTGAGTTACGTATAGGGGACTGGGGTCCACGTGGAGTTAAATCTAGACTTTTGGAGGAACAAAGTAAAACTGCCAGATATGGTTGCATTTGAGAATCATGACTGTGGTGGCAATTAAATTACCATTGCCATGGTTGTGGGGTGAGAGGGACAGAGAAAGTCCCACTCCTCAGCCTTTTCCCCCTGTTGTGTCAGACCTAGATGGGTGTAGTTTTCACTGTTATAATGGCCTTTAAATGCAGTGCTTAGGATGCTCTAACTTGTGCCTGAGGCCAGTTTGGTTCCTGGTAGCCTTCCCAATTGGTAGGAAGCTAAGGGTGATTTAAACAGTCTTTGTTTCTCATCTATTAGTTGTGAAGTAGAATAGTTGAAGGGCTGGGCATCTAAAAATTATAGCCAAATTTTCAAAAGTGACCTAAATGACTTAGCTAAATTCCCATGGTGCTGCCAGAAACCTAACCCACTTTTCCAGAATCTCATACCCCAACCCATAAAGAATTATTTCTGGAAGTAGCCTAATTTAGGCAATAAATCAGTGAATACCACAGGTAAAACTTAAGTAAAAATGCCAGTAAGGGCAGAAGCCATAATAAAATAGGAGCCTGAGGCATTAGAAATACTGGGGAGAATGCAAAGTCCGATCACAAAAGCTATTTAAAATTAGACTAGGCAGAATAGAAGGAAATGTGTACTTGTGATTGACCTTGCATTGGCACCAAGAAGATGATGCCCTAATAGAATTTTGATATCTCCAATTCAATTATTAAAGACACTGGAGAATTGGACAGCCTAGTAGAAGACAAAATCTAAGAGTGGGAAATGGGAAATGAACACAGGGAAAAAAGAAGAGCTGCTCATGTGCACTGATTGCTTTTGAATTTGCAAGATCCTTTGAGGAACAATGCATAAGAAGGATTGTTATTTCCTCAGAGCAATGCTTAGCATGCAGAAGCAGGTCAGAGTAAATGCAAAAACTTGAGCATACTCAGGAAAAGGTAGAAAATAATAAATATCAAGGTTCTTACTACACTTTGAAAGGAATATCATGAGCCTAGACAAGAAACTTGTGTGAGGTTGCACTTAGCTGTCCTTCTTCATAAGCTCAGTTGAGCTATACTGAATAGATGGGGTTAGGGGGTTGCTTTGTCCAATCTTTCTCCACTCATCTATGCTGGTTCTGTGCGAATCTACAAGACTTACATGCTGTCATCCATGATCTATGGTTCAGAAATGTAGACTATGTATGTTAGGCACATCAAGAGATTGAACAGCTTCCACATGAGATGGCTGCATAAAATCCTGAAAATAAAGTGGGAAGACAAAATAGCAAGCACAGAGGGCCTGGAGCACACAGGAATGACCCACTTAGAAACCACTGTCAAGAAGAGGAGATTCCAATGGATCAGCCATATCAGGAGAATGGGAGGAGACTATCCCCAAGAATATTTTGTACAGTGAGATTCAAGATGGCTCTAGAAAGCAGGGTTGCCCTCTATGGCAGTACCATGATGCATGCAAAAATTAGGTAGAAAGCTGGAAGGAAGGTCCAGAATCCCATTCAGTCTGGAGGGAATCTCGCAGCACAACATGAAGCTGCTCTGATCCAGCTGTTGGAAGCAAAGAAAGAAAGAAGAAAGTAGCATGTTGTAAACCTGGATTCCAACTCAGACAGCACATGGATCTGTTAAAATGGTAACAAACTGTGTGTTGCTCTTAAATTAGGTTTGTCAGCCACGAGCAGATTCACCAGGCACCTGATGAAACCTCTTATGGGTACAGCGTGATCCAGACGATTGACAGCTGCCTACATATGTTGGTTCCATATCATTTCAAACTAACACCATTGCTTTATGAACAGTTACAAAGAGAAACTTGGTTTACCACGTATAAATACTTTGCTTACCAAGATTTTTACTGGGCCACTTTTATTTCAGTAGAAATGAATGACATAGACAGAACTTTCTTTTAGGTTTTCATTATTCCTTTTTTACTCACTGATATTTGGATGTTACATTAGTCTGAAAAGCAGGGAAGAACCATACAAATTAAAGGCATTGCTATCTCCTCTGTTGCTGTGTAGTGCTGCTGCTTTCTTTTGTATGATAAAAACAGTGTCTGTATCTTTATCTTTGTATGCTTCAGCTTTTTGTTGATTTGGGAGCTTTTGGCCATAAGAGATGTTACCAAGGATCACTACACGGAAGTGGCTCTCATCAATTCCCTATATAGTGCTAAGGGGATGAAAAGAGGAGAAATATTTTTGGGGGAATGACTGCAGTTTGCAAAAAGTATAATATTGCATTTCCACGGACTGCAAAAGTTGCTGTATCAACTCTGCGCATTCAAGGCTCTGCGGATAATTCTGTTTATTGCAGCACTGATACTTGTTGTAGGTACTCTAATCCTTTGTATGGATGAACCAGCATCTACCTACACAGCTCCTGCTATATGAGCTGGAATAAAAGAAGGTCCCTAGGCAGCACCATAGAGAGATTGTGTGTGGGTGCTTTACACTTTAGTAGCGGAGTGGGGGTGGAATTGATGACATGATTTCCTGTGCAGTTCTGGCTCTACTCAACTGGAAAGCTGTGAAGCCTGATCCTGACCCCTCAACAAACCTGCAAATCCCTCTCCTCAATGACATGACTAGAAATACAGTGGAGTTTCCCTAGGAATTTTTCTGTGCCTGAAGTATTTTTTTTCTACTGGGAGATGATAATTAGGACTAACACAATCAGCTTTAGTTTAGCCACCAAGGAAACTACCACCCACCTTCTAAGTGGCTTCCATTTACTTCATAGTTTCTGCATCACAGAGCCCACAGTAGATTTGAAAACTCATGCTTAGTGAAAAAAAACCACTAGTGGATCAAAATGCCCTAGATTCCATCTTCAGGTAAGAAATTAATCTTCCAGCATGACCATGAGCTGGGATTTGTTCTCGCAGTTCTTGAAGCCCTTATTTATTTTACATTTAATCCATTAAGTCGTATTTAAGTCTGGAAGTATTAAAACATAAAGAACAGCTTTTGCCCAGAAGAGAAGATTAATTGGAAACAAACTATAAAAGTCCCCATTCTGCTTTAAGTAAACGTTACACCATCATTATGGGTGCAAAACTGTCTCTGGTTTCATTAGCACAAAAGGTCATTTGGAAACAAGACTATGGAACCTCAGCATTCTTCCCAGATTTACATGCTTTTAACTTGCTTTTCTCTCTCACTCATACCCTGACTTCCCCCACAAAATGTCTATTTCTTCCTCCCTTATTTTAGAGTCACCTTAGGTCTTCTAACCCCAGGCATCCAACAGTAATTAAATTGCAGCTCCCTACAGATTTCCAACACTTGCCAGGCAGGTGGAGCAGATGAAGAAACTTGTTATAACATCCCATGGCAAGATGAATTTCATTTTGAAGGGAAATCTGGGATTAATACCCCTCTGTTTTCACAAATCTTAATTTTGAAAGGGCACTTTGTAAACTCAGAATTATACACAGCATTATAATTCTTGTTCTTTTATCACTTCACTATCCCAAGTTATAAATAATGCTATAAATAACATCCTAGCTCTTCCGGTGAAATTGCTGGGCTTTGTTTCTTTATTGTGACCAGCATTCCATAAAAATAACGAAGTCCTCATTTCATGACCTGGTTTCAGGCCTCAGCCATTAGTGACATTTGGTAGCACTGGTAGATAATCCTATTTCTGTTCACAAATGACTAGGATTATGCAGTACTAATTTGTGATTATGGGCATTTGGGACATCAGCTGTACACACCAATTAATTTAATGCATGTACCACAGAATTTGGGTCTGATTCTGCTCTCTTACACACTGAAACAAAAAAGGCAGGAGTGACTTCTCTGAAGTAAAGAGAGACAGTAAAATATAAGTGATCTGATAGCAGAATTTGGCTGTATATATTCTTGGTGGTACCTTCCAAATGAGAAGAGCCAAATGATAATCCTAGTCATTGAAAGCTGAATTTGTCCCACACTAGTTCCTTTAAATATGCTGAGCTGGATTCTCAGGGGGCATGAAACAACAGAACCCCATTAACTTCTTTTATTTGTACCTGCTGAGGATCTGCCTCAAGGTATGTTTCAATCCATTAACATTGTAGAATTTTTTTAATGTTTACCTTTTAAATTCAAACTGTATACATGGAGCACATTGATATGGGCTATTCTGAGAGCAGTTTTTAATGTGGTGGTGGTTTTGATGCATCTGAGGCCATGATCCTAAGCCTACAGTAGCCTTACAAAAGAGGCAAGGCTAAGAACTAAGGGCTAAAATGTGCAAAGAGTCTTAGATGTCCAAAATCAACATCTAGATTACGAGCCTTGCTCAGCTGCTCTTACCATACAGGTGTGTAAATACTATAGGTAGTTAAGTTTATGGATATGTCTAGAAATGCCTGTTTTCACAGTGCTGAATAGAGACAGCCTTTTCATACCTAAGCCCTGCTGGGATTTACAAACTAAGCCTTCCTGCATCTATATCACCTATGGATCATGAGCCGTTAGGCATTCTCAGAGTGCGCCTTATGGAGCAGGTAAGATTTTCCAGTTGGCAGTCAGAATGACCTATTTCAGGTCAAATACAGGCAGGTGCTTGGACCTGCCTACTGCTCACTACTTCTCCCTGGCAGCATGGGGAAAGCATCCATAGCTGAATCCCCTCACCATTGAATGCTGCCAAGCATGGGCGACTGGTGCCTCCCGAGTCTGGGG
>NW_017729025.1:132356188-132363603 GCF_001723915.1 Gavialis gangeticus
GGGGGGGGGGTACCTACAGGCACTGCTGCCGGTGTTGGAAGGAAGCTGGAGCTGGTGAGCTCCCACAGGCAGCAGCGGCCCTGTTTGGGGGGGGGAGGGAGAGGGACACGTGGGAGGGAGGACACATCATCCCCCACGTTGCTTATGCTGCTGAAGTCCCATGTCCATGGACTGGATCTAGTTCTTCCACAGGTCAGATCTGTGCTGTAGGTCGTAGTTTCTTCACCTTTGAATTAGGTCACAAAATATGGCTGGGGGGTTTTCTAATGTCATAGTGACTAGAGAACTAACCCTGGTGGTGGGAGATCTGGGTTAATTCCTTTCTCTCCCTGTTGAGATTTGGTTGCACACCTCACACCAAAGTCTCCCGACCACCAGGAGACCAGGTTATAGTATGGGTTCCAGCCCCTGCTTCACTGAATCCTTAATATTAAAGTAGTGAAATATCCAGTGGAGCAGAGACTAGAACTCATGGTTTAATCTACTGAGGTGAGTGCTCTAATCCCTAGGTAATAGTCTTTTTACTTTGTCTGTTTTCTCACTCTGTCTTGATATATAATTATTCCATGCAAAGTGGTATAATTTCAATAGGAGAAATCAATACCATTTCCTGGGCATGTACCCACGACACACTGACTGTGCAGTAGCTAAAAAATACTGTGCAGTAGCACGTCACAGCACAGATGGTGCTCGTATGCTACTGCACATTATTATTAGCAGGGATCCTGGTTTTCCCTGATGAAAAATCGCAAATTCTCTGATAAAAACCCCCAAATCCATGATTAAAATGAAAGGCTCCTCACTTCCTCTCTAAAGCCCCCTGGAACTGTTCATGCCTCTCACTCCCTCCCCATCACAGCCCCCTGGCCCTGCTAGTACCTTTTGACCCCCCATTCAGAGCCCCCTACCCCACCCCCAGCCCTGCCAGAAGGGGCTGCCAGGGCTACAGGGCCAGGGACCTGGGTCCTCAGCTCTCTGCCCCCTATAGAAGGCAGCGGCTGCTGCAGCAGAACAGAACCTGGCTCACCCCCTGCTGTGGGCTTGGGTAGGTGGGGCCAGCTCCACACTGCTGTGTGCACTCCCAGAGGACAGGGGGGACCCATGCCCTCCAAACCTGCACACGGGGTGGGGTCTGCTGCCTGCTGTGGGCTCGGGCTTCCATCGTGCTGCCTTCCCCTGGGACCTGGGTCCCCCCTGCTCCCCCAGGAGTGTGCACAGCGGCGGAGATCTGGCCCCTCCCTTTGCCCTGTGGACAAGCTGCCCACAGCCCTGTCCTGCTCCCCGACAGTGCCCTGTGGCCACACGTTGCAGCCTCAGGCCCTGAGACCCATACAACCCCGGGCTGGGCAGCAGTGCAGCCCTGCCTAACTCTCTTTCTTCCTCCCTATGGAGGCCTCAATCCCCACTCCCACTTACCTGTGGGAGCTGCTCTCCAGGCTGCTTCCCTGGAAGTTGGTAGGCTCCAGTTCACCCACTCCACCCTCCAGCGCTGCCTGGGGAACCCCTAGAATGATCACCCTCTGCTCCCTTTCCCCACTCCCACTCTGAAAACACATGGATTAGGTAGGAAGTGGTGCCATTGTTAGGGGAAACTGGCTGCAGCTGGCAGCCAGCAGCTAGATTACCCTCCCTGAAACCAAGAGTGAACTTCTGTTTGGTCCAGGAGATCATTGTAGCTCAGAACACTTCCTGCAAAGTGTTATCAGGTACAGCAGGGAGCTTCACTTCTGTCTGCACCTTCTATCTCCTTTGTGGTTCTAGCACCTAGCCTATTTTGTGTATTTACATTTTTCTGGGAAACACCAGGGAACAGTAGAAACATACTGAAAAATATAATACCCAAAAGACTTTCCAGAAACCATGACATGAGAGCTAAAATCCATTTGGTGCTAGCTGCACTCTACTTTTCTGTTAAACAAGCTGCAAATACGATTAATTTAAGTTACAATTAAATTAATGGAGAGAAACATCTGCAATATGAATTCAAATTGTGATATTTGTCAGCTTTCATACAAACTAAACAGCATTGGACCAGATGTGAGGCAGTAGATCTCTAAAGTGCATCAAGGCTTGGAGAAAGTTGTGGTGTTGATTCTTTCTCAGCATCCCAAAAGGAAGTATCCTGGCACCAGAGGTGCTGTCTAGTATGCCATGACATTTTACTTCACTTCCTGACTTAAACTGTAATATAATATTGGTGTATAGTGTTAAGTGAGCTGGTACAAACTGATGCCTGAGGGAGCATCAGTATAATCATGTATGAAATAAACATTGTATACATATTTTTACATTTATTCATATATTCCTTTGGGATGAAAAGTGCAAATTATTATTCAAAAAAAGAAGAACAGGAAGAGAAGGAAAGTATTTTTTTTTTTTTGTATCAGCTACCAACATGCATGCATAACAATCAACTTATGGGCTTTTTTTTGCTTTGTACAATTCCCAGTAGTTACAAATTGCAGATATGAGAAGCAGCATATGCTTCAGTCTCTGGATAGATTATAACAACAATTGGTGGTTCACATTAAGAGCAAAATAGTAATTCTTTATATATTATAATGTTTTCACTTCTGTTTTAGTCTGGAGGGGATGTAGCAGCAGAGCAGCTAAGGCATTCTGGTGTAGCTCTGGTAGTATCAGTTTGAGCCTTGCTCTACGCTCATCCTAAAGCCACTCTCAGTCAATCCAGCTGCAGACAGGTACTTGGTCTCATGCTGTAGGCTCAATGTTGGCCAGGTGGCTTAAGGGTAGCTCTTTTAAGTGCTCCTTGCTATGGGAAAGGCAGTGCCTTCATCCAGCCAGACTAATGGGTTGCTAGTTTCCAGAAGGACCTTTTACTGTTTAAACAACTCCATAGATTTGAGACTTTCTATAGCGTGCAACTAAATTTCTGCCTTTTTCAGCAGTGCTTCTAACAACATCACTGTACATCCACTGGGAGTTCTATACTCTTATACCAAGCAGTTAAATGTTTATTACTATATAAAGTGTCCATTGTATCATGCATAATAAATTGAGTTTTCCTTGGTTTTTGTTTATTTTCCCTTCTTGGTAGAGGTTTTAATTTTTCTTGGCTTCCTCCTCATGTTTTTCCAGCTTTTTTTGTTCAGTTCAAACAGAATCTCTAGCTATAAATTTGATTCATGCTTTCATCTAGCTGTATACTTTTATTAAAATTTTGATGGGATTATGCCATTTGGCTGTGATGGCTTTAGGAAAAGCCTTTATATGTCTTTAAATTTTTAGTACCATTGATAACAGCATTTTTCTGTCTTTCACACTGCCAAAGAACCTATCCAAAAAGATTCTAGTTAGGTTTATGTTAGACTTGCAACCTTCCCTCCCGCCCCCTCCAACCCAAGATAATGATATTTTTGTTGTCACTTTTCCCTTTAATGATAATTCATTGCATCCTAAATCCTCTGTTGGTAAAACTGCACAATATCCTTTTTGAAGACTAAAACTATTGTGTTGTAAGGAGCACTGGCTTAATAATCAGAATACATACCACATTATCTCTTCAGACTTCTTTGCAAACATTAAGCAGTTGATTCTCACAAGAAACTGTGAAATTTGTTTTATTGTCTGGATTTTCTAAAGTGGGTCCTGATTATGGATATTGAAGTGTTGCCATGTGGACACTCAGAAATTAAAGGTCCCCAAATCAGTGACTATATTTGAAAATGTATATTCTTTCCATCTTAAAATTCCTAATTTCTATCTCTATTGGTTCATCTTGTCTGTCAGTAGTTAAGGCACAGTTTTTCGGTCTAGACATGTAACTCCCATCAAAGTCCATGGGCATGTGTATACATTACTGAGAATAGAAAGCAGTTCATGTGCACTGGATTTCTCTTGTGTTATAGATCTGAACCAGTTTCCAATCACTTATACCGGTTTATTTGTAAGTTCTTGCCCTAGCCTTTGAAGTCAGTGGACCATTTCTCCTTGTTACATGTTTTGATAGCTTAAAGTGGATTTAACCTTGTTTCTGTACTTTCTTGAATTGGGGCCTAGTCATAATGCTCCACTTCACAGCTTCTTTACTAGAGCAGTGTTTTTCTGCAATGCATTTTCTGCTTTTGAAAGGTCATTGAGCATAATTACCACTTTGAAGTTTGCTTCTTTTGTCACTAGTGGCTGTTTTATTTCATTACCTTTCAAAATGCAGTTAGTAACTAAGTTTTACTGTTTATCATCCTGAATCAACAGCTCCCAAACATTAGGGTCCCCAAGAGACTGAAAAGATACCTCAAAGCCTGTCTTGTTCTGCAAGCATTTTAGTTCCTTCAAGAGACAGAAGAATTTAAATGAATGGATATTCAAGTATTTGTTTAATTAAGGCATCATGGGGCACATTGAATAAATATTTCCATTCCATAATGTCTTTGGAATAACTCCTAGCTTTCTTTAAATGGGCATGTACTCTTATGTAGCCTGGTGTTAAAAGAAACTTGTTCACCATGGTCTTGGTAGAAGCAGTATGTAATCTTCAAATACATTAGGAGGTTTTTTTTGTTTCTGATTGATTTTTCAGCTAGCCTTTATATAGGTGCTGGGCACAAAATAAATTACTCACATTTTTAGATAACCTTTATCTTTCAGCTCTTTACAAAGACAAGAATCAAATTATTCACCCATCAACAACTGTCTCTCAATACCCAGGAATACAACGTAGCAATTTGAGACAAGAACCCATATCTAGTGTAAGCTACACTTAATTTCTTATTCTCTTACTGGGATTGGACCAGAACCCTAAGTAACATGCCAATTTTTGAAGGGCAGAAGGAGAGGAAAGCAAGGTTTGTGATTTTTCATAACCACCAGAGCGACAGATGTTATTCTGAATAATAGAAAGGGTGCCACCACTGCACTGGAACAATGGGTTGTTGCATTTATGGGTGTGTTAGGTCCTGCTGCATCATGGTTTAAATAAACATACAGCAGCTATTCAGGGAGTAAAAATTTAGTGTAGCCTTTATTGATACTATGAGCCAGGTGATCAGACTGCAGGGCTGGTACAGGGTTAAACACAAATCCAAAACACATTTCTGTGCTACTCTTTTTATACATTAGAAGGGTTTATATCAAGCATGCATCATCGTATATAACTACTTGCTGATTAGTGATCTTTATAATTAGCCCTTATGTTTATTTTATCCTGTTTGGGTTGTTTTATTATGCATCAGCGATTCTCAGCCAGGGTGCAAGAGCACCCTGGGGTGTCTTGAGATCCTTTCAAGAGTCAGAGGGTGCCATACAGTCACTGTTAGTTGTGCAAAGATGATTCACAAGAGTACCCAGAGATTTCAAATAGAAATCCAAATTGTTAAAACCATTATGACATGTTGTTGTCTTCTTGAGTTCTCTGCAATGGCAGAATTGTTCTAGTATATTTTTGTAGTAAAAAATGAGTGAAAATAGAGCTGGTTTTGAGGGGTTCCTTGAGCTTAACAGGGGTACCTTGAATCTAAAAAGGTCATCAGCCACTATTCTGCATGCTTTCCTTGTGATCAATTATGTTTGGCACCACGCACCTAGTAAACTGCTGAACTTTTTCAAGTATAGCATCCCCAATGCATGCTTCATGTCAGGTTTGGTCATACCATCCCAGCATGCTCTTGAACAGATCCAATATGTTCTGATGACTCTGCTGTCCTTCACAGCAGTTAGGGCCTCTGAGCTTTTAACTCTTCCTGGACTGCCTTATGGCCTACATGGGTCAAAGGAAAGTGTGACATCTACTGAAGTTACAGTACCCTGTGAATGGGAGTGAGCTGTCCTTAGATGTCCCTATCCTTAATGTGTTTTGTTGTGTTTTTTTTAAAGCCCTCTGTTTGCTTAGCTCTGCTCCTGCTGGCTTCTGTCTAAATAAAAATAGCCTTATGCTGAGTGGTTTTGACATCCCACCCATACTGACTGTGAATTATCTTGCTCATGCCCTTCACACAGTTATTGGCTCAAATGATTGCACATTTGTACTTGCTAATTTAACAAAAATGCTCACATTTTGAACTCGTATCCAATACTCATCATACCAGAGAATTCCTGATTCATCACTGCATTACTCCAGTTTTAAACTTATATAGGTCCAGGGAGTTAACAAAATAAATCAAAAATAAAAAAGAACGAAAAGAAACTTCACAATAATTCAACTACTTAAGCAGTTTTCCTCAAGTTGTAGTTACGTAAATATATATAAAGTTAAAACTCCCAACCTGCGCAATAATACTTGTCTTCTGTAACTTATTGCTTATTCCTCTGCTTCTGTCTTGAGAGCCAAGGGAGTTTGTAGTCTGCTCCAGAAGGTGCAAGCCTCAACTCCTTCTATATTCTTTAGCTGTCTAGCCTGCACTTGAGATTCCCTCCCTTTCCCCTAGCAGCAGACTGGTCCCCAGCTTTCATTCCTGGCATCTTTCCCTTCTTGCCTGGCTCTTTAGAACAGTGAAAGGAGCATGACTGTAATGCAGTGAATTTCTCCTTGTGGGGACAGGTGCAGAGGAAGAGGTGTCTTCAGCCATGTCCCAGCAGGGTACACGTACAGAAACCCAAATGCTGAGCACCTGGTTAAACAAAATAAATTCCTCGAGCAGAAATGCTCAGTTCTGTGGTATCTTGGGAAAGTGCCAAATATCACAATCCTGGAGTCCATCTGAGTGAGACGAGCAGGTTCGTTTGCATCTCTCAGAAACATTTGTTTGAGTCTCTTTTCAGACTCAGATAGTCAGCAGTTAAACTTGGTTCACATTTTTGACAATATCTTCATTACCCTACAGGCTAGAAATATAATGCTAAATCCTTTTCCCCACGACAGGCTGAAATTCTGGAGTGCAGGTCTGTGTGAAATGCTTGTTTGTTGAAATTTTGCATGACAGGTTTTTGTTTGTATTTTGAAAGGTTAAGCAAGTAACTACATACAAGTAGTTCTTCTGAAGTCGGTGGATGATACCAAGGTCAGTAAGAACTTTTGGGTAAGAGTTTTACATGCTCAAGAGTTTTAGTCTGTAAATTTTTCCTTTCTGTATGTGTGTTTTAGGGTCCCACTAGTGCTTTGGGTGCTTCTGTAATATGAATAATAATAATGAACATAGCCATTTCCATAAGTCAGTGTACACTCTTGCTTTGCTCCAACATATGAAATGAGTCCCTACTTTCAACTGACGTAAACCAGTACAGCTCCATTGAGCTACTTTGACTTCAAGGCCAGCTTAGTATGACTGCCTTCTGTATTTTTGGTATTTCCGTTCATACTGTCAGGAAGAATACCAGCTCACGGCAGTTGCAGTGAAGTTTATAGAGTAGAGACTTGTTTATTAGAAACCAGAGTAGGGTCACAGGCAGTTGGACTTGATCAAGAGTTGTCACCTGGGGGTATGCGTACCCCTGGGAATACTTTGAAAGGTCCCCGAGGG
>NW_017729025.1:132363825-132379670 GCF_001723915.1 Gavialis gangeticus
CCGAGGGTATGGGGGGGCGGGTGGGGATGGAGCACTGCCACCCCACACCGCTGCCTCTCAGGAGCAGGGCCAGGGTTAGGCGAGAGCAGGGCCGCACAGATGCTGCATTGCTGCTATTTGCAATGCCCCTGCTCCATGTCTGGCCATTTGCCACACACTCCCCCCACCCGGCCGCCCCAGGGTACACTTATTAGAAAAGGGGGCTACCGGGGGCACACTTTTTTAAAAAGGTTGAAAAACGCTGGACTAGATGATCTCTGGAGGTCCCTTCCAGGCCTACTTGTCTGTGATTCTGTGATCTCAAAATAGGTTATTTTTGAGGTAATCAAAAGACAATTATGTGTTTAGTTTCATGTATCTAAATTTATTGTGCAAGATACTGTCTTTTTTGTGCAAAGTAACTTTTAAAAAGATTTTGAAGCAAAGTTTTCCCTCCAAATGATGTGTATCTTTTTAACTGTAAAATTTATGTCCTGAAATTGAGTTGTCAGCTATATTTTTGCTGGAGGTAAGCACCTATCCCTTCAGTAATAATTAAGAATAATTCCCTTGACCGATCATTATTTTAAGTATGTGTGGCAGCAATCAGTTTATTGGTTATTTTAAGCAAACCTATGAGCTTTTCTAGCAAACTAGTTTTGGAATGTCATGGAAATTGATATTGCAGGGATTGTTGCTTTGAAAAGCTTGATTTACCTTTCTGGTACAGTAGTTCATGGTTTATTATTCCAAAAAAATTGTTTTTTTTTGTTTAGCTGAAAGTCTAGAATATCATAGCCTATAATCTTTTAAGTGTTCTAGTGATGTTGGCAAATTGGCTTTTTACCAGTTGGAAAGAGCTATTTGTTGCCTTTCAAAACAGTGAAGACATATGCCAATAGACATAGAACACATTAATAATTCAGAGTGTTTGGGGGGAAAAAAATCTGGAACTTCAGATGATGCATTCTTTCTGAGGAAACTGATTGTGTTTAAAAACATATATTTCCATTGATAATTTCTTATATAAATTCAGAACCTTTTTGTACTATTACAGTGTCTCTCAGGTTTATAGTATATGTGTGTTAACTTTGCCAGTCGGGCACGGGAACTTATGGCTGAGCTGATACATCTGTTCTCACTTATACCAGTAGATTTATGGCTAAAAAAGAATTTGACGGACTAGTAATGAAAAGATGTCTTGTAGAACCAAGAGCTGCCTAGATTTATAGGGGTTTCAGATCAGAGAGTAGGCTAATTCCAGTATACACTGGAGAATTATATGGACCTTACACAGGTTCTATTCCTTTGAGGTACTGAGTGTTGAATGCAAGCATAAGCAGGGATATTCTTTTTGTCTGAAATGTCACTGTGTGGTTCACTCTTTTCTCTTTTAGGAATTTATTCAATTCTAATAGTTTTCACATGAGAACAGCAAAATCTGTTGTTCAAGTCACTTTTCCAGTAACCTTGTTACACAAGCTCTCTGGCTTTTTCAACACGCTGTGTCTGTGATAAGTCTATCAGGCCTGAGCTCAGCGCTATTTTTCAATGAAAGGTGAAGGAGAATCTTCTGTTCAGCTGATTTTGAAAGTGTGGCATATGTATATAAATGAGATGTTGTATTGAAATTATTTAAGACTTTCCCCAATACCTTTTACCTGAAGGTAGCTGGACTCCTTTAACCCGCAAGTGCAAACGTGGTTTGGAAGGTGAAGTAATTTTGTTTTATTGGACCATGTTATGTTGTCTGAAATTTACATTTCTACCAGAAGAATCCCTGTTCTCCCAGTTGACATGACAAACATACAAGTGTTCACTGAAGTTCTTCCAGAGGAGAATTCCCCTTCCAGGAGAAGGATCTCCCAGTGTTAACCTATAACCTCTCTCTTGCAAGAGAGTTTCTGTTGCAAGAGTGAATGCTTATATGCTTTTTCACCATTTTTTTTCACCAGGAAAGTTTTCCCATTTTTTTTCACTAGTTGACAGCCAATGATGTATGCTTCCCATCCAGTCTGGTGGAGGGAAAGGGACTGCCCAGTTTGTGGAAGGGGCTAGGTAGGGCTTTACAGTATAGAAGCGGGGAGTAGTAGCACTTCTCCCCACCTCTTCCTCAAACAGGGCAGTCCATGGCTTTGGGCAGAGGTGCAGGTACTTCATTGACTCTGTCTAGCTTCCCCATGAAAGCCTCAGAGGTCAGAAACTGAGGCTGGGGAAGCTATCCTTGGCTCAGTTCCTAGCACTCTGGCTTAAAATGCTTGTCCTGCCACCCAGGGCAGTAGGGGTAGGGATTTCAAAGCCTAGGAACTGGGAATTAGGCTCAGGGAGGCTGTCCCCAAACCCTGTTCCTGGCCTCAGCTGGCTTCCACTTGTCAACCCCCACCATCCACTGAGGGTGGCAAGGATATCTGGGGGAGAGGGTGAAGCATTAGAAGCTGAGCACAGAAGCAGCCCCACTGCTCCTTGCCAGTTCCCAAACTGGAGTCCCTGGTCAAGTGAATTACCTTTGCCCTACTGCTTGGTCCTGGGAATGAGAAGACTGGAACAGCCACTGCTCCCTACGCTTTCTCCAGTCTAGGATAACCCTGGTCTCAGCAAGGCATGAGGAGCAGAGGAGAGGAGGCATTTGCAGGCTGAACCGTTGTACCACTTCCTTTCCCAGAATTATTACTAACACCTGCATGCAGCCATAGAAGCAGTCACAGTCCAAACAGAGTATAAGTTATAATACTTGATCTCACCTACTTATGTTAATCAACTGGACTACTTGAAAGAGAAGTGGGTGGTTACCGTGTATGGAGTCAAGTGGAGTTAGCAGAAGATGTAAGTTGCAATTGGCCTTGTAATGCCACTGTTAATCCATGGATTTTTGGTGTGCAGGAAAGCTATGAATTTATATTTCTGGGCCTATCTTCTGAAGGTATTATGCAGGTGTCCTTTGACAACAAGGTATGTGAGGGCAGAGATGAAGTGGTTGTTTTGTGACAAATATTCTCCCACTGGTGAAAGGATGTTTTTGTATTTTATCAGTTTTGTTTGTGAGTTCATAATGGCTTTTTGGTTTTGCCTTCATGTGAGGATATTTGGCACAATGGATGAAGTATATTCCATGTTGGGATATACATGGATAGGATCAGATCCAATTGGATTGGATCCAGGAATTCTGATTGGTTCTAAACATAAATTTAGCACAAAATCAGCTGTCCAGAAGGAAGAGTGTGAACAGCTAAAGGTATTTAAACAGAGGACCAGTTATTTTAGAAGCTTTGGGGGCATCTAAAAATGGAGGTGGGAGGAGGACATGAGGCAGCAAGAGGGGAGTTCTGGAAAGCAGAACATATGACAGGATTCCTGGTTCTGTGTTTTATCAGAAATTGATAAATGGTCTCATTTTCTGGTTCTGATTAAGATACAGCTGAAGCCACTCAAACAAAGGCTGTGTACTTAAGTTCAAATGACCTGGGAGAATGCTCTTGGATTTGCTCCCCTGGTAGAAAAACTTATCTGGAGACCCCTGAACAGGCATTTGAATTCTGGAGAACAGGGAACCAGCAGTGCTGATGCTGTGAGGCCTCTCTGTATGCACATCTCAGGTGCTCTGCAGGTTCCCTCTTTCTGCCTCATGACAGCAGTGGTGCACAGGGCAGCCCTGACTGGTTGACCCAGACTGCTCAGGGTCAGCCTCCGTCTCCCTGCAGCACAATGTGGGATTGCAAGGTGACATGTTCTTCTCCCTGTTCAGTAGAGTCCAGCCTGAACAATGTGCTGTCTCCTAGGGGTATTGTGGGATGCTGTAGGACTGTGCTATGGCTTCTTTCATAAGGGTAAATTGTACAGATATTTCCTTTCCTGGGAGAAAGTCTCCTGAGAGTGATTTAACCCTGGTTGTTCCCAGGGTATTTTTCTCCTGGAGGAGCCATTTTGCTCTAGGAGAATAGTCCTGAACATCTGAAACTCATGGTTTCTCCTGGGAGAATGGTGACTCTCTCAGGAAAAACTGAATTTTTGTATGTAGTGAACATTTAAATTCAAGATTTTTGGTCTGTGTCAGACGAAGATTTTAGTGCTATTAAAAATAAATCCACGTTCAATTTTTGACCTAGAAACTAAAATTCAAAGTCAATCATAAACTGGATCCCAATGTGTGCCCAGTTTCCTAGGGTTATCCTTACTTTGAAGCAGTTGTTGAAGACCAGGTATTGCAGCTGATCCTTTGTGCAGTGTCACTTTGAAGTGTTATGCAAATGATAAATCTAGGAAGAAAAAGCCTCTTATAGGACTTTTAAAATTTAATCACAAATGTATTTACTATGGGGGAGAAGATGGAGGATAGCATTCATTGAGGGGAAAAAAGTATGGCACATTCATATCAACGGTATTTTTATCCAGGTCATTTCAGCAACCTGGTGCATGGAAATAGCATATTTTATGTCTGAGTGGTCAAAGTATGTATGACGTTCAAGCACTGGCATTCAGCTCCAAACTGTCAGTACCCTTAAAAGAAATGATGATGCACTCTGTGGAGTTCATTATATCTCACTGACAGACGTTTAACTATAAATGATTGTTTTAATCCAGTAAGTTAGTGCGCAAACAATTTCTTATTCATAACATACATACATTTTTTTCACTTTTTAAACAGAATTTTAATATTTGTACATGGCTGGCAAAAGGCATAAAAAGTTACAGGACTGTCATCACAGCATGAGTTGTAATGAATTTCTTTTTCTTCCTTTTCTTGCTATGCCTTTGTGATGTGATCTATCAATGCCCATCTATTATAAAGAGACAGTTAGGTTCATATGGTAGTTTGTTCCATTATCTGGCCCAATTTTGGTTTTAAAAAAATGACAAAAAAAATCTCTCTCTGTCCTAAACAATATAATAAGGTTTCTCAGCTGCATGATAGTTTTTACATTGAGTTCTCTTTGGAGGCATCTTTGCCAGCAATAATTCATATATCTTCTTCTAAATAAATCACGACTTTCACTTAGAAATTAAGTTAATTTTCTTATTTGTTGTAGTGACATCTAGTGGTCAGCACATTTTGGAATTTTCTTCAGCCTTTTCTCCCCATCAAGGAAACCAAATTACTTTTTAAGTTTTCTAAAGTTTTGATGGCATTCAGAAGAAATGAGGTGCCCTGCTTATTAGTTCCCAATAAATCACACTGAAGTCCTATCCACCAAGGAAGAAGCCTCTCAATGTAATCATAATTAATATCATAATTAATAGATGAAGGTTCACATGAAGAAAGGAACAATCCAATTGTCAGAATTTTGTGGCATCCTATGACTTAGGAATTGAGTAATCAAATAGCTAAAAAACAAATAAAATACAGCTCAGTGAGACCTGATATTTCAGGTGTCTAATTTCAGTGACTAGTTAGTCACATGTTTCCTTAGTAGTGTTCCTTGCTCTAAGAATTCCCCTATCTCTTCCTTCCCTGCAAAGGAGCTGATTCCTATGTTTGTAAGCCTCCTGGCTATAAATGAAGTTCAGCAGTGTCTCAGATGTCTAAAGCTTCAGCAGTACTGGGCTACACTGCTACAAATTCCTTTAAGTCCCTTATTCAAAATCCTTTCTTTTATTGCAGTGAAACTGGGCTTGGGAGATGGAATAGCTGAAGACCTCATAGGGTTTGTCAGAGATTCTAAGTTGGCTCATTAAACTATATTTGATCCCCTGAATACCATCATGCAAACAGGCCATGCATTTTGTGATGTATTGCAGAAAGAAACGTTTAAAGCAGAGGACATATTTCAGAGTGCTGTTTGTGTTCCCACGGATACCAGTGCTTAACTTCCATTAACATTAATGACAGTTATTTGCATACATTAAGAAAGCAAGTGACTCTCTGGGCATACCTATACTGCTTCTGCGCTTGGTAGGGGGTAGCAATATGAAAACATGCCTTATTCACCTGTTCCTGTTCCATGTGTTCCAAGTGTCATAGAATCATAAAATCAATGAGTCAGAAGGGACCTAGACAAATCATCGAGTCCGACTCCCTGCCTGGGCAGGAAGGAGCACTGGGGGTGGCAGGGGTCATAAGACTCCAGCCAGGTGCCTAGCCAGTCTCCTCTTGAAGATCTCCAGGGAAGGTGAGAGCACCACCTCTCTGGGAAGCCTATTCCAGGCTCTGGCCACCCTTACAGTGAAGTAGTTCTTCCTAATATCTAACCTAAACGTGTTCTCCCTCAGCTTGTGGCCATTGTTCCTGGTGACTCCAAGGGAGCCCTTGGTGAACAGACTTTACCAGAGTCCCTGCTGGTGGCCCCTGGTAAGGTTGTAGGCAGCCACAAGATCCCCCCTCAGTCTCCTTTTGCGGAGACTGAAATGCTGAAAAATATATGTAGCTCTGTTAGAACGATGCTAGGCACATGCCAGTAAACATGTCAGAGGCTTAAAACCTGAGCGTGGCACTGGGTATTCCTTGGGCATGGACCTAGCAGCAGCTACATTACATATTTTTGCATTTGGCAAGCGAGTATGGGAGCATATAGCTGGGGCATGTTTTCATTATGGCATTTCCTAGCAGCATAGCCATACCTGTTACCCATGAAAACAGTGTCAGTATATTCAATAACTGCTTCTGTCACAGTTCTGTCCCTCTGGATCCTCCCAGATGCCAACAGGCTTAATCTATGTTCTTTAAGCATCCTTGGTTTGGGTCGGCTCCAGTGCCATTTATTTCTTTGGCTTCTCTGGCATATTTCCTAGGCATAGACTACTATAAACTGTCATGGAAGAGGGATCTTGCATCTTGGCTGCACTAAGCCTTACAAAAGCACACCCTTTCTCAGAGCTCCTGTCCTGTGGGCACTGACCAGTTTATGTATCCTTCTGCTAACTTTTTATAGCCAGTGAGGGAGCTTGTCTTTATAATTTTCAGAACTCTTTGCCCAATGGGCTTGTGATCAGGACCAAAGAAGAAGCAGATACAAAAGTGCCAGAATACTACCTTTGTGCCCCTTGATCCCTGAGGTCAGCTGAAGGATGTTTTGGGTTTAGGAGGGTGCATCTACATGAGATGCTAACTGCACAGTAACCTAATAACACTGCGCAGTAGTGTGCAGGGTAAAAACCGTGCTAACGCACTACTGTGCAGTCATAGTAGGCTACTGCACAGCAAAAGTCACTAAGAATCTGTGCAATGGTGTTACTGCACGAGTTACTGTGCGTTGATTTAGTACTTGGTTAAGCAAGTACTAAACTTAATGCGCCGTAACTATGGCACATGAATGAACATATAGATGCACCTCCTGGACTGCTTGAAATTATGCTGGCTTCTGACAGTTCTGTAGGAACTAGTATACTGGCTGGCATTGCTACTGTACTGTGTAGTATAGCCACACCCCTGTCTGATGCAGAGGAAGGTAGGACTGCGCTGGCTATGCTGTTCTCCTGACAGGGGTTTCCATCCTTGGTTATTCTTAGCTTTATGGCCCCATTGTGGTGTTCCAGTGGTGCAAAGAGACTGTAACATGGATCCTGTCTCCTACTTGAAATGAGCTTGGTGTTTGGAAAGATCCGAACAAGGGCACTAGATGGACCTTTACAGGAACTGCCTTCTCCTATCAATACCCCAAATTTATTTACAAAAACAAACCCAGCATGCCCAAACTGCATTTACTGCCCAAGAAATTAGATTAATGGTGTTGGCTTTCAGCATACTCATGCTGCTATCCCCATTTCAGCCTCTTCAATATATTAACTCATCCCATTATTTCACAGCTGAGGGAACTTGATAATATCATCCTCAACATAAGAACTCAAAGAGCTTTTGGATCTTAGTATAATCAGAAATCTAATTTATCTAAGCATTTCTGGCAGGGAGGGAGCCTGGCAGAAAGTTTTTGAATGGTGGGATTGATTAGTACGATGTAGCATGATGCCACATTGTGTGTGTGTGTGTGTGTGTGTATAACTATATCTACTACATATATTTATGTAACTGTATTTTAAAACTAACATGCCCATGCATTCACTGCCTGAGAAATTAGATTACTGATTTTGGTTTTTCAGTATAGTCTATCTACTATATACTATATGCTACTCCATTTCACCTAATTGTAACAGATTAACTCATACCATTATATATTGCTACATAATTGTTATATATATCATAATATAATATAGTGTATACATTTATGTATGTAATAAACTCCATCTGTCAAACATAAACACAACATTCTTTTAACTAGACCTATGTAGAGAGTAGCAAGAGCACAAATAAGACTCACAACTGCCAGTGAAAGTTGATATGGTAATTCCTGTCTTGTATTAGAATTGAAAGAACATTTGAAATCTTGCCTTGCCTATTAGAGGCTATATTATTGTGTTTGGTAAGGGATCACCCTTCTGAGGCAAGTAATGGACACAGTGTTAATAACAAGTAATAATAATTTATTTGCATTACAGTAGCACTTAGGAGCCTCAGTTTAGGTGCAACTCCTTTGTGCTGGCAGTATAGAAATACCATACTTAGGCGAAATCTTGGTATATTCTTGAAGATCAGCTCCTGTTATCTTTGTGGGATTAGAATTTCACTCAAAGTGGGCACATCTGCATGTGCAGTTAATGCTACATGAGTATACTGTTCAGTAATTTATGGTGCAGAAAACCTGTCCTGGGCAAACATCTACATGTGCAGTCATTTGGGAGCAGATTTGCTCCTCATAATACTAGGTTGTTCCAGGCCTCCTCTGGCCCTGCTCTGCCCTCTTGCAGAAGCCAGGGGGAGCTGGAGGCTCTGGCCACAGCTGCCTGGGGTAAGGGGCATTCTGTTCCCTGGTCATTTGCATTTCTGGCCAGAGCAGTCTGCAGCATGCTGGCACAGCCCTCTGTGACTCTAATGTCAGAGCCTGTGCCCACTGTGTAATTGGCTGCTCCACCCCTAGGCCCTGGGAGTGCTAACCCAAGGTTCTGCTTGCCACCCTGCTTGCTGAGCTTTGGCTACCTGCTTTTTCAGGTAGCAGATTAACCAGATAGTAGACTAATTTACTGTGCAGTAAGTGCCTGCATGTGTAGACAGTGACTCCTTACCACAAAGTCAGTTAGTCTACCGTGTGGTAAAGTGTCTCATGTAGATGCACCCAATGAGAGGCAATTCTTCTCCACTAGAACCACAAGAACCTAGGAAGTAGATAGACTAGGCAGACAAGGTGAAAGGAAGCAGAGCCTTAAAAGGTGAAATGACTTGCTCAGTGCTATTAAGCATGTTAATGGCAAAGGCAAGGAATAGTGGAATGTAGGTCTCCTGAGTGCTACCTTCCACTACCATTAGATACATCGTGCATCTACATTTAACGTTCCCAAACTCTTATTTTTCTTACTTATGCAGAAGGACTCACAGAATCATAAAATTGGAAGGCAACTGAAGGGTCATCTGGTCCAGCCCTGTGCATGAATACAGGAATACTGGTCCCAAGTCCTCCCTTACCAATGATTATCCAACCTCATCTTGAAAACTTCCAATGAAGGAGATTCTGCAGCTTTCCTGGGTTGCTTGACTACCTTACTGTTTGATGTTTTTCTGATTCCTAGTACAAATCTACTTTGCTGCAAATTGAAGCCATTGGTTTGCATCGTCTCCTCTGCAGCAAGAGAGAAAAGTTCTTCTCCTCCTTCATGGAACCTTTCAGATATTTGAAGACTGCTATCATGACCCCGTTTTAATCACCTTTACTGCAAACTGAATGTGTGTAGTTCTTTCAACCTTTCCTTGTATGGCTTACTTACAAACCTCGGTCACTTTTGTCGCCTGCTTTTGGACCCTCTCTTAATTCTCCTTCATTCTTTTTAAAATGTAGAACTGCACACAATATGTTGCCTAAATGACACTTAACCAGTGCTGAATGGCGCTATTAGTTCCCATGTTCAACACCTAATACTCCTTCATATGTTGCTCCATATTGCAGCTCCTTTTTTTTTTTAGAGCTGCATCATTTTGCTGACTCATGTTGCATCTGATCCACCAAAACGCTAAGATCCTGCTCAGCAGGGCTGCTACCCAGCCAGTTTTTCTTGCATTCTGTACTTCTGCTTTTGATGATTCTTTCCTAAATGTGGCACCTTGGGTTTGTCTGGATAAACTTCATCCTGTTGCCTCTAGCTAGCTTTTCAATCTATCAAGATCTTTCTGTTTACATCTGTCACACTATTTGGGGTATTTTGCAGTGGTTTGTCTTCATTTCATAAAGCCCTGGATGCTGAATATCAAAAGTGGAAAAAAGACTGAATTTTGATTTGTCTTTTATAGGCTAGGAAAAAATATTGCATTTCTCCCTGGAAAAGTTGTGTCTGTGTTTGTCCCAGAATGGAAATACTGACATATACACTTCATCCTTCAGATCAGGGTTTAGTGAGCAACTGAATGCACTTACACTTTTCTGCCATTGATTCAATGATGCTAATCCAAGGATGACCATTTAGATGTACTTTGCGATGTCCTGGGGTAAACTGTTAGCACTTATCCTGTGAACCTGTTTAGGATATATTCTGGGACAATAGACATGGATGTCTGAATGATTGCACTTTATCCCAGGATAAAATGGTTTATCCCAGGATAAATAAAACATCTGTAGCCATAGTCCTCTGAGATTTGCAATCTGATTTTACACAAGTGAGGGTAGGTGCCTGGTGCCTGGATTACAGCTTAGCTGTATGCTTCTTGTATTTTAGGCTGAAAACATAAAGTGACAAGAACCTGAGAAGAGAAATGAAGATGGGATCAAAGGTTACTTACCAAAGTCCAGACACTTGTTCCAGTGTGCCTGGGCTTTCCAAGGAACTTGTTACACCTGGATTGGTTTATCTTAAATGTGGACAGCTTCTATTTGTTCTTGACACTTCTTAAAACCAACAGCAGAGTGTTACACTGAACATCTTGGAAACCAGATCTAACACCACAGAAGGCATTTTCATATTAGCCCGAGTTTGTGACATCACTATTTAAATATTTTTTATTTATCTGAAAAGAGTTGCATGCAAAATATTTGTCTGCCTCAGGTGCTCTCTCAGTTGGTTCCTGGTTAGAGGGTCTTGCCTCTCTGCACAAGGTCAGACCAATCACCACATTTGGGATCAGAAGGTAATTTTATCCAATAGGTAGGATTGATAAGGACTGTGGCCTTCCTCTGTAGCTGAGGGTGTGGCCCTTTTCCTTGTATCTCTTGAGAATATTTTAACAACCTTTGCAGAACATTAGTCACCGCTGTACCTCTTCTTTATCTGTGTCAGGTTAGGGTACTATGCTCTGTGGTTGCGTGACAAGATCGCCTGTGTAGTTTTAGTAATAGCTTGGATAAGGAGTTGCTTATGGTGCTTTGGATGGGGATGATCCTGCTTAAGACGGGGGGTTGGACTAGATGAGCTCCTGAGGTCTCTTCCCACCCTGCTTTTCGATGACTGTATGAATCAGTTGCATTACTCTCCTCCATTATTTTAGGGTGATCCCTTTCTTCCTTGTAATTGGCACCCCTTTTCTGGAGCAGGGGTGGTCTGTATGCACAGCAAAGCAAAAACACTGATGCCTAGTAACTCAGCATGATTTTGAAAGGGCCCTCATGGAAGAAAAATAAAATAATGCCAGTCTGCTCTTATATTGAAAAGTCTTTATATATGTTATCACTCTCTTCACTGTCATCAGCATCAGTCTGAAGGGAGATTACATTTTGAAAAGTGCATATTGTGGTTGTAAATGTGGTATTGCTAGTCTGACTAGCCCATCATACAGTAGTATTATCCCATGTTTTTATTTGATTACTGTAGCTTTGCAACATTACACTATAATCCGCAGTTCTCATTGGTTGTCTTTCTGCTGCACATTTCACACATATCTCCTCTCTTGGCTCTTTACTGCAAGGTCTTATTACAGGATTTGTTGGGATGGTATTTGTAATAATTAAAGAGACTGTTTCCATATGATGAAAATTCAAAGTGAAATAGTGGTTCTTATGCAGAAATAATGAAAAATATGTCAACACAGAGAACCAATTTAGCATGTGTAATAAACTGGGGGAAACTGATACATTATACAGCTTCGGCAAATAAATAACTTTCAGAAAAAAATTACTAGCACTGGCACTGTTGTTTTTCCTGATGATGCAGCACAGAGGATAATAAAGCACTTGCAATATTCTGACTTCTGAGGTTATGAATGCGGTGTTGTTCTTTTTCAAGAGAAACCATTTCTGTAAACCAAACAATTGACAATCATAACTGTGTGTTGGATGAGAAATCATTTGGTTAAATTTGTATAAAAGCCCTGGAAAACTGAAGCCCTGGTATGACCCAGGCAGCTGCAACAGCTATTTATAAGTTAGGCAACCAATCACTTAGGTGCTTTTGAAAATTTTATTCTCCAGTTCTTTTACCATCAGAATATCTTAATTCTTTAATGGAAGTGAAGTCTCCATACAGTCTCCTCTGCAGTCTGCTAAGTTTCAGTTTTTGTTGTAATTACACTCATTTTTTAGCAACTGGATTAAGGCAACCAACCTCAGTTGAATTTGAAGCAATAACTGGATGTGTGATGACACAAAATAATCATTCTCAGATCCCAAAGGCATAGGCAGTTGCATGGGTTCAGTACTTACAGGGGAGCAATCCTAGGAATGTGAAGGGCCACAATGAAGTTATATTGGGGCACCTACGCACATGACAGATCTCTGCTCCAATGCATGCTAATTGGCACGCATTGAAGCAGACTTAGTTAACCGAGTCTGCTGCATGTTAATTGGTGTGCTCCAGCAGCCTCTGTGTCACGTGTATTCAGCATCCCCGCACTTCAAAATAGCGGCAGGGGCACTTTAAAGCTCATCAAACAAGCTTTAGGTAAAGTGACCCTGCTGTCATTTTGAAGCATGGGACACTAAGTACACATGACGCTGCAGGCGCTTTAATTAGAGTGGCTCTCAGAGCCACTGTAATAAAAGAAGTGCCTCCCTTCCCCCCCCCAGTTTCTGGAGCACATGTATAGATGCCCTTGGTGACTATGTTTGAAGTTTGTTGAACCATTGCTTTGCATGTACGTGCCATTTTTCTGAAGAGTTTTGAAAATGAGGTCTGTTCTCATGGGTCAGAAAAATTTCCTGGCACAGTTTTGGGAATATTACAATTTAGATAATTACTTTCCACCTATTTCACCTAGATTACCAGTATCATTATAGTTTGATACAATAATCTTCACTTCTCTTCTGAAAAGGTTTGCTAATATTGTCACATAATGTTAGCAGATATGCTTAATTCCAGATATTCCAGATATCACTTTTTATTCCAGATATGCTTAATTTTTCAGTCTTAAGTCAATGTTAATTACCACATGTAGCTCCTAAAGTCCCCTATTTGACTATCTGGCATCTTCATCTCAGTAATTCAGTAATTTAGCTATGCTACATCTATGGTAGCATCACTGTAGTAGCTATGTGCCAATACATTAAGTTGCCTTTGACTTCCACCTATCCATGCCAAAACACTTCTATCCCTTTTACAGAGCATAGAGAAATTAATCGTTGTAAGGTCTACACTAACATTTGCAACAATCTGTTGCAGGCTTTAGGTCTACTTCCTTTAGGAAAAATGAGTTTCTCCTCCATTGTTAAAAGAGCTGATAAATATGCCAAAGTTAGTATTGCTTTAAGCAGTATTACTGATTGTTTTACTTTTTGGCCTTTTCTTTCTATGGTTATTTCTTGCAATTTCAGAATTGTTAATTAACATCTTCTTATTTCCAAATAGGAAAATTAAGCACAACACTTAGGGCCATCCTTTTTCTTCAGAGACAAAGACAGATAAAGCTCCTGTTGACTGTTAACAATATTATATCATTGTTGTTTATTACTTGTCATTGCTAAGAACTACTTTTAAACAAAGTCCAAGGGACAGCTGATGAAAGAGAGGCAAATACTACCTTTTGAAATTCACACTTTATTCCCATTCAATTCAAATTCCCATTAATGTTTTGCTAGCATTTAATTTGTCCTCTAGCACTGTGCAGAGGTGGATCCAGGATTGATGGGGGGAGGGAGGAGTTTACAGGACCAGTAATTTTGCCTCTCCTTAATCAGCTGCCCTTGAACTTTGTTTAAAAGTAGTCCTTGGCAATAAGAAGTAGGGCTGTCAAATGGTTAAAAAATTTGGTCACAATTAGTTGTGTGATTAAAAAAATTAGTCACAATTAACCACAATTTTAATTGCACAGCTAAAAACTCCAAAATTTATGTGCAGAAAAACTCAAAATTATGCAAAATTATGCAGGTACTTTGTATGATTGGGTGTGGAGTGTTGTGTGTGTGTGTGTGGGAGGAATTTGTGAAAGTGTGGGGGGCTCTGTGTGTGTGTTGGGGGGGTTGGAGCCTAGGGAGAGGGAGCTCCCTGCACACCCTAACAGGAGTGAGGGGCAGCAGCAGGGCTGGGGGGGGGCTGTGGCTTGGGAGTGAGGGACAAACGCACACACAAACTCAGTGCCACACTGGAGCGGAAGGGGTGGGAGTAGAGGGTCCTCACGGTGAAGGAGGGAGGGAGTGGGGCAGAGACAGGGACAGGTGCTGGAGTGAATGGGAACCAGGGCCACGGCAGGTCATGGGATGGAGCCGCAGTCCTCTGCATTGCTGCCACTGCCCCGCTGGACTGCCCAGAGACAGCGAGCGGGGCCCAGGTATGAGCTTCAAAACCACATGCGCGATTAACGTATTAAAAAAATTAACTTGACCCAATTAACATGTTAATCACGTGGGTTAACTGCATTTCATTGATAGGGCTAATAAGTAATAACCAATGAGATTAGAAGGCTGGGGGTACAGCTGAACCATTGTACCCCCTCTGTATCTGCCCTTGGTACTGTGTTGAAATAAAATGGTTGCTCTGTTGGTGAAAAATGGCCATGTTTTGGCAAGTATTTGGAAGAATTTTCAAAACCAATGTGTTTATTATCCCAGACATTGAGTGAGTTGAGATTCTAGATCCTGGAGATGTAATTTTGTCTATAGAATACTGTTTATAGGAGGAAATAGAAAGAGTTCTATACACCCCTTAAGAAAATGCCTTTGGACCCAGAAATATTGGGTGAAAATCAGTGGATGCTGCATGTGAGTGTGAATCTCTGCGGCCAGTAGTTTCTGGGATGGTAGAAGTGCTGTGGATACTTGTAAAAGCAACTATGTTTGTAGCTACAGGTGAATGTGTATTCATCTATCTATTATCACTAATCTCCTATTTTATTTATACTTCTTTATTTGAGGCTACTATGCAACCTGCAAGAAATGATAAGAGTTGATCTTACATTAGGCAATCCTCTTCTGGATTTGTAATAAATAACTATAAGACCTTTAGGAATAACATGTGTGATTTGGAGAAAATTTTTCATAATTTTTTTTCTTTAAATGTCAGAATGGGGTCACTTTTGATGCAGAGCTACAGAAATGTCAATTTGTTACTGTATGGATTGCTTGCATTTGCTTTCTGACTTTGATGGATAACCCAGTGGTGTTCTATCCGTGGACTTTTGTCTTTTGAATCTGTTGATTCTGCACCAAGATTTAAAGCAGCTGACACTCCTGTAAATTAGGCTGCTAATTTTTTACTGGAAGAACTATAATTCTCAAAATACTTGTAGGGGAAATGTTCTGGAAGTGTTTTTTCAATCTGGGATCCAGGGGTGACTGGTGCCTCCTGAGTCTGGGGGAGGGGCACAATTTGTGGGCAGTCCCGGGGGCGGGCCAAAAACCCCATATCCACTTCTATACTTCTGTGCCACAGCTTAGTGCCCCCTCTCCCCCGCAACATGCTGCTGGCCTGTGTGGTAAAAAAAACTGCCCGGTCCTTAGCAGTTGGGGGCCAATCTCAAGGAGGGCACGTGTCCC
>NW_017729025.1:132379748-132384901 GCF_001723915.1 Gavialis gangeticus
CCCCCCCCCACACCAGTCGCCTGTGCTAGGATCATTTTGCTGATTTGCCTAAAGGACAGAAGGCACAAGAGCAGGAGAGATGGAAGGATGGATCCATATATTGTCTTACTTCCTGGTTGGGAGAATCTAGATAATGGAGTGATTTTTACCTCTTCACAAGTGGTCTAAGTTTGGCCTGTGGCCAATAGTGATACAAACTTTTTACCAACTGGCTCTTCTGCACCATTAGAAATGGCCTGTTTAAAGTCAATCAACTGTCTGTTTGTGAATGTTAATGTTGCAAAAACCAACCAAAGTGACTGGCACGTGTCATTTTTGACAGACATCGAGAGTATGGTTGGGGTTTATGAATAGTGACAAGACGCTAGTAAAGGACTACCCATGTTGTACATGACCTGGTAAAAGCGAGTCCTTCTGTAGAGCTATATATTTAGCACCCTTCAGGAGCCCTAAATTCTCTTCAGGCCAAATTCTGCCCTTATCTGTATCCTTGGCATTTATCTGTGAGCAGGATTGGGAACTTTACACGTAAAAATAGATTTTTTTTTCAGGTTGTTATTGGAAATTACAAAGCAAACTCCTGTTTATCTCTTCACCTCTATCCTCTTCCCACCCCATAATTTTTATCCTCTTTTTTCTTTTATTTATCTTGCAATCCCCTTGTCCCATTTCTTCATCCTATGTGTGAAAATACATTAATAGCTTGTATGTTTAGTTAACAGCTAAACATCTTAACAACTTACTCCTGTTCCTTTTACCTAAGATAAGTCTTGATTCAGCAAAGAATTTAAGCACATGCTTAAAATTAAACACACTTTTTCATGTTTCCCTGACTTTGGATATCTGTGTGGTCCTGAGAAGTGTTGGGCATTGATAGTTCCCACTGGCTTGTGTCAGGAACTCTGTGGACTCAGTATCTCTTGTGGTCAATGAGATTGCTGTGTGAGCAGAAGCTGCACATGTGAACATCAGGAAGGTGTCAAGAAACAACTAGCTTTGCCTGTCACTGCTACTGTTTTTACAGTTCTTGGCTTAATAGTTAAAAATTAACCTGCCTACCTCAAATTAGAAAGTTCTCCAAGTGCCCTTCTGAACATCAGCTTGCATTCATTGATCTTTCCTAATTAAATTCCATTTCAAAGTCATGTTGGATCAAACAGTCTCTGTTCTCTTCTTATATTACCTTCATCTGTTTGGTAGCAGACCTGTCAGGGCTGTCTTCTCATTTGACTGAGAACTTAGCATGCCTTTCATCCTTGAAATGAAATGGAGCTCATTCCAGCATTCAGGCCTAACAAAGGGCCATGACAGATTAAGAAACACTACATATTTACAGAGATTGGAACCTAATGTAAGCACCCAGTCCTTCATTAGTCTCTTGTCAGAGTTGTCAAAGAAAGAAGAGCATCTCGGAGCATGCAAACAGCTTAATCTTCTCAATTTGTGTTAAAAAAAAGATAAAAGGATGGGCTTCTTGTCATGAGTAGGGAGTTATGAACCTGGGTGGTAGACACAGTCATTACATAAGTTGTTGCTCTTTATATATTCCTATCTGTCTGGCTGAAGCTGCCTTTTGTCTTTGTTTTTGATTCTGTTGGTGTTAAGCATGACACGTGCATCAGCACTGCCTCCAGAGATGGTAATCTCCTGGAATAATTTTAAGGTACAAGAGGTGGCCACAAGGGGAAAAAAAAACATTCAAAGTGAAGATCCTGGAAAGTCCTTTAAGGCAGTGAGGGCCACCCTCTTTGGCAGGTATGCCACAAATGAGCCCTATACTCTTGAATGCCTCTCCAATCTCCTTTCTCTGCGTTCTGTTTTCTGCTCCCTGCCTGAGCTCTGCCTTATGATACTTGCCCTGCTTGCCTCTCCTCAGTCTGCCTGTCCTCTCCCCCATCTGTTGTGTGCCACATATAGAGGCTGCTGTGCCACTTGGTTGGTCAGTACAGATTGGCCACTGTGCTGTAAGGCATTGGAAGGGTTGAGTTGGTGAAACACCAAATTAGAAGTTTTTCAACATCAGAATCAATTCTGTTTGATTAATCAGGCACCATTTTTCAGAACTGCTGTGTGCTGCAGATTCCCAGAGTAACTTATCCCTTTATGTTGCATCTTAGAGAGGCAATGGACCAGATTTATTAAACTTTTGAGTCTATATGGCTGAAATCGATTCTGTATTTAAACATGATGATATGTATCTGTAACTTAAATAGCTGTCTTTTGCTTTCTTTGCATTGCATCTGTAAATTTAAAAAATCCCTATATATGCAGAGTTCAGGAACTATTTGGCACACCGTGTACAGAGAAGAGATGCATATGTTCTCTGCTCCCTCTATAAGACTTTATTTTTGCTTTTGTTGTTTTATTTAATTTTTAAAACTGCTCAATGAGGTTAAATAAAAATCAATACTAGTGAATAAAAATATGCTTATTGGCATTACAGTCCAGCGCACAGCCATTTCAAGCAGAGTCCCATTCCTAACCTGATTTTATCATCATGAGTAAGAACTGTTTAACTAGTGTTGTTAATCTTTAATCTGTGGATGCTATCAGGTACTAATATAGGTGTTTGTGTTTAGAACATTTTATCTGAAATCTCAAGAATGTAATAAACAGGAACCATATGCTCTGTGATTGGCTTTGTTTCCAGAAAGGAGAGGAAAGTAGCTTTCAGGAAACAAAGCCTATTGAAAGGCAATTGGATTTTCCCTGGGCTTTGTTTCCTGAAAGTCACTTTGCTCTCTTGTTGCTACAAAAGTGGCTACCTGCCTGGCTTGCACTAAAAGTCTAAAAATATTTCTCTTCATCTTTGTCTTTTACAGAAGCACCACCTAAACCAGAAGAAAACCCTGCAGAAGCTTTCACAGACTCATCCCTCTTTGCTCATTGGGGCCAGGACCTTAGTCCTGAGAACAGACGTATTGCCCTTAAACAGTTCCAGTATTATGGCTACAATGCTTACCTAAGTGATCGCCTGCCACTGGATAGGTCACTGCCAGACCTCAGGCCTAATGGGTAAGTGCTTTCAATTAAACTTAGTATGAGCTGCCCAAGAAATGCCAAGGATTAGTTCATGAGTTCTGAAGTTTGCCAGCTGGAGGAGTGATGAAATATAAAGCGCTTGCAGGGCTAGCAGATGGGTTACCTAGGTTGGATCAAAAGAGTAGTTCATGGAATTAGCATGCAATTTTCAGAGGTTTAGAAGGATTAGGTGTCCAATGACCACTGGAAGTCAGGGCCTAACTTCCTTAATTTCCCTTGAAAATCCAGTCCTAATGATGATTGTTACATAGCCATTATGTGAGGTATGTAGACATACCTCTAGGTTCATGCTGAAGGTGCTGCTTATTTTTTGTACGTATCTGTAGGTACAGACGTACGTACAGACGTACCTCTAGGTATGTGCTGAAGGTGCTGCTTATTTTCTGTTAAACATCTATTTATTCCCAAGACCTAGAAAGTACAGGGAATTGCTGTTTTGGAAGCTTGTGGAACCCAGACCATGGAATCTAAGGGACCTCAGTAATGAGAGAGTCCCTCTGGAGTGGTGCAGTGTGCACCTTGAAAAAGTCAGCAAGCAGGCTGTTCTGGTGGGGTGCTGATTTAGTACATCTCTTGGATGACCCCTGGCAGCTGAATGTTGATAGAACCTCAACTTAGGTTTAAATTGGCTGTTTTCCGATACAGGTGCTTCAAGCCTACTTGATCACTGCTATTCCAATGCATGTTACGTAGATACACACATTGTGCCCTGATTGCAGACTGTGTGGGGCCCATTGAATGCACAGACTTCCCTTTACTGCTCTGCTAATGCACTTCAGTCTATTATGGAGTGCCCACTTCTGTTCTCCCTGTTTTAAGTCTCTTGATCCCTGCAGTACTAGGTGTATTTTCTCATGTTGCAAAGCTACAAATTTTGGTAGTGGGACACTTGTCCATTCGGGACTAGATAGAGATTAAGATATTTCTGATAACCCACTAAAAAGGTCATCATAATTGTTGTTGATACAAACCAGGATTCAGTTCAAACGAGTGACCCAGAAGTGAAAGGTTGTATAGATCGTTATGGATTCCCTAACCAATCGAGCTAGTTCCTTTTTTAGGTCTTCTAACCATGTGTTTTAATATGGAAAAGAAGCAAATCAGTAATTTTACCATATGTTAAATAAAAAAATATATAAAACATATGACCCAGAATTAATAAAACAGTTTGATTACAGAACTAGTATTGAGACTAGATATTACAAAACTAACATATTTACGGTAAAGGCAACTTTAAGGATATCAAGGCCTTTGCAATTATATTTGCATTTTCAGTTTTAATCCATTTATCAGCATTCTTATGAACAATCTGTCTCTTTTTTTTAATTTGTTAATTAATTTAGAAAAAAAATCAGTCTTCTAGGATTAACAGGACATTATTACCAGAATGGGAGCAAGTCTGTTCTTATATGAAATGATGCTCTTCAAGGATTTTAATTTAAGTTCTCTAGGTATAAAATATTAAAAAGACTGAGAAAAAATGAACATGACTGTAGCTGGGAAAAAATTATTGTAGTTGGGACTTTTAAAGAAAACTAAGCTAGAAGGAATTATGATAATGATTTTCCATGAAAGTGTTGGTCCTTAATTAACTCTAAAGAGTGAAAAAATGTTAGGAATTAAGTTATGTTTATGATTTCATATATACAAAATAATGAATGACACAGCTTTGTTACACATTAAGTTTAGGCAGCTCAAGGAGTTCTTAACCCCTGGATTATCCACACATTAAGATGTGTAAAATAGTTTTAAGTACCCCTTAGGTGTATTTAAGTTATGCCACTCCAGGGCAAGTTTATCTCTGATCCATGTTACCCAGCTTGTGTTCCCTGAATATGTGGCCACTTCCCAGAGATAAGACGCCCAAGCTTCAGTCCTCCTGCATCCCAGGATGCAGTGTCCCTTCCTCCTACCCTCTTGTTCTTTGTGGACAAACTTTCTACCCCCTGAACTCTGGTGCCAAGGGGGTGGCACTGGCACCAAACCAAATCCTCCACTCACCTCTGGGGGTGTGACTTGGCAGGACAGCTTGCAAGGGAACGGACTGGTTCAGGAGGAAGGTTTAGTCAGGATGGAGGGGGGAGCAAGATTGGGGTCCCTGTGAGCTGGGG
>NW_017729025.1:132384917-132391396 GCF_001723915.1 Gavialis gangeticus
TGCAAGGGAACGGACTGGTTCAGGGGGTAGGTTTAGTCAGGATGGAGGGGGGAGCAAGATTGGGGTCCCTGTGAGCTGGGGCTTCCCTTCTGAGGCAGTGGCTACCGAATCCTAATCCCAGTTTATTAAAACATGAGACTTTCTTTAATTTACTTATTCTTTATTTATTTTTAGTTTCTTTGTTTTTACTTCTGTTTATTTTATTGTTTAGTGGCTTCAGTGGCTGACATCCTTCATTTCACCACCTAGCTGCCACTCCTACCCATTGCCTCCCCACCTCCCATTTTACTACCCAGTCCCATCTGAAAATTCTCACCCTTCCAGCCTTGTGCTCCTGCCCCCACATGCACCAACCCTTCTCTCCAACTCACCCCCCACCTAAAGCAGGGATAGAAGCCTTTTGTGGCTTGCCAACTCTCTAGTGGCAAGTCATAGCTGTGCAAGTTGGGGACAATCAGAAAAAGTTTTTAGCCTGACTATTTAATTGCTGTAAACTCGAGGTCATATTAACACTGATTTACATTTGTGAAGCTTAAAGCATAATGTGTAACAAAACCCACAGAGAATATAGATCAGGATAATTTTTTCACCATTTCCCAAAAATAATACAAGAACTAGGAGATATTCAGTGAAATCAGAATGTAGCAAGATCAGTACTCTTCAAAGGGAACATGTTTTCAGGTACAGTGCAAGAAAACTGTGGAACAGGTACCATGGGTTTCCTATACAAATGTTCAGAGGTGTGTGTAGGGAGGGAGAGGGAGGAGGCAGAGATTTTAATTAAAGTGGTTCCTGGTCAGCTGCTCTAATTAAAATGCCTCACCATCATGTGTATTAAACCCCCATGGATTTAAAAATGGCCATGGGATGCTTTATCTAAACCTCATTCGACAAGGTTTAAATGCAGCCATTTTAAAGTGCATGAGGGGCTTAATACATGTGACCCTGCAGCAATGCTGCAGCATTCTAGTGGGAATGTAGAGGAGACTTGATTAATCAAGTCTGCTCCAGTGCATTGTAATTAGAACACTAATGAGCATGTGTATAGGTAGTCATTCAGGCCAGGAATATTTCAGGGTTTCAAAAAAGGATTGGGAATTTGTATGCATATGCAACTATATAAACAAGGTTATCTAGCGTGATGCTAAACATTAAAATCAGAAGGGCAGAAACTAATCTTTAACTACTGAGGGTTAGGAAAGAACATTCCCTGGGCGTGCTTTACCTCATAATTATCAACTGCAGGATATATTTCCTCTGTTCCTGAAGCAGATGATACCAGCTACTTTCATTGTCTCCATACCAGGCTAGATGAGCTGCTGATCTTGGAGTGAGCATTGCCACCTAAACTGATTCATACCATATTTTCTCAAATCCAAAATGAGGTTTTTTTCCCTCGTATTGGATTTGAGTACCAAGGGAGGGTGGGGCTTGGGAGAGCAGTTGACTGCTGCAGGTCTGACCCCAGCCTTGATCTAGGGTTGGAGTTGGAGCTGTCTTTCCATCAGCCTCTTCTCCCCCCTGCCTGCTTCCCTTCCCCCCTTCCCCGCTGCCTCTACTTCTTCCTTGCCACTTGCCCTCCCGAGCTTCTGCTCTTCAGTTCTGAGTCTGAACCTGCTCTGGCCCAGGGCACAGAGCACATGGTCAGTTCTAACCCAGCCCAGTCATACAGCCATGGTGGTAATGACAACAGCTCTAGCCATGGCTCTGGGATTGGGGCTAGAGCTGCCACCACCATAACTGCTACTGCATCACTGGGCTGGGGCAGGAACAACCATGTGCCTTATGCTCCATGTCTCTCATGAGAACAGGGCCAGAGCAGAGTCATGGAGAGTAGGCAATGGCCAGGAGGAGAGGAGGGGAGGGAGAAGGCATCAGGAAAGTCCGGCAGGGTGGGTAGGTGCCATGGTAGTGGGGCAAAGGCAGGGGCACACATGCAAAAGGAGGGGCAAGTGGTAGGAGGGATAGGTGGAAGGGGACAAGGTGTAGGGGTCAGGCCACTTGACTCTGCCACTGCTTTCCTTATTGCAGTGGTGCTCTGTGTGTGTGTGTTAAGGGGAGGGGGGTGATTTTTAAGACAATCCTTTGTACGTGGAAAATTATAACAACATTTCCATGTGTAGAATCTAATTTGAGGGGGGATCATCTTCAATTCTAAGGTTTCTTGGATTTGGTTAAATACAATACTAGGCTGTGATATTCAACTTGTGGCTAAGGGCAGCCAGAGGGTGGTAGTGACCCCATTACTGCTGCCTTGCGCTAAAGTTAATGAAACAGTGGATCCTGCCTCCATTGCCCCAGTGGCCTGTACATGGGCCTTTATAACAATTATCCTTTTCCAACCACTGGGAATGAAAAGTACCAGAAATACTGTTATGAATTAAATTTTACCATATATATAAAGAGATTTCTTTGTCCTTTCTTTTTTTTTTTTTTTTTGACTAGCCTCTGTGCCAGGACATCTGATGGTATCTGGCATACAACAGACAAAAAGTCATAAACCTTGAAAATGCCTCTGGCAAGGACAGCTAAACCAAAGGCTTAGAGTAAAAATATACTGTTTGTAGGTGTAGTTATCACACTGATCTGAAGAGAAAATATACATATGCATGCGGTCCAAGCTTGTAGCTGTCAGTTTGTCAGCTGCCCTTCAACTTTACTGGTAACTTTAATAACTACAACCAGATAGAAAGCTGTAAGTTTTCTTTTCAGATTAAGCTGTCCCTATGTTCTTGCAAGACTTTTCTGTAACAAGCCTGTACTTAATCAAAGAGATACTTCAACCCTTTTTATATCATGTTAGTACAATTCCATTGTAATTACTCTGCTCCTTCGTATGTAGTTCAAATAGTTGGTATCAGAATCACTTGACACAGCAGCTAAATATCCATGGGTTGAGTCCTGGAATCTCAGTCCTGTTCTACAGACAAGCTAATCTCATATAATAACTGATAAAGGCATATGTGTGATTTAGCTGGTACATAGTCCTGGCCTTCTGTTTAGGGGTAAATTTTACCTCCTGTGACTGCTCACTTTTTGTTGGGGAATGGATTAGCTCATACATAGTGTTTCAAAGGAGGCCCCAATCCTAAATCAAGACAATGAATAAATGTATAATATGAATTAAAATAATTGAGTGATCTCCTCCAAAATACTTGGTCCTCCTGAAATGAGGATCGCATATAGGAATAGTTCCTTGCTGTCTCTCTTTATCTGCAGTACTTAATGCCTAGCGCAAATAATATCTGAGGGGAGATTCAGTCACATCTTTTCCTTTAGTACTTGCTCCTGCTGCAGTCTTGGTGATTTGCTGTTTACCTTTCTGGCACCCCTCCATCCTCATCTGTCAGCCAGTGCTACATCTACACCTTTGGCAACCAACTAACTACTGCTCCTGACTCTAATGAGCTTGGAGAAGTATTTTGAAGAAATCAGTGTCAATCGCACTTTATGTAGGGATTGGGATAAAACTTCTGGTTAACTGCAGCTCTCTTGTGTTTATTGCTTTAAGTAGGGCAGGCAACACCTAGGAAGCTTCTTGCGAGTGACACGTTGAACAGGCGCCAAAAGAAAGATGTCATTAAAAGCTGGTTTATTATGGGATCCCAGGGCTGTGTGCATTAGCTTTCCTTTTGACTGGATGCACAATTAAACCTCCACTTTTCTGGCTGGTAACTTTCTTTTGTTGTCTGATCCAGTTCCTTTAAACACATCTGTAAAACAGAGATAACATTGTTGTTTGCTGTCAGAGGGGATGAGGAAGTGGGGGGTGGCAGGAAAGAAAGTGCACAGCTGTTCACCAGCAAAGGAACAAGGCTGCAGAATTCCCCTCTTCTGAGAAGAACATGAAATGAAGGAATTAGCCAGTTGGGCACCAGGCAACTTTTTGTTTGGGTAACTTCAATCAGGGAAGCTTCCCTGTGCTGACAAACACTATATTTGCATGAAAAAGCAGAGCCAGGAGAGCTTGGTGTGTACTGGGGGGCTGGGGTGGGGAACTATTTACAACTGCAATAGTCTTTCTTATTCTCCATGAGTCTCTTTGGTTTTGAGCCCTTTGCTTAGCTGTCTCAGAGCAGTTTGACACTCCAAAAGTGTACAGAGATTATGGTCTGTTTGCTTTGCAGGAGAAAGGTTTTGATTGCATGTCAAAGACCCGGTGCTTAGAAAAAAATCACCACTTTTTTCTATGTTATAATGCACTGAGCAACTCAGCGGGGTCAATAGTAAAAGTGTTTGCTTTGAACACAGGCAGGGTTAGGGTCCTGTTAACAATCATAAACTAGGCATAAATTAAGTAGATGTGATATCTAAGGAATGCAAGTATGACTGCAAAGAAAAAAAAGGCACAGTTCTTAAATTGACCTTTTAATGGTGCTTTAGAAATGGATTGTAATTTTCTAGTCGTACACTTAATGTATCTGTGTTGAGAAGTGATAGTTGTATATAAAGTCTGGAGACAAGCTGCTGTGGGACTTGGAACTAAGGTTCTACTGATTTGCTTTCAAAAAGCAATGGCAAATTAACTGTGTCATCCCAAATTATGACAAAATAAGAGATACTACTTCCTGAGGCCGTGTGGATAGGACATGAAGTATCTTCAATAAAGCTCTTTTTTTATCACAGGTAAGAAATTATGTTATTTGGTATAGCTAGAAGAGGGTAAAGGCCTATAACAGCGCCTATGCCACTCGGTAGTACTAAAGAACCTCAGCTATCAATATTTGAAAAAGAGATGATCTACCCTTAAAGACAAAAAGTAAAGAAAGAAAAAGAAACTGTGGGCATTGGACTCAGTCCTTGTCTTTCTCTTTTTTTCTCTTAATTAATTTGAAAAAGTGACAGATGGTACGGAATTAAGAGTCAGAAGAATGCAGCCCCAATACTTCAGTGCTGGCTTAATGTACTGACGTGTAGCTTCCAGTAAAGACAAAATTAGCTATACCGGTGGTGTGATTTAGGAGCCCTTTACAAATATTGATGAAATTAACCTCATAATACCCTTTTAGGCATGTTATTATCTCTGTTTACAGATAGGAAAGGTAAGCTGAAGGGCAAAAAACTTAACCTTTCCTAAAATCATATAGCCAATTTGTGGCAAAATGAGGAACTCCTGGTTGCCTGTATAGCTCCCTAACCAGAAAGCCATTTTTTTTGTCTCTCTCACACATGCATCCAAAGGATAAAAAGTCTGAGAGAGCCTCTCTGTTGTCGTCTTGCCTTTTTGGTCTAAACATGATGCCATTTTTCAGCATTAACACAGAATAGTATCTCTACCTTGAGTAGCTAATTACAGTTTATTAAAGCTGTGGAAAAACAGTGAACAATTTCAAACATTTTTTTTTCCAAATTTTGAGTTTATTCAAAATTCATCAGATAGCATCTGACAAGTAGGCTATTGCGTATGAAAGCTCATTCCTCTCTAAATCAGGCATTCTCTAAGGTGCCACCTTGTCCTACCTTTTGCCCATTCAAAATTTATGATTAATAGTGGAAAATATCTAAATGAAACAAATTTAATTTTTTCCAAAAAAATCACTAAGAATTTTCACTTTGATTCAGTTAGAAATATCCTTTATTCAAATAGGTATTTTCATTTGAATTCGAAATGAATGAAAATGTTTATGATATTTTATTTTAAAGGAATTTCATTTCATTTCACTTTCTGGAAAATAATTCTTTTTTATTTTGGTATTTGGTCTCTTCATTTTTCACACAATAAAAATGTGAAAGTAAGAAAAAGTAAAAATGTAAAAGAGTAAGAAAGGAAGGGGAAAAAATAAATTCCTGTTTTCTGTTTCGCATTTTCTTCCTGGAAAAGTAAGGGAAATTATGAGAAGATAGGGTAAACATGTTGTCTCACTTTTCTACTTGTTTTTAGTTGTTTCTAATTTGAAAACTGAGAATGGTTTAAATGAGAGGGACCCTTTTTCTCTGAATTTTTAAATGAATATGCATTTTGAAATTTTGAAAAAAGTGAGTCATCTTTCTACCTACTGCTTTTTACTTTAAAAAGGTCTTAAAGTGGGATAAAATATAGGCAAGTGTGATAAAGAAACAGAAGCAACTGAAACAATGCATTGAATTTGAAAGTAAATTGTCTTTTTTGTTTCATTTATTTTAGATTTTAAAGTTTCTCATAAAATTGACAATTTTATTTGAAAATGACAAATTTGCTAATGATTAGAGGTAGCGGGCTAAGGAGCTGTAGGAAATGTTACTAATAAAGAGATTGTGGAGGGAGAAGCAAGTTTTTGTTGACACAACACAATGATGACACCTTGGCCATCAGGTCACAAGCCTCTCCTTTGCTTTTTAGTACTTTTCTTGAGCAAAATCCTGTTTATGTACAACAGTGTAAAATATCCTGCTCCCTTGCACCCAGGATGAATCAATCTGGAAATACTTTGTGCAAATTTCTAAGTAGCTTTTGGGGGTGTACTTGGTAGCCGTGTTGGTCTGAGATAAAAAGGCATACA
>NW_017729025.1:132396396-132397974 GCF_001723915.1 Gavialis gangeticus
GAAGTAAAAAAGACCAGAGAGGCTCAGAGTGAAGGCAGCAAGGAAGCACCAAACATAGACACTGAAAAGCTGGCAGTGTGGTCCCAAGGGCTGGTGTGGTGGGGGTAACTTATGCAGCAGAGCATTTAGATCAAGTGTCCACAAGCTACTTACAAAAAACTAGAAGAACTCTTGGTTCCAAAATGATACCTTTTATTAGTCCAACTGGAAAATGGCAAGAAAATTTTCCTTTTCTGCAAGCTTTCGGGATCAAAGTCCCTTCGTCAGGCTCTGGGAAAAATGTAAATGGTGCAAGGTGGTAAAAAGTCCCCATAGGCAGGAAATAAACTTCATCTTTGCACAGAGGGAGCTGAAGATGGAAGGCTGTCCCGCTGGGTCCCTGAGAGTGTCTTTGTCTTTGTGTTTGTCTTTGTGTTTGTCTTTGTCTTTGTCTTTGTCTTTGTCAAAGACACTCTCATGGACCCAGAGGGACAGCCTTCCATCTTCAGCTCCCTCTGTGCAAAGATGAAGTTTATTTCCTGCCTATGGGGACTTTTTACCACCTTGCACCATTTACATTTTTCCCAGAGCCTGACGAAGGGACTTTGATCCCGAAAGCTTGCAGAAAAGGAAAATTTTCTTGCCATTTTCCAGTTGGACTAATAAAAGGTATCATTTTGGAACCAAGAGTTCTTCTAGTTTTTTGTAAGTAGCTTGTGGACACTTGATCTAAATGCTCTGCTGCATAAGTTACCCCCACCACACCAGCCCTTGGGACCACACTGCCAGCTTTTCAGTGTCTATGTTTGGTGCTTCCTTGCTGCCTTCACTCTGAGCCTCTCTGGTCTTTTTTACTTCTCTTACACAGACACACAAATCTTCACAATCAGTAACCCCTGAAGCCCCCCCTACCCACCATAGTACACGCCTTTCTTGTGGGTGACCGTACCTGTGTTTTGGTTACTATTTTTTTCAATTCTCTGATTCCAGAAAGCAGCAGATTGGCTGCTAACAGCTTAAATGAAGACTAATGATTATGTCTAATTCACAATTATCTTTTAGAATGTTCAAATACTGTGTTTTAAAATAAATTAAACAAATGTAACATCCTGCCGCTCATGAGAAAGCAGCCAACAATCAGCATATTTTATGGTTGGAAGGGAAACTGGCAAAAAAAGTACTGCAGCTTAAAATTATGAATATTATAAAGGACAGAGCATAAGGATGCTCTGAGATAGTAATTAATCTGAAAAATAAACATTGTTCCTTTTGCAAATGAGTTGTTACATAAATATTCACCATTATAGTATGACGTATTATAATTTGTACTGCTTTTTCTGTAGGTTACATTCTCCAATAGCTGATGACACTCCTGGGAATAATATTTGACCTTCACAAGGCCTTGAAGTTCTACATTCATTTAGAAAGATTTCATATTTTTGTCTGGATGGTAATTATAGTTTTCAGTTGGTAGTTAGGTTTTAAAAAAAATCTATCTGAACACATGGTATTAAAATATGCAGAGCAAGTCTACTGGAGGAAAGGTTATGGTACTCTTTTAATTTCTGTAGTTAGTTGTCATTGTTATTTTGAATATGC
>NW_017729025.1:132402974-132403855 GCF_001723915.1 Gavialis gangeticus
GGTACTCTTTTAATTTCTGTAGTTAGTTGTCATTGTTATTTTGAATATGCCTCTTCTTTCCCTTGGCTGTTTAGATGTTGAATCTTGATGCTGGTTTTTAATATTTTTATCATTCTTTTCCTAAAGGAGCTCTATCATTATGTATGACTTATAGAACTCTAAGCTAACCAAAGGCATATTCATAAATTTCTGATTACTTATCAGAGGATTCACCATTATCTTGTGCTTATTTTACCATCAGTGAATTAATTTGTCCCTAGTTTCTTACACCCAATATAGCTACACTTTTTATCTGGCAACAATGCATGGCAGAATGTTTTTACAACAAGTAAACATTATAGCAGACATAATGGCAGCATAGCAAATACTTTAATATATATACTTCAATATAGTCTTCAATTTATATAAATTTCTTTGCTAGATTCTACAAGCTAGGACAAATAAACTTTTATCTGCAGAGTTTCTGCCAGAAGTTCTTGTTTCCCAGCTGTGGTAAAATTTCAGGTGAAAACATACTGGAAGGAGCAAACCAAAGTCACTGGTAATGTTGATTGATGCTGGGTAGGTCACCAGAAAGTGAGTGTAAGTGGTATTGTATTAAAACTTACCCAGTCTCACATGTCATGTATTTCCAAAATTTATTTACACCCTGGGAAAGAGAAAAAAGAGTGAGTACAGCAGTGTGCTGGCTGTAGGTGTTGTATGGTTTCTGACCCCTTCCCAGGGATTGCTGACCTACTGGTGGCGACAGGGTGGGACCTAGGTTAGGTCGTTTGGTATGCCCTTAGAGTGTTGAATTTTTTGTCTGCCATGACTTAGATGTAATTTTTTTTCAGGAGGCAGTTCCCCACAGATGACCTTCTAGATGCCTACTCCTGTTC
>NW_017729025.1:132408855-132418780 GCF_001723915.1 Gavialis gangeticus
TTAAGAACCTCAAAAAATACCTGCATTCTTAGACTCACAGAGATTTATGAGACAGAAGAGACCTTAGCTAGTTCTTCTGCATCATTCTGTTTAAATAGACCAAGCTCAGTAAAAATCTAAAATATTACACTAATTGAACAAACAGCCTAGCAGATGATAGGCACATTGTTTTGCTATCCAAACCTCCCCTTTATCCCACCCTAACCACATCCTGTCTCAGACAAGGATGAACACTGTCGAGACTACCAGATGACCCAAATTATGTATACTGTCTTAAACAGCAGTTGAAATAGGGGGTCTCTTTAACTGACCCTTCCAGCCTCCAAGCAACCAGTAATCCAGCTGCTTTCATTGGTGATCTTGGAACTTATCATATAAAATCAGTGTACTGACAACTTACTTCAGTGCCATCAAAATATGTCTGTCCCTAACAGGGGTCCTTTTGGGCAGTAGACTTAAGTCCTAGTCTTTCCACTTGAGGCTTTTGACTCATTCCCACTAGGCTTTCCATTCTTGTCTAGGGACCTCAAGCAATTACTCTGGGGCCACCCAGAGCCCTTCCTCCCTCAATGCAGCACAGTTTGGGGTGTAGGGACTTCCCCCCCAAACTGAACTCTAACCTCTGGGGCAGACCTCAATCCTGAAGAGGCAGAGAGTGTCCCAGCTTCTGGTTTCTCTTTCTGATCCATCTCCACTCTGGGGTCCCACTGACCTGAAAGTTGCAACATCTCTAGTCATCCGTCTGCGTGCCTGGATCACTGGTCCGGTACATGCAGGCTGCTGTAGCCTGTAGTTGGTGCTCCTCCGAGCTCTGCGCCCTTTGGGCTGGGCTAACTGCTTTGCTTTGTTGACTGGCTGCTCCTTGCCTGGGAGCCTCTCAGCCCTCTCCCTTTGTTGCATACTGCCACCCCGTGCCACTCTGGGGCCGGAAGTACCTTCCCCATATTGCTTTCCTTCAATCCGGAGCTTCAGGCTGCTCCAGAAGTGCTGGGATGTCTGCTGCAGACTGCTTCTGGGTGTCGCTGGTATTGGGGTAAGCTGGGGATGCTGATCATCTCCCCCTCTCTTCTCCTCTCTCACAAGCAGGAAGAACAGCAGAGTCTGGGATAATTGAAACAACTTGGATAATTGTTACTTTGAGCGTAACGTTTAGGTTAGATTCAGCTAGGTGTTGACAAATACTGATATTTCAGTCGTGGCAACGGTATTATCCCTTATGCTCATTTTCCTACGAGCTCACACATACTGTATTTATTATACTATCATTTGCGTTATTGTTTGATTTGATTTATAGATAGAGACCTACCCAAATCACGATTGCATGGTTTTTGTGGAAATCACAAAATCAAGTGATCTTCATGAAATCTGCGGGGGTAGGAGGCAGGTGGAAACTTACCAAGAATATAATGCTGGCTCTCCAGTGGAGCCAGCAGTCCTCCTAGCCAATGTAGTTGGCGGGGGGAAAAGAGGTGGAGGGCTGCTGCAAGATGGCTGCTACCCCCACCCCTCGCTGCTGATTGCCTGAGAGCTGTCTGTCATATAGCTCCACCCCTATTCAATCAGTGACAAGGGGTAAGGCCACATGATGGACAGCCGTTTTGGCCAATCAGTGCTGAGGGGAGGGGTCATATGACAGACAGCCCTCTTTACTTCTGAAATCAGTGGTGGGAGGCAGGGCCAGCAGGCCCCTTGGCTAATCAGAGGCATGGGGGAGCCCACCATAATAAGCTGTCAAAAATGGGGGTCGGCTATGCGATCTGGCTGCAAAATTGGCTGGCCATATCCTTAAGTTATGTAGACCCCAAACTATAGACTTCTGTAGCAGATTTTTTTTTCCTTATACTAGGCCCAAACCTACATACTTTTACCAGATCATTTTGACTGCTTTCACCGGGTCTAAATATCATCAGGAATCCACTATATTTCAGCTACAGTAGGGATAAATTTGGCCTGGTATTCATCATGGGCCAAATTCTGGTGCCCTCATTTATATTAAGGAGGACCTGATTTCAAATCTAATTCCTGTCACTTTAGTGGGATTATCGATGGGGCACAGCAAAGTCTGGCTCTTTGACTAATGAGTTATTTTAGACAAAAATTCTCTGACTGAATAGCATTTAGAATTCCTGAAGTGAGGTGTGTCAGATATTTAACGTTTATTGCTGTGCTTTAATGTATTTCTTGTCTCACTACACTCTGTTCTCATTCATAGCTGTTCTAAAGTATTTCCTTCCCTGGCAGCCCTAGCAACGGAGAAGCATTCTGAGAGATGTTATACACCTCAGGTTGAATTTACTCAGATGTTTTCTAATTCTTGACTTGGCCTGTCATGTCCTTTAACTGAAAGTCCATTTGCAATGATAGCAAGTGTTCTGTTTTCTTAACAACAAATGGGCCATAGTTCTTTTGCTTGGCATTAATGTATGTTTGGCATACATTTATAATAAAATACTTTGAATATTCCCTGGTGCATAATACCACCACAGGTTAACAACTGTTAAGTAAATGCGTACACAAAGTTCTACTTGTGTTCATGTAGATCAGTAAAGCCAAGTTTATTGAGACCATCAACTTCCAACTTATTAGATACTCTCATTGCCTCATACACAAAGTTCTCATTTTTATTCTTTATAGGAAAAGTTTGACTTTCAAGTAGGGAAAAAAATAGAACTTTATGGCTAAATTTTATGGACAAGAATGGCTTTTATTAAAAGGAGTAAGAAGTCATTTTGTTACAATTAAATCCTAAGCATAAGAAGCTTAAGTGACTAAGAACTAATTATTCTTTTATTATAACCCTGGAATTTATCTACATATTTATAGGACAGAGTTCCTCTGTATCTATTCTTGTCTTATTTCAAAATATTTTAGGGTCTGTTTTTCCAAATTTAGGGGGTCACAAATATTAGCCTTATTTGCTCATGCAGTTATGATACTTGGGTATGCAAGTTAGCAGCAAGCAGTTTTTGTTCATTTAAAAATATTAGCACCATACATTGTTTTCTCAGCTGTGTGCAGAGTTATATACTGCCTTGTTTTATCTGGGTCTATAATAGATTGCAAGCCTTAAGGGGCAGAAAAGGTGCCTTTTTATATTTGTACAATGTCATATACATTTTTGCAGCCCAGTAAACAATTGTTAATAATGGTGAAAGCAAAACTATGAGTCAGACATGGATTTTGAGTAAGCACCAAAAAGTTGAGCTAGTTTTCTCACCAGAACTGGCCTTCTTGCAAGATTAGTACCTAAGTACGTTCCTCTCCTTACTTCCATCCCTCTTATGTTAGTCCTTCACTTGGGCACTCTGTATTTCCCTTACAGCTTTGTCTTTTTTTGTCTATGACCCTTAACATTTTTTAATAAAGCTAAATTTCCTACTCCAAGCAAGCCAGAAACTGTAGGAGTGAGCTTCCTCATTTGTTTGTCTTGCAATAATTAAAACTACTTTGCACTTCTGGCCAAGAATACTAACAAGAAGGTTCAGTTCCAGCTAAGCTTGTGAGTTTTGGATCAATTCTTATTTTACTTGATATGGATATAAATCTTCGCAGAGATTCACTTTCCCCGAATTTTACTCAAATATTAACAAACAATATGATAAAATGTCATACTGCATTCTATGTTGAAGCAGTATGGCTGAAGCTGTATGGCTTAGAAATTAGATGATGAAACAGGTGTTAAGGCTTTCTGCATTCTGTTCCTGGCTGATATTTAATTAGCCGTGTAACATTAATGTGCCTCAGCTTCCTCAGCTGCAAAATGGGGATAGTGTTGGCTGTGTTCCTTGGGCAAAGGATTCTAAAAATTGAAAAGTGTTCTATTTCCTCACTATATGAGCATATTTATGGAAGGACACAAAGGATATATAGCTGCACTGCCTCCAGACCAGATCAAGAAGCACCTCAGTGAAACACAGGACACCTACTCTGCATGCTAAACTCAGAAACAGATGCAACATAGTCACATTAAAGCAGCACGAGGAAGCTTGTTTATGTCATTCTAGAACCACACGGGACCAGCGGATGGTATCCGACATCATCCGCTGGTCCCGTGACATCTACGTGGAACACATCACAGGCAACTGCCAATACTCTGACCCCACCAGATGAACCGCTGCTGGACCGGACCCTGAGGGGACCACCTGAATCCCCCTCTGCGCCAGATGGACTTCACTTCGAGATGATTCTTCAGCAATGGATGACCCCGCTCCACCCGAAGAGGACCCCCGCGATGAGACTCTGCATGGACTGAGACACTTTCTTCGACCTACTTCCTCCACCATTGCAGACCATTCTACGGGTTTGTGTGCATCTATCTTCTTTCTCTCTCAGCGTCGTGAACCCCTTCCCTCCCCTTCCTCTACCCCCTCTCCCCCACCCCCAGGCTTAGTTGGCTAACATTGTATTTTCTGTAACCTAGTTGCATTCCCCTTCTCACCCCCATCCCTCTAATGTTAGTCCCTCGCTCGGGCAATTTGTATTTCCCTACTGGCTTTGTCATTTTTTGGATTCACAATCCTAAACATCTAATAAATTCAATCTGTTTCCTGTGATTATTTCACACAGAGACTGCTTGCAAACGTTAAAAAAAGAAACAAATGATGCTTTACTTTAAACTCAGCACCTTCCTGGGCTGAGCCCAACACGTGCGAGAGAGCACCTCCATAAATAATTATGTTCTTTTTTTCTTAGTTGTCCCATGCTGCATATTGTATATTAAATGGAGCTTACTGGGTTGAATTTCATTAGCACTAAGTATATGTCCTGGTTGGGCAAGTTTATGTTATGGGCAAATATTTTGAGGAAGAATCCTAATGCTTCCTCCCCTCCAACCTGCAGAGTTTCTGTCAAGTTCCAGTAACCATGACAACAGTTACTTTAGCTTTATTAGCCTCATGTAATTGAGTAGAGTTGGCTGCTGGAGGTATGTTTTTCAGTGCAAACATAAATGATACTGGTTATTATTATTATAAATAATACCTAGGATTGACATTAAAAGCTTTTAATGGTAATAGCTGAATGTTCACAATATTCTGTGAAGTTAGTTAAATAATATTAGCCCCGATTTCCAAACAGAAGTACCTGAGGCACAGGCAGGTTAAGAGCCCAGCCAAGGCCCTAGAGTAAATCAAAAGCAGAGTTGACATTATCACTCAGGAGCTTTGGGTTGCTGTGCAACCACTTGATTCTTAAAACTTATTGGCTCTAAGGTTTTGAGCCTTTTCATTTCTTCTTCCCTTGTTTGTACTCTCAGGCTAGGTACAGACATTCAAAAAGCCTGAGGTGAAATCAATCTGTAAGCAGCATAGTTTAGATCATTAGTGAACAGAATGCACATTTGCCCTTTTGGGGGGAGTGTGCAAATCTGAGACCCACTTTTAAACCAGTCTACATGTACCAAACTTCTGTTGTTTCAACACATGGTTTTGTGTGCTGAAGTTCTGTTCTGTTCTGGTTTCTGATCACTTGTACCTATAAAAGTGTAATGTCTGTACCTGGTCTCGGTATACATTTTAAGCACATGCACATGTAGAGAACTGGGTGGTTTTTATGTGGGATTAGGCTATGCTGAAATCTGAATAAAATTCTACAAATGAAATCTAGCAGTAGTTTGCATTTATATACATGTCTTATATAAATTAGTTAAATATGCAAAGGCCTGGACATCTAAGTTGAAATCCAAATTCTAAATGAAATAAGTAGGTAATTCTCTCCTCTCTCTTGAACATGAGTGCATATAGAAAGCAATATAGCTGGGAAACATTTTAAGAGTGTTTAAACAAAAATGAAGTGGATTCCTGCTGGAGAAGACCATGTATGAGCCTGAAAGGGGAGGTTTGTTTTACTGATAAGGCATGTGTAGTCTCAGCATAAAGGTAACTTCAACCTTTATTTTGCCTTATCCTTGTTTTTATATGCCTTGTGGTATTTGGTATCAAATGTATTTCTTATATGTAGAGGTCTACTTGACTGGAGGAGGAGGCAGCTGGCTAACTTTGCAGGGAGATCACAGGGCTGGATACCATTTTTGAGGGCTGATCATGGTAGGGTGCCCCATGCCTCTGGTTGCTTAGATGCCCTAGTAACCCACTCCTCATTGTGATTGGCTGCAAGGGCTGTCTGTCATACAGCCCCACCCACCGCCACTGAGTAGTTGGAAGGGCTGTCTATCACGCGGCCCCACCCCTCACCACCGATTGGTGGTGAGGGGTGGTGCTGCATGACAGGCAGCCCTCTCAGCCAATCAATGGTGATGGATGGGGCAGTAACCATCTTGGGCTGCCCTGTGTGCCAGCAGCCCCTTCCCTCTGGTGGACTGTTCCTCTCTGGGGAGCCAGCATTTTATTTTTAGTAAGTTTTGTTTTCCCCCAACAGATTTCCAGGAAATCCATGAAATCACAATTTCAGTAGGTCCCTGCTTATATGTTATAATGGGGCTAGGCTTGCACAATATGGTAAGGACTTTTAAGTGGTAAACATTGAGTTTCTCTGACCCCTAAGAAAGAGTTCAAGCCTAAATGGCTGAAGAACAGTAATGGCTTACAATTAGCATTTGAGTTAAATTATTTCCTGTCTACTTTGAATTTACATTTAAAAGAAGGGGCTGTAAGAATATTTCCTACCTAGTCAAACTATTCTACAAAGATAAACAGTATATTGGATTAGTGAATCTCCATCTATGAAAGGATGCACATATGCTGCTGTTCTTAATTAGATCTGGTGACATTTCTGCTCTGCAAACATGCAACTTTGAGGAGGGAGGTTTTATGCTAGAGGTGATGTGTTAATAGCTGGATAAGCAATTGTTTTTAAGCCTGCCTAGAGCATGGCTGGGTCTTCAGTCCCCTGGGCCTGTGGAAATGCTGGAGTCCCTCAGCCTCGGTAAAGAAGGCTGGGGTCAAGGAAGCTAGCAGGAAAAATTTCAGAAGTAGGGTTACCTGGACATGTCCTCTTTTTTGGCCCCCTATCCTCCTGTGTGAGTGGGTTTTTAAAATAAGAGCAAATGTCTGGGTTTTTGCTCTGTCTCTTGCTTTCTCCAGGCACTTCCAGCTTGGTTGCTTGGGGCTGGGGGCAGCAGGGCAAGGTGATTGGCTGTCAGGGGATCGTGTGCTCTGCCCACAGGCCCCAGCAAGCTGCTTGCAGGTAAGAAACCCAGAGACACAGGGAGACAAAGTGTGTGTGCGCACATGTGAGAGCTGCATGGGTAGCAGGGCTGGGAGGGGCAGGGGACTGCGGGTCAGGAGTGAGGGGCACCGGCAGGGCTGGGGGGTGGGGTACAGTGGGTCAGAAATGAGAAGCAGCAGCAGAGCTGGGGGGGCTGTGGTTTAGGAGTGAGGGACAGGGGAAGGGCACAGGCATATCACTGCCACCCCCATCCCTGCCTCCCCTATGCCCTCCTCCCCCCCACAGGTGTCCTCTTTTTTGATACTGGAAATATGGTAACCCTATTCAAAAGGCCCTGGCAATAAAGTCAGAGTCAGAAGCTGCTTTTTAATCTATTGATGGAAATGAAGGGCTGTATTCTTGGATTTAAAGTGTAGGGTAAGAATAGGTTATTGTTCTGATATTTTCTTTTCTTTATTTACTTTTAGATCTCTGTCTGTATCTCAGCAAATGGTTACTCATTTATTATGCTTGTACCTGTTTTTATAATAAACCTTTCTGTTATTTTTCAACTCACTTAGTATTAGTGATAATTGTGATTCCAGAGTATTGACCATATAAATAGTAGGGTGTGCGAAGCGGGCTATATTTGATTTGGATTGAGCCCAAATCAGGGACACTGTTTCAGTTCATTGATTCAGATCACTGTCCCTGATTCGATTTGGCTAAATCTGAAGAGTCAATGCTGATTCGGAGAATCAGTGATTCATCCAGACACACAGCTTTAAAAGTTTTTTCTATATATCCTGAGATACCAGCACAGCTCATGAACACTGCAGTGGTGGGGCGGATGGAGCATCCCACAGGAGCATGCCCCCCCTCCCCCACGTGCTTGGTGGCAAACCTGGAAGTGGACTGAAAGTAATTCCAGTTCACTTCAGGGTCCACCGGGGAGTGTGCAGGCCCCCCCCCCATTCCCCCCCGGCTCAGAAGTTGGCAAGGGGACCCCGGGTGCCCCCCCAGACCCAGGAGGCACTAGTTGCTGAGCCAGGAGGGGTGCCAGGGGCGTCCCATGCACTCCCCGGCAGACCCAGAAGTGGACTGGAAGTGTTTCTGGTTCTCTTCCGGGTCTGCTGCCGGGTATCCTGGGGAGCCCCCGATGCTCCTGTGGGATGTTCCATCCACCCCAGCATCACAGCATTCATGAGCTGCCTGCTACCTAGAGGTATGTAGAAAAACATTTAAAGCTGTGTCTATGTCCAAATCTCTGAATGCTTCTGAATCTCTCTGGTTCGATTCAGAGAGATTAAAGGGTCTCCTGATTCAGTTCAGATTCGGCCACTGAATTGGGCTGAATCTCGACTGAAGCTTCACACAGCCCTAATAAATAGGCCTTCTCTGTAGAGGAGGGGATTCACCTTTTTTGAGTGCATGACCAAACAAGGGTGCAATTCTTCTAGGTGGCAAAATCCCTTCTTTTCAGAGGGTGGCAAGGCTTCAGTGAGATCAGTAAGGCTGAGGCATGACAGGGCAAGTAGTTTGCCCCTAGCACATCTCACCTGGTTCTAAATGGCCAAGCAGCAGATGACAGAAAAGGGCTTGGAGGTGAAGGGCCCCCCTGTCTCAGATGCTCCTGGGCATAACGGTGAGTTTCACAAAAGGATAACAAAAACACAAAACCGTTCAGCCCAATTGTCAGAAGACTGAAATAGTCATTACTGAGACAGCTAAATTGTGTTCAAAACCGCTGGAATTTTATTGAAGTTCACTTGCTATTTTTTGCCCACTCATTCAGCATGGGGAGCTTCTTCTGCAGCTCCTCTCCTTCAGCTTGGGATTTGATTACCCAGAATAATTTGCTGTCGTCTGCAAACCTGAAGATTTCACTATGCACCTCCATTTCCAGATCATTGATGAAAATATTGAACAAAACTGGGTCCAGCACAGATCTGTGCAAGACTTTACTTGTGACCTCCCCCTATCCTGATAAGTGATTGTTTAGCCCTACCCTTTGCTTCCTGTATTTTAACCAACTCTCAATCCATGAAAGAACCTTCTCTCCAATCCTGTGGCAACTCAGTTTTTCTAAAAGCCTTTGGTAAAGGATCTTATTGAAAGCTGTTTTGAAAAGCTTAGTCTCTCTCCCTCAATGAATAGCTTTAACAGGAGGGAAGAATAGTACCTATATCCCAGAATAGCTTATAGGTTGCTTGTTAGGGCAGACCCCTGAGAGACTGGAGGCATCAGTGAGCCCAAGAGTCTCATCCTGGGTTAGTGCTTTACCCACTAATATGCATAAGAAGGACACCGCTACTGTTTCAAAGAAAGGGGTGTAAGCCCCAACTGTGTTTTTTTGTTTGCTTTGTTCTGTTCTGCTCTTGAGAGAAAGTTGCACCAGGAGGTATTTAGGCACATGCCCCTATTGATTTAATAAATAGGGATTATGTTCCTCTGTGGAGAAGCGGAGCTTATTGATGTACAAGCAGCACCATACCTACAGGGGCATATAGTTCTGTGTCTTAGCACAGTGCTGATTTGTGCTGTTTAGCAACACCTTAGTTTCCTTTTGCTTAGCTAGCATTCATAGAATCATAGAATCAGTGAGTCAGAAGGGACCTAGACAGATCATCTAGTCCGACCCCCTGCCATGGGCAGGAAGGAGCACTGGGGGTGGCAGGGGTCATAAGACCCCAGCCAGGTGCCTAGCCAGTCTCCTCTTGAAGATTTCCAGAGAAGGTGAGAGCACCTCCTCTCTGGGAAGCCTATTCCAGGCTCTGGCCACCCTTACAGTGAAGTAGTTCTTCCTAATATCTAACCTAAA
>NW_017729025.1:132419633-132421249 GCF_001723915.1 Gavialis gangeticus
CTGGTTCCCTCTCCCCGGTGCAGCACTCTGCACTTGTCCTTGTTGAACCGCATCCTGTTCAGGTCCACCCACTTCTCTAACCTATCCAGGTCTGCCTGGATGCTGTCCCTGCCTGCCGGTGTATTCACTTTACCCCACAGCTTGGTGTCATCAGCGAGCTTGAACAGGGTGCTCTCCCCACCCTCGTCCAGGTCACTAATGAAGATGTTGAATAGGAAGAAGAATGCACTTTCTATGGTTTTCCTAGAACCACAGAAAATCAGGGTTGGAAGGGACCTCAGGAGGTCATCTAGTCCAACTCCCTGCTCAAAACAGGGCCATCCCCAACTAGATCACCCAGCCAAGCTTTGTCTAGCTGGGTCTTAAAAACTCCAAGGATGGAGCTTCTGCCACCTCTCTGGGTAATTTGTTCCAGTGATTTACTACCCTCCTAGTAAGAAAGTTCTTCCTAATATCTAACCTAAACTTCCCTTGCTGCAAATTGAGACCATTGCTCCTTGTTTTGTCATCTGCCACCACTGAGAACAGTTTAGCTCCATCCTCTTTCAAACCCCCGTCAGGTAGTTGAAGGCTGCTATTAACTCCCCTCTCAGTCTCCTCTTCTCTAGACTAAATAGGCCCAGCTCCCTCAGTCTTTCCTCATAAGTCATGACCCTCAGCCCCCTCACCATTTTTGTTGCCCTCTCCAATTTTTCCACATCCTTTCTGTAGTGAGGGGCCCAAAACTGAACACAGTACTCCAGGTGTGGACTAACCAGTGCAGAATAGAGGGGAATTATCACTTCCCTTGACCTACTGGCAGCACACCTACCAATGCAGCCCCGTATGCCGTTAGTTTTCTTGGCAACAAAGGCACACTGTTGGCTTATATTCAGCTTATTCTCCACCTTAAGTCCCAGGTCCTTTTCTACAGAGTACGGGTGCATGGGATTGTTCCGTCCTAAATGCAGGACTTGGCACTTTTCCTTGTTGAACCTGATGGGCGTGTCCACACATGCAAGCACGTGCACTTGTAGCCGCTCAAATAGAAGCGGTGCAAATTTGAGCTGGGGCTTTTTGCCTCAGCGCAAGTGCTCAGACATGCATTTTGTTGTGGAGTAAATTGTGCCATTTGGGGCAAAATAACCCTGCCTGGCCCCTCCCAGATCTGTAGCCAGGGGGCGCTAGAGCCTGGGGTCAGCACCTGTGCTGTCCCCAGCAGTATAAAAAGCTGCCCTGTCCTGACCCCGTCCATACAAAAAGCTGCCCTGGCAAGCAGCTCAGGGCTACTCGCTCTTAGGAGCTTCTGGGGCCCAGCTAATGGGTGTCTGGGGACACTACCCCTTGTGCCAGCTGGACTGCTGGAGCAGCATCACAAATCCATTTTGTAAAATACCCCAAAATCCATGTTCTTCTACAGTTAAAACGAAAAACCACACACACACACATGCACACGCATGCACACACATGCAGAGAGACAGCGATCAGTTGAGTAATGCTTTATTGGTATATTTACAATGTGAAAGCAATTTGGAAGCCTACCAGTGTCTCTATCATCATGAAAAAATAAATTCTAAATACCTATATGTATTGATGTGTGCTTTTCATTTTCCTCACACCTGATGGGTTTGTGTTGG
>NW_017729025.1:132426249-132428031 GCF_001723915.1 Gavialis gangeticus
TCCCCTCTCAGTCTCCTCTTCTCTAGACTAAATAGGCCCAGCTCCCTCAGTCTTTCCTCATAAGTCATGACCCTCAGCCCCCTCACCATTTTTGTTGCCCTCTCCAATTTTTCCACATCCTTTCTGTAGTGAGGGGCCCAAAACTGAACACAGTACTCCAGGTGTGGACTAACCAGTGCAGAATAGAGGGGAATTATCACTTCCCTTGACCTACTGGCAGCACACCTACCAATGCAGCCCCGTATGCCGTTAGTTTTCTTGGCAACAAAGGCACACTGTTGGCTTATATTCAGCTTATTCTCCACCTTAAGTCCCAGGTCCTTTTCTACAGAGTACGGGTGCATGGGATTGTTCCGTCCTAAATGCAGGACTTGGCACTTTTCCTTGTTGAACCTGATGGGCGTGTCCACACATGCAAGCACGTGCACTTGTAGCCGCTCAAATAGAAGCGGTGCAAATTTGAGCTGGGGCTTTTTGCCTCAGCGCAAGTGCTCAGACATGCATTTTGTTGTGGAGTAAATTGTGCCATTTGGGGCAAAATAACCCTGCCTGGCCCCTCCCAGATCTGTAGCCAGGGGGCGCTAGAGCCTGGGGTCAGCACCTGTGCTGTCCCCAGCAGTATAAAAAGCTGCCCTGTCCTGACCCCGTCCATACAAAAAGCTGCCCTGGCAAGCAGCTCAGGGCTACTCGCTCTTAGGAGCTTCTGGGGCCCAGCTAATGGGTGTCTGGGGACACTACCCCTTGTGCCAGCTGGACTGCTGGAGCAGCATCACAAATCCATTTTGTAAAATACCCCAAAATCCATGTTCTTCTACAGTTAAAACGAAAAACCACACACACACACATGCACACGCATGCACACACATGCAGAGAGACAGCGATCAGTTGAGTAATGCTTTATTGGTATATTTACAATGTGAAAGCAATTTGGAAGCCTACCAGTGTCTCTATCATCATGAAAAAATAAATTCTAAATACCTATATGTATTGATGTGTGCTTTTCATTTTCCTCACACCTGATGGGTTTGTGTTGGGGGGATGTGGTTTCTGCAGGAAGGGGGTGAGAAGTGGAAAGTGGGTGGGTGTCTATGGAGGGATGTGGGTTGGTCTGTAGGTAGGTGTGGGGCAATTGCTGGGGCGACTGTGGGTGTGGGTGACCTTGTTGGGGGGCTTCTCAGGAGGGGTGCGTCTCCTGGCCCCACAGGGTGCAGCTGCCCCACACAGCACATGGGATCCCTCCCACAGTGCCCCAGCTCCCTCCTAGAGGGCCACAGTCCCTATCCCCCACAGACCCCAGCCCCCCCGCCCAGGGTCCCAGCTCCCCCCTGGAGGGCCACAGCCCCTATCTCCCACAGGGCCCGACCCCCCACGCCCATGGCCCATAACTAACCTTTCACAGCAGCAGTGGGGGGACCATGTGCTGAGCCCAGCCAGGACCTGCCGGCCCTGGGGCTGCTCCTGTCCCCCAGCTGGGCTAGTTTTGTGGTGACAGGACAGAGCACGGCATGTGAGGACTGTGTGCAGGGCCCAGCCAGGTCCTGGGGCCCCTCTGCAGCCTGGCTGGGCTGGGCCCATGGTGACAGGACCTGGCATGGCACGCGGTCCCTGCGTGCCAGACCCAGATGGGCCCTGCCACCCTCAGGGCCCCTGTGCCGCCCGGCCGGGTCGGGTCCAGGGCACCGGGACCTGGCACCATGCCGGGTCCTGCTGCCCTGGGCCCAGCCCGGCTGGGTGGCACAGGGACCCCGAGGGTGGCAGGGCCCAGCTGGTCAGGGATTGGGG
>NW_017729025.1:132429032-132437043 GCF_001723915.1 Gavialis gangeticus
GCCAGGCAGGAATTGGGAGGATGGGGGGCTGGGAGGGGAGGGGAAGAGCTGGGCAGGGCAGGGATCGGGGGGCAGGGGGAGCAGGTGGGGATCCCTCCCATCATCCCCTCCCCCCATCTCCAGCCCCCCGACCTCTTACTCACCGGCCCTGGAGTCCTGGTGCTGAACATGCGGCCTGGCCGGACGTGTGTTTGAGCACCAGGTTGGGGGCCAACTATGGGAGTAGGAGGGGGGGCAGGAGGCACATGCGCGCTCGTCTGGATGCACCCCATGAGAGTTCTTTAGGCCCAATCCTCCAATTTGTCCTAGCCCTACCCTCCAGCATATCTACTACTTCCCCAGCCTCCACGCTTGGTGTCAACTGGAAACTTGCTGAGAGTTTACCCTATGCCATTTTCCAGGTCATTGATGAAGACGTTGAACAAAAGTGGCCCCAGGACCAACCTCTGCAGCACTTCACTTGATACCAGCTGCCAACTAGACATCAAGCCATTGATTTACTACTCGTTGAGCCTGATGCTTCAGCCAGTCTTCTATCCACCTTACAGTCCATTCATTCACCCCGTACTTCCTTAGCTTGCCTGCAAGAATGTTGTGGGAGGCCGTATTAAAACCCTTGCTAAAATCAAGGTATATCACATCTATGCATCTCCCCACATCCACAGAGTAAGTCACCTCATCACAGAAGGCAATCAGGTTGGTCAGGCATGACTTGACCCTAGTGAATTCATGCTGACTGTTCTTAATCACCTTTTTCTCCCCCAAGTGTTTAGAAATGGATTCCTTGAGGATCTGCTCCATGATTTTTCCAGGGACTGAGGTGAGGTTGATTGGTCTGTAGTTCCCTGGATCTTCCTTTCTCCCTTCCTTAAATATGGGCACTATTCCCTTTTTCAATCATCTGGGACCTCTCCTGATAGCCATACCTTTTCAAAGATGATGGCCAATGGCTCTGCAATCTCATCAGCCAGCTGTCTCAGCACCTTTGGGTGCATCTCATCCAGCCCCAGCTTGGACTTGTATAAGTCCAGCCTTTCTGTATAGTCCCTAATCTGTTCTTGTGCCACTGTTGGCTGCTCACCTCCTCCCCAAACTGTGCTGACCATTATATTCTTCTGGGCTAAGTACAGACTTTAAAAAAGCCTGAGCCTGAATCAATGAAACTATGAAATTCAATCTTTGCAGTTTAGTTTAACCTGTGTAGATTGAATTGATAAAAAAAGTAAATAGGCATTGACTGTTGATACTGGAAATGCAGCCACATGCCTGCAGTGGCTAAGGGCAGGGACCAGGGGGTGCTAGAGTGAGCCATCCTTTCTGCAGTGGCCAGAGGGCTGGAGGACAGCTGAACTGAGGGGGGGGGGTGGCCAGGCCCCAGCAGCCTATGTATTATTTTTGGAGGGGTTTAAATCCCCACCCTGGCCTTCATGGTTTCCAGCAGGGGTGTGCCTGGAGGGGGAGGGGGGAAGCAGCTCTTGCCAGGCTTTTCCAGGTGTGGGGGGGTGAGTATGGTCAGACCCCAGTCCCCACCTTGCACCGAAGAGTCAAGCAAGGGCATTGGCAACATGTAGGGGGTGCATGTGGGGGCACATACACCCCCTCAACTTGGTGGTGCATCTCCCCAGCCACTCACCACCCCCTTCCCCCCTCACCACTGACACTGCCGGTGGAGTCTGCGGGAGGTCTCCAATTGCTGGTGGCGTCTGCTGCGGGTGGTCGCCGAGCACCAGGTGGCGCTTGCCACCCCCCCCACTCGACCACCAACACCGCTGCGGCTGCCTGTGAGATCTCCCCGCTCACTGCCGCCACACCGCTGACACCACTGCTGCTGCCTGCAGGCTGTTGCTGTGCCTCCCCAGCCTCTGGGGGCACGTGGTGTTCATGAGCAGGAGCATGGCCAGACCTGAGCCTGTGGTGAAGTGGGGAGGGAAGTGGGGGAATCACAGAGAAGTGGGACTGGGAGGGACCTCCAGAAGACCTCTAGTGTCTAGTCCAGACCCTGTCTGAGCCCTGGCCAGACCCTACTGTACGAGCACGATATAAAGAGCAGAGTGTTTGCTCACAGCACTCATGACTGAGAACACCTGCCGGGGGGGCTCTGTACTGCTGAGGGGAAAAAAAGCCACCAAAAGCTTCCTGCGGCTGGTTTTCCCCCCCTGCCCCACAGCAGGGCCCAGCACTGCACCCCTCCAGCCCTGAGTCCTGAGGCAGTGCTGGGCGCAAGAGAGCTGGGAGCAATCCGGGCACACAGCTCCCATGTCCCCAGCCTGAGATGTGGCAGGTGAGGAGGAAGGGGGACCCTTTCCTGCCTGCTGCAGCAGCTACATGACAGGGCCATCCCATCCTGGGCATGGGGAACAGGGAGTAATCTGGGCACACAAATCCTGCAGCCCCAGCCTGAGCTGGAGCCGGCTGGGAAGGGTCCTGCTCTTGTGGCCTTGCCTGCCCTTCCAGGCCTACCCTCAGTGGTGCCTGTAGGCTGGGCTGGCTCATCCCTGCAGCCCCAGCCCCAGGCGAGGCAGGTGGATGGCGAGGCTAGGCTGAGCCATGGGGGAAGGGCCCTTCCAAGCCAGCTGCGGCTTGGGCTGGGGCTACAGGAGCTGTGTGCCTGAATTTCTCCTGGCTTCCTATGCCTAGGCCAGGCTGGGTTGTCCTGGAGCTGCTGCCATGGGCAGGGCTCTCCCCCTCCTTATCGTCATCCACCACTGGGCCAGCGAGGATTCTGTGTGGTGCTGTCTTGGGACACAGGGCTCCAGGGGTGCAGCGCTGGGCACAGCTTTGGGACAGAGGAAAACTGGCTGCAGGAAGCCCTTGGTGGCTTTTCTCCCCAGCAGGTGTTCTCAGTTGTGAGCACTGTGAGCAAACCGTCCACTTTTTAGGTTGTGCTCGTATGGGAAGGTTTGGCTAGGGCTCAGGCAGGGTCTGGAATAGACATCTGGAGGTCCCTGCCAGCCCCAGTCCTCTGTGATTCCTCCCCCTTCTACCCCACTTCACCTCAGGCCTGGGGCTGGGGTCTGGCCATGCCACTGCTCTTCTGCTCAAGCAGCAAGTGGCAGGGAAGCTAGGCAGACCCTAGCTGGGGTCCCTCACTGATGGGAGATGGGAGGGAGGGGGGAATAACCCCCCTTTACCCCTCAAGCGACCGATGTCTGGCCACCACCCCTGCTTCTGCCTCCTCGAGTTGTGAGGATGGCGCTCTAGAGCTTCAGAACTCTACAGATGCAACTTACCAAGCTTGGAAAGGCAGAGCAGCTGTCAATCATACAAAGCTAAGGCACTTCAGTCAACTTATTCAGTAACTGATACTCCCACAAGCTATGATATTTCTTAGCTGAAGACTAAGTGGCACTAGAGGTGTGGAATTCTTTTAGACCTTTTGAAAACGTCAAAGAAAATCAAGAATACATTTCAGTCTGATCCATACAACTGAAAACTATATTCTAAGGGAAACCAACGGGCAAGGTATGAACAGAAGTAAGAGCCAGCTTTTGGGCTAGGTACAGACATTCAAAAAACGCGACGCGGAATCAGTCTAAGTTGGATAGTTTTCTGTAAGCAGTGTAGTTTAGATTGGTAACAAACAGAACAAACATTCACCCTTTGGTGGGAGGGGCAAATTTTAGACCAGGTTCCGCCATTTTTAGATCCTCCTGTGTTTACCAGACTTCTGTTCTGTATGGGTATAGACCACTTTCCAATCGCTTATACTGGTAAAAATGTAATGTCTATACCTGGCCTTGTAAAGTAAGATTTGATCTCTTGCAAAATCATACTGCAGAAAGGATCAGTAAATCTAAATACCACTGTAATTACTACTTTATTTTATTGAAGTAGCAGAATTGAAGGCAGTGGAGGCTCTGTGACTATCAGAGGGGGAACTGCTTTTTCCCTCAGGGGTGGGGGAACTACTTTTCAAAACTAAAATGAAAGTAACCCTTTTAAAACAGGAAGTACTTTCTTGAATCTTTAAAAACACTTTTCATTTTTGACCTAGGTAGGGCCTTGTCACCACTTGCAACAGTTGCAAATTGTTGGAATGTAGCGACCTATTAAAGTTAGTATATGCTAGCAGATGACCCTTGCTTTAAAATGAACAACTTTGCAATGCCTCAAGGTTACTTAACAGGTGCTTATACTGCTTGAACATGCATCAATTTGTTTTTAAATTGCATTTAATAAGTGTTAAGTTGAACGTATGACACTCCCTCACACAATTTCTTCTTGTGGCTTTAGGGAAGAAAGTACCGAAATACCTGCAAAAGATATTTATTGCATATGACTTCTAGTTTGATTTAGAATCAAGAAGATTAAATTATTTTGGATTCCTGTCTGAACATCTGCACCTTTTTAGATTCTTGCACCCTTAGAATAAGAACTTTTTAGAAATTTGAAAAACCTGAAGATACACGAGACAAAGGTTAATATCTTCATTTAAATCCCAGCATGTGAGGAGTTGTTATCTAGAATAAACGGGGAGAAAAATTGGGCTTGCTACCTTTCCTGTATTATTCTCCAGTTTAAATGCAAAACCCCGAGAACACCAGTAATTCTCTTGACATTTAGTATTAAAATGTGTGGCCTTTTTCTCATTTGTATTTTAACTGTGGGAAGTAGGGAAGTTTGGATCACTGTATTTAGCTAGAGATGGAAAAAAAGTCTTGGAGGGAACATATTTAATTAGTTTTAGTTCATAAACTTATAGAATTGCTTGAAAATCTTCAACAAAGTTGTTCTTATTCTCAGTTTATTGCTCTAAATTTGAGGAAGACATTTAATTCTTATATAAAACAAAGAAATTGTATATTAGCTTAAGTGAAAAATAAACTCATCACAACTGTATACCCACTCTAGAATAAACCAAAAATTTTAAAAGTACACTATGAATTTGTTATGAGGCATTATGATACTTTGCTACTAACTTGCTGCGTGACCTTCAGGGTCAATTCTCCTGTGTGAGCCTCTTTTTCCGCCTGTCCTTTGCTTGCTTTATCTCTTGTAAGTTTTCTGAGGCTGAGACTGTATTTTACTATGGTTTTTTTTTTATAGTGACTACAAGCATGGGATGCTGATTTTAGTGTGCGTCTAAGTGTTAACATATTATCAATAATAATTAGAATCTAGGTGAACTAAGAGCACATATTTAAACATATTTGTCTGCTCCTGTATACCCTGTCCAGAAAGACCATGTGGAAGTGCATTCAAACCTTAAGCAAACTCATTTTAAAATGAATTGTAGCCTTGTACAGAAAAGCAAGTTTACTGTAGGGCAGTGGTCCACATCCTTTGCTGGCCCGTGGACAAGAGCACTGAACAAATAATACGTAAATGCTGCCACTGCAGACATCAGCTTACATACTTGCCTGTCCCTTTTAGCATTAATTCTTAACATCTTGTGGTTGCAAGCAATATTAGAGGGTCTCATAGTTAACACATGCCCTGGAAACCTAGGTTGGGGACCACTGCATTAAGGCTTTAACTACTCTATTTGTGTTCAGAAAGTCATTCAGCAACAGTGCTAGGTTAGGCTATTTTCTCAGTATTGCCTACAGTTGCACTGACCAGGATGAGAAGACAGGGTGATCCCTGGCTAATTCCCATCATTGCTCTCATTGGCATGACATTTCCTGAAACTGACAAAGTAGACAAAGCTGTGATGATCTAAGGCACTTACAACAGTTTACTTTTTTTTTTTTTTTTTTTTTTTTTTTTTTTTTTTTTTTTTTAGGTGCAAAAACCTCACAATTCCTGACAGCCTTCCTGAGGTCAGCATTGTTTTCATATTTGTTAATGAAGCCCTGTCAGTGATTCTGCGCTCCATTCATTCTGCTATTGATCGGACTCCTCCCCACCTGCTCAAAGAAATTATTTTAGTTGATGACAACAGTAATAATGGTAAGGACTGTTTGTAGTGCACTCTTTTTTCATACATGCTGGCTTATGTATAAGAAGTAAGGCATTTCTCTTCATAAATTTTGGATCAGAGGTGCCCCAATAAGATTTCAAATGATGTATTTGGGAGATACTGTAGTACTTTTCTGCATCTTCTTTTGTAATTCCTTAGCATTAGTCTAGGGCAGCAGCCCACAACCTTTGCTGGCCTGTAGACATGTTTGTCTTCAGGACTAGGTGCAGACATTCAAAAAGCCTGAGGTAGAATCAATCTAAGCTATGTGGTTTTCTGTATGCGGTGTAGTTTAGAGTGGTAGCAAACAGAACGCACATCCAGTGTGCTTCTTTGGATGGGGGTGGCAAATCTTAGACCAGATTCCACCATTTTTAAACCAGTCTGTGTGTGCTGAACTTCTGTTTTGGGTATAGACCAGTAAAAGTGTAATGTCTGTGCCTGGCCCAGATGTACACAAGTAGGTCAAGTTGAGAACAGAGACAGAATGGAACATTAGTCCCTGATTTTAATCACATTAGTTAAAACAATGGAGATGGGAAATTTGGAAAGGGTTTTTTTTTTTAATGTTTCTTACTACTCTGCTCTGCTGTCAAGCATGCCTACCTTCTCCTGCTTCCTTCTTATTCCTTATGCACTTCCAGTTTCAGCTGTATTCTCACTCACCCTCTATTCTGTATAAGGCCTCTCTTTTTCTTTTTCCTCTTCTGTTCTTGGCTGCTCTATCACAACTTGCTAATTTGTTTTTTTTTCCCCTTCTGACTGCCAATCTAAACCTTATTGTTTGTTGCTCACCTGGTTTATATCTCCACATGGACATTTCTCCCTGCTGGTTGAGGAACAGGGCCTGTTAGTTTCTGCTGAGCTCAGTGCTTTGCTTAGATGATTTTCACTGGGACCACGCTGGGCATCACTTACAAGTTTTACCTGCTGGCACCATCACAAATGAAATTTTAAATTATCTTCACGTGGGACACTGAGCTTCCTGAAAGCTTTGGCTCTGCTGGGAGTTAATATTGAACTCATAAAATAGAAGTACAATCAAAATGTGTTCTGCTGAAGAGAAATGCTGAACAAAGAGCTTTTCCTCTATCCCTACCCTCCTTACAAGTGTTACATGATTGGGTTGCTCCATGCAAGGACATACCTTCTGGTCATCACTGTGCCTCTGGTCTTCATAAAAACAAAGAATTAGTGCAGTGATTTTCAACCAAGGGCACTGTGACACCCTGAGGTGCCTTGAGATCCTTTCTCAAGTGCCACGGGGCATCACACAATGTTAGTACATTAGGTGTGCAAACATGATTCACAAGATAAACCCAGAGATTTCAGATAAGTATCAGTAATGTTAAAAACATTCTTACCTGTTGTGATCTTTGTGAGTTCTTTGCAATGGAAGAATTGATCTATTTTTTTTTGTAGTTAAAAAATGAGTAAAAACTAGAGCTGGCATTTTCCAAAGGGTCTGCTGAGTCTATTGAGGGGAACTTTGACTCTGTTGAGGTTGAGAGCCACTGACTTAGTGGAATTCAAAGCAAATAAACTTCCCTCCTCAGATTGTAAGTCTCTTACCCCTCTTCTTTTTGTAAAGGAAAAAACTCAAATTGTAGTTCTGGAAAATATGCATACAATGCAGCAGTTTGATTTAGGCTCCTTGTACTGCAGGTGTACAAGGATATGTGTGAATCTAATTCCAATTCCAGTGAATTATACTGCACTTAGCCAACTGAGCCTAACCAAGCTTTCTTAAAACCCCGACTCATGGAACAGTATGGGCAAGATGGCATGCAGGATTTATATGGTGGTGTTCTTGGTTTATAGCACAGTACAGGATGTAGCAGTGCAATGGAGTAGTAGAAATTCACATGTAAAAAAATAACAAAATGTGAGAGAACTAAATACATTTTAAAAAAAGTTGAATGATCCAGAAAATTCTTGTGAACTAGGGCAGGATCTTTGACTGTCATTATTATGGGTTGCTAGATATTTTCTATCATATGACTGTGGAGGTATTCTCATTCCCCTGTAATTATATTTTCTTGTTTTTCCATCGTTCTTTTCTTTTGAGGAGTCAAATGGAGGTAAAAAAAAAAAAAAAAAAAAAAAAAA
>NW_017729025.1:132437147-132441786 GCF_001723915.1 Gavialis gangeticus
GAAAAAGGGGGAAAAAAAAAAAAAAAAAAAAAAAAAAAGGTCAAGGGTGTAGTTGGTCACTAGACCTGAAATCTGAAATATCTCTATGTGAAAGATTCAGGGACAAATTTCTATATTCTTAATAATGTGATGTCAAAAAGTACTTGGGAGTGTTGCTGATAGTACTGAGGGTTTAGTAGTAGTTCTGTGGCATCAGAGGTCTGGATTTAGGAGTGTATCCAGGGTGTGGGTGAAGGGGTACAGCCAAACTCCCCTTCACTTGAGTGGCACACGCGCAGTGAGTTCACCAGCTTGTCAGCGTGGCTGCCGCCACAGACTCAGTTGGCACAAGTCTAGAGCCAGGCGGTGAATGTCACTACTGATGCTCATCCCTCCTTTTCCCCTGCTGCTAAATTTGGTAATGAGCAAGGGGATGAGGGGGGCAAATAGCAATGATGTCCACCATTGGTTCCGGAGGGTGTCAATGGAGGCACAGGCAGCCACTCGACAAGCTGATGAGCCGAGGGATCTCATTGTGCGTGAACTGCACAACCAAAGGGGGGTGTAGCTGCACTCATGTACCTTCCCCTGGATCTGCCCATGTCTGATTTTCAAAAGAACACCTGGCGAATCTCAGGTGTATCATGGAAGAAGTTAAGGATTTGGGACTAAGAGTGAAATGGGGAACTTAAGGTGTGATCCTGATCATACTGATGGGCAAAGCTATTCAGTATGGTAGCAAAGGCATGGTACTCTAGCTTGGAGAAGCGAAGGCTCAGGGGTGACTTGGTGGCAGCCTATAAGTATATAAACGGTGTGCATCAGGAACTGGGAGATGGTCTGTTCACCAGGGCACACCAAGGGAAGACAAGGTCTAATCGTCACAAACTGCTGGAAGACCATTTTAGACTGGACATGATGAAAAACTTCTATACTATCCAAGTCTCCAGAGCCTGGAATAGACTACACTGCATACAGAAAACAACATAACTTAGATTGATTCTACCTCAGGTTTTTTGAATGTCTGTACCTAATCCTGAAGACAAACATGTCTACGGGCCAGCAAAGGTAGCCTATTTACCCTGTCTTGTATTTACACTGATTATGCACTTTTTATGCTTGCATGTTTGGTAGTTTGTAAGCAAATCTGCAGACAGAGATTGTGTTTCTTTAATGCATATTGGTGATGCCCCAAGCAACCAAATTTTCACTCTCATTCTGATTCTCAGAGCATTCCCAAACTTTGGAGATGATGGGATTTTTGGAAGCTCTACCATGTAAGTTTGCTCAGTGCTGGTCATCATATGGCCATTCAGTGCATATCAGGAATAGTTTTGGTGTACTCTACCATTGTCACCATCAGTGAAATATAGGACTTTTGTTTCCAGCCTGATGACAATGAACTGAAGACAGTAAAGTATGTCCAACTATTTTTCAGGCTTGCATAACCTTCATGAGGTTTAGCAGAGCCAGCATCAGACTCCAGAGGCTCCAGGCAGAGGTTAGAGATGTAGATTCCTTTCTTTCCACATCCACACACAGGACTCAGGCTCATGGGGCCATTGGCAATTGCCCCACGTAGCAATATAAGTTATAATTTAGAAACACTCCGTATTTTAAAAGAATTGGGAATTGGGAGATGGTCCCTCAGTTAGGTGCCCTCTGTTAGTTAGAGACGCAAGGGACTGCAGAGGTTTGTCTGCTGCTCCACAGTAAAAGGTTGTTTTTCAGTTCTTCTCATTCATGCATGGCTGGTTTATTGAACCCAATGATCATTACACTTTGGTTACATGCCCCAAAACCCAGCTTCATCTGTGAGTCCTGCCAGTGTGCGTCTAGCTGACTCAAGGGAGCCGATGTCCCTCCTATACATTGCCATAGAGGACTTTGCAGAAAACGCTACAGCCCAAGAAAGAAGAAACTTATTAAGGCAAAGGGGTTGCCTGATTTTGTCCATCCTGTAAAATATTTGGCTTCCTGGCCCCACACAGAAGCATGGAAATTAGGAGAGGATATAAGTAAGTCTGTGGCATGGTGTAAAGTATAAGCATCTTCCTTATACAGAGCCCCATGGGCTCTTGGAAGATTTCCAAGCTATGCAGTTTTTTGTAAGTGCTGTCCCATTACCAGAATTTCTTGCCTGCAGCATCAGGCCATATTGTCCAGCATCTGTTCCTGTGATGTGAATAAGGAAGTTTATTTTACAAAGGTTCTACATTATTAGTTTAAATGCTATAACATTCATTTTAAATATATATTTTTATAGCATCCTAATCTTATGTTTAGCTAAAGCTGTCCTGGATAAACTTCACTCTTTTTTTGTGTTTGTGTCTATGGTGTTAATTTGACTGAACATTGCTGTCAGTGAGGTGTAAGACATTTGCTCTGGATTTCCTTGCAAAGTTCCCTGAGGGGGGAAAGCCTGCTTTCACAGTCAGAAGCTTTTCCTCGAGTAGAGGCACCAGACATGCTTTATTCTGGCTCTGGACTTGCCCATTTGGACATACCTCTCCAAATTCTAGTAAACAATACCTGCTTATGTTCAAGACTTCTGGGGAAATGTCAGGTCTCCAGAACTGAATGTCAGAGCTTTCACCAACAAAGCAGCTGTAGTTTTGCAGAAACCAGGGCTGGAGACATCACAGCAATGGAAGTGACATTTGAATAAAATAGAGAGACCACAGAGACCGTACAGGCTCTCTACAGAAAATGTGAATAAATTACCGGGGTTTTTTGAGTCTTCTCTGCTGTTTGGATTCATCTAAATAAAGGATTGAAATCAGTGCAGTTTGCACTATTGAGGATTTGCCTCCTAGGATATTCCTTAGGATTATGATGTTAAAAGTAACATTAATTCTGCCCTTTCTTTTTACTCTGGGCCAAATCCTGGCTGTACTAAGTCAAAGGTAAAACTCTCATTGATTTCATTATACCAGCTGAAGTTGGCCTTTTAATGACTATCAGGAAAGAAACCTTGTTAACTGTAAAAAAAATAACAGAGGAATTGTATCATTTTTTACTCCATTAGGATAATTTCAGAAGCACTATGTAAGATTATTCCAACACATTTATGCGTTCGTTCAACTTCTGTACATTCATCTTGAGCAACATAAGCTACAGTATTTTATTTCATGCACTTCAGGGTATGTCAAGCAAATTATCTATGACTTTTACTAAACCTCAGTGTAGTTTTTCAAGTTCCCAATTATGTTTCAGAAGACCTCAATTAATCTCTTTGTGAAGCCTTTTTTAAACAAATTTTTGAAGTTAGCAAACTGTGAAAATGCCACAGAGTGTGCCATTTAAAAGCAGAAAATAGATTTAGCAGATCCCCAAACTCTGATCCTTTGGTTTAATAAAATAGTTTGCATTGTTTATGTAAGCATTTCATGTGTCAGCTTTTCCTAGTGGAATTCTTAATATGCATAATATTGAAACACGAAAAGTTTCATCCATTGTGCTGTCAGGTAAATCTTTGTTAAAATTTTACTTCAATTAAACTCACCAAAAGGCAATATAGCCATTGTTTAAAGGGGAAAAAAAAGAGAATGTAAGTCAAGAACCAACTAAGCCTTGATGATTATAGAAATTGTACCAGTTTTGATCTCTGTTAAGTTGGCAAATATACAGAGCAGTGATTTTCAACCCAGGTGCCTCTTTAAGGGTGTCATGGCATCCAGCCCCTGTGTGAGGAGGTAAGTGCTCTTCTCCCCTGTATCAGGGGACCTCTAACCCCTGTTACTTATTGTGAAATTACATGCTAGACTTAGACCATACTAAATCTGAGGAATGTTAAGTGATGTTAAAGTTATAACAGACTGTGAGCAGTTGCACATTAAAGGTTAATACTATTTCTTGCCCACACAGCTCTGACTTGCCACCAGAGATCTGGCAAGCAGAGGTGTGGCTAGGAGCTCTATCTCTATCCCTTTTATGGTTCAATGAGGGCTGGGAGCAATGCATCCTGGGATGCTGGAAGACTGAAAATTGCTCATTTTATCTCTAGAGCAGACTGAGTTTTCCCTGACACGTGCCAGGTAGCCTGGCCCAAAACTAACTCTTGCCAGTAGTGGAGTAACTTTGAGAAGCTCAGGGCTTTGTTCCATATTACACTTTGAGCTGTTCAGATGTTGATCAGTGTTAGTGCTAGCTTGAATTTGGACCAGTCACACCTTAAGACTAAAAATCTTCTCTGACACCTATCTGCACAGCTGTGATGTGCCACTAAAGCAGGAGCAGGCACTTATTTTGGGTGGAGGGCCTCTTAACAAGGTTTGGTGAGCTTTCAAGGGCCACATGGGTAGCCCTGTCCCTTAACAGTTGCCCCGCCCCCTGGTCACCATCTTGGGACCAGAAGTCACAGCCCCAATCCCTGACGTTTGTCCCTGGAAGTCCCTCCTCTTGTCCCCCAGAAATACTCCTTTTGTAAGGGGAGGGGTTGCCATCTTAGAACCAGAAAAAAACCAAATCATACACTAAAAGTTAAACATCTACTATAACATATTGTTATTTTATTACAAAAAATATTTTTGTCATAATTTGTGCTTGCATAGTGTATAGAGAGGTGACTGCATAATAACTCAAAGATAAATTCTTATTCTTGTATATTGGGTGGAGGTGTGTGGTTCAGTCTGAGTGTGTGTATGGTGGGGTGTAGGGG
>NW_017729025.1:132446786-132450510 GCF_001723915.1 Gavialis gangeticus
TTTATTTGAATTTTTCAAAATATTGAAGAAATGTATTTGGCATATCAAAGGAAGCAAACTAGATTAAGTTAATCCACTACAGTTAAGACTTCAACATAATTACAGAGTGTTTGGGGTGTTGGTTGTAGCTGTGTTGGTCTAAAGACATAGGCAGACAAGGTTCTTTGGGTATGTGGTATTTGTGTAGAGTGAGGGGGGTGTGGGGACCACCCTCCCACACACTACCCCCATGGTGCAGCAGCAGGCAGGGGTGCACAGGGTGCTCATGCCTGGCACAGGTGCCTGGTGGGGCGCAGTTATGGCCAGCTCTGCATCTCACCGTAAGGAATGCAACCCCTGCTGGGCTCTCTCTCTCACTGGCATTACCCATTGCTCATGTACAGACCCTGCACTCACGCAGTATGGGAGGGAAGCCCCACATGCTGGAACCAGCTGCCTTCCCTGCCCCCTGCTGTGAGACCTGCGCTGGGACCTGTGCAGCAGGGGGTGGGCAAGGCAGCTGGCTCCAGCACATAGGGCTTCTCTCCCATGCTGCACAAGTGCAGGGGCTGCGCATGTGTGGTGGGGAGCACTGGCAATAGAGACTTCCTGGTATGGGCTGAGCTCCTTGTTGCAATTTGCAGCACTGGCCAGAGCCGTGCACTGCTGGGTATGAGTGCCCCCCCTTGCTGCTGCCACCACTGTCTGCCGTGGCTGTGGACCATGGAGGGAGTTGGAGAGGGGGTCCCCACACCTCTCCCACCCTCCCCCACTCCCACAAGCTGCCCACCCAAGCTCTGTTCTGTCACCAACCCCCTGGGTGTGGGCTCCACATTGTCACCAGCCCCAGCCCCACTCTGTGCTCCCACACAGCTGCAGCTCTGCCCCCACCCCCACTGCTGCCCTACCTAGTGTCCAGAGTAAGCAAGGTACCAGGCAAGTCCAGCAGGTCCCCAGTGGCTGCAGGAGCAGCCCCTTCCTGAAGCTGCCTTCTGGCCAGGTCGGGCACTTCTGCCCACAAAGGTAGGAGTGAGGTGCAGTAGGGTATGTTGGGGGCATGTGCATATGTGGGCACCTTGTTCCCACCCTCATGGGTGGAAGGGCTCAGTGGGGTACACTCTGTTAGTGGATGCTGTAGGCCAGGTAGAAGTGCCTGGAGGACTGAATCCAGCCTGTGGGCCATATTTTGCCTGCCCCTGCATTAGAAGGATATGGGGCTGGTGAGCCAAAACAGGCTTCTGTGCCTGATGTAGGTGGGGGTATATGAGAATTGGGTTTGGTGGGGAGCAGGAACATGAAGCTGGGAGCTGGAGAGTTAATGGTATAGGGGTAGGTAATGAAATGGGAGATGGAAAAGAAATGGGGGTGGGGAAATGGAGGAAGTCAGCCACTGCAGAATAAAATAAGAAGTAAAAATAGAAAAAAAATAAAAAGAAATATAGATGAAGTAAATTAAAGGATGTTTTAATAAATTGGGATTGGAGTGTGGCGGGTGCTGGTTATGCTTTCCAGGGTGGCTGAGAGGTGGGAGCAGTGAGGGAAGGGTGAACTTTTGGGGGAGTTGCTGCTGCTTCTGCCCCAGGGAAGGAAGCCCCAGCTCATAGGGGTGTGACCTAGCCCCCCTTGTATGTGCCCTCACCCTCCCTAGACCACACTCCTAAACCCATCCATGCCCTGCGACCTGACTAGCTGACATGCTCTATGAGCTGTTTACACAGGATTGCATTCCTGGGGTTGGGAAGGTCACACCCCTGGGGCCAGGCGGGGAAGTTGGATTGGTGCCAGAACCACCAGGGCAGTAGAGTTCAGAAGATGGGAAGTTTATCCACACAGAACAGGGAGATGGGGGTGGGACACTGTATCCTGGGGTGCTGGAGGACTTCAACTTGGGTGGCTTATTGTGGGAAGTGGCCACACATTTATTGAACACAAGTTGGGTAACACAGATCAGAGATAATCCTGCCCTGGAGTGGCATAACTCTAAGCCACCTAACGTGTTTAAACTAGATTAATAGATTCATAGATTGTAAGGCCAGAAGGGACCTCGGAAGATCATTGGGTCCAAGCCCTCTGCTCTAAACAGGTGACCCTAGCAAGGTAACTGTCTAGTCTCCTCCTGAAGATTTCCTGGGTAGGTGATTGTACCACCTCTGGAGGGAGCTTATTCCACATTCTGGACACCCTGGCTGTGAAGAATTTTTTCCTAATGTTAAGCCTGAATTGATCTTCCAGGAGTTTGTGGCCATTACTCCTGGTTTTCACCTCGGATGCCCTCATGAACAGTTGCCAAGGGCTCACCAAGCCCTTGATGTACTCCCCTAGTGTAGCAGTAAGCTACCAGATCCCCTCTCAGCCTTCTTTTCCTTGGGCTGAAGAGTCTCAGATCCCTCAGCCTTTTCTTGTAATGGCTTGGCTTTTAAGGCTCTGATCATATGGGTGTCTCTTCTTTGGACTCTCTCAAGCTTGTCCAAATCCTGTTAAAGTGTGGTGCCCAGAACTGTACTCCAGCTACAGTCTCACCAGTGCTAAGTAGAGCAGAAGAATCACCTCCTTGGTTTTGCTGGAGATGCATCGGTTGATACATTCCAGAATATTATTTGCTTTGCTGGCTACAGCGTTGCACTGCTGGTTTATATTCATACTGTGATCTATTATTACCCCCTAGTTATAAACTAGTTTCAGGTGTTAGTGTGTGGAGAGTCCTGGGGTTAGGAGTTCTGGGAGCTGTCTAAAATTAATGTGTAACAAGGACCTCAGAAGGCACTTAGCACAGGTTAATGAGCTTGAACCTGTGGGTGCTTTAAGTTCATGGTCTAAGTGTAACATGTAACTTCACCCTTAGAAGAGTGGGGCAACACTGCTTGGCTGCAGTTTGTAGGCAGCAGGGTTAGTGGACTGCAAGCTGTTCACTACAGGCAGCAGAGATACAAGCCTGATAATCACATAATTGAGAACCCTCATGCCCCATTATGGGAAGGGGAATGTGGTGACCAGAAGGGGCAGAGTGTAAAAGCCCATATATGTCTGGCTCTTGGGCTGAGTAGGCAGTGTGGTCCAGGCAGGGGACCAGAATAAAGTTCCCTGAAGGATTGTGAAGAGGTTTGTGATTGTGCATAAGACCTGACAGGCTGAGGCTGGAATTATCTAGAAATAGAAGGAAGGGCTGGGGAAAGGCACCCCTGAAGGACTGTATAAATTTCAGTGAGGTTGTGAGTACGTTTAGTTGACTTTTTTTTGTGTTTAGGCTGCAAGGCAAAGAGTGGCTGATGGGGAATAGGGAGGCCACTGAGGGCACCTGGCATGAGGGCGCTGTTAGCCCTGTGAGAGCCAATGATGGGCACCAGATCCTTTTGGTTTTGGGTGAGTGAGATAACTGAGACCCTGGAACTGTGAGCAGGCTAACTGAGGCCCAGAGAGACTGATCTTTCTCAGGGGCCAGGATACCTGGCAGAGAGAGCAAAGAGACTAGGCTTGCTTGGGGGAAAGATGTTCTGCACAGAGACTGAGTTTGTTGTTGATTGGGCCAGATAAAAGGTGGCTCTATGATGAGAAGAGGAAGAAATTTGCCTATGGTGTCTCTCCAGTATTCTGAGGGTTTCAGCCCAAAGTTATACCAAGGAGGATCAAGGTGTGGTAGGGGAATATGGGGCAGTTTCCTAGGAGATGGAGTGCAGAATGGGTCTTGGTTGGCTGTGGAAAGGTGCCAGAGCTGTCTTTGGAGGCAGAGTCCCATTATATTCCCCCC
>NW_017729025.1:132450758-132459698 GCF_001723915.1 Gavialis gangeticus
AGGCCCCTTTTATTCCCCCCCCCCCCCCGTCAGCACCCAGTCCAATCCCAGCAGAACTTATGGCTATTCTCTTGGGAACTGTTTTTGCTGCCATTCCCTGGCTCCCAGCAGCCCCTGTGCCAACCATCCCCATGTTCTGAGCAGTGTGCTCTACTGCTGGCCGGTGGATGGACAGGAGGGCAGATATGGAGCTGGAGCTGTGCTTTTCAGCCTACCTCTGCCCCCTGGCTCTTCCCATGCTCCAAGGGACAGTGGGAGGAGCCAATGGCTCTAGTTGCTGACGCATGAGACCCTAGAGGATCAGCTTCAGTGGTGGGAGCTACCTCAGGTACAGACTCACGGCAGAGACAGGGGAAATAATGGAAAGAATGGGGCACAGTGGGGTGAGGTCCTGCCCCTTTTACCCTTACCTGGCACCAGCTAGATTAGTGGTTATCAAGCTTTATAGCCTCAAGATACCCCCTCATGACTTTTCTGAATTTAGATTGTAGCTCAGTGATTTTCAGCTGAGGTACCATTCAATTCAGATAAGTTATGGAGAGGTGCCTGGAGGCACTGAGAACCACTGAGTGCATCTACACATGCAATTAATATGGCTGAATAAACTCCAGCACAGTTTATGGCAGAGTTTATTGTTCCTGGGCACTGTGTTTCCACAAGCTCCTACGACTGCAGCATGTTGAGCTGGGCCAGAACATCCCCAGATGGCAGGGGATCCTGGGGGTCAACCTACCAGTCTGGGGCTGCTCTGGCTTAGCTCAACATGCTGTAGAGTGGCTGGTTGGGGCATGAGGATGCTCCAGTGGGGGGCTAACCAGCAGGCAGCTCCCACACTGAATCACTCTCATCCCCCAGCCAGTCCCATCAGTGTCTATGACAGAGTAAATAACTCCGTCATAGGATAGTACTTGTGTTTGGCAGTAGTATCCTGTGGTGGAGTTAATTCATTTACATGTTACGTTCATTTCAATATTGATAACACAGCATTTAACACCCCATCAAGAAAACAAAAGCTTCTCTCATTATTTCAAGCTCTTCTTAAACAACATTTTCCAAGGAAGAAATCGAGGGACATTACTAGCTACCTGTTGATAAGTTCCAAAAAGCCATAAGCAGACACTGTCCTGCCTGCCTGCCTTTGTCCTGTCTGCCTACATAGACACCTCTCAGCATTAGCTAGCATACCACATGCTGGCTACAGTCCATGCTGTGGGAGCAGGGGGGAATCCCTGCTTGAGCAGGGAGTGCTGGGAGGTGGAGGCAGGGGGAAGCCAGGGAGACGCTGCTGTGCCTGCAGTCTCTGCCAGAGCTCCAGCCAGGGAGCAGAAGGCCGGGGCCAGCCCTGCTCTGGATCAGAGAGTCCCACCCAGGGCTGCAAAGGTATCTGGGATGCTGGGGGACTGTGGTTTAAGTAAAACAAGGAAGGGTTCTGGGACAGACATTGCATAAACCTGTTTTACCCAAATCAGTTAAGTCTGATACTACATTCAACCAGGTTTATCTCAAACCAGTTTCAGCCATTTTCAAACGGGCTTATGTGCACTGAACATCTGTTCTGTTACAGGTTTAAACCAGTTTCTGATCACTTAAACTAGTTTACATGTCTGTCCCTAGCCTAGTTGGTTGTTTAAAGCGGTGTTTGACCCCTATATGGCATTCTAGGGCTGGAATCTGACCCACTGTGTATAACAGTTTCCCAAAAGTATTTTTCATTTGATGTGTAATACATTTAAAAAACCCATAGTGGTCTAGATCTTGCTTGATTGCTTGCTGAATGCAAGTGGGCGCATGTATTAATGTATCTCAAATTCATATAGCACAATTTTGTATTAAAATTATAATTATCCTGTCATATGATCATTTTTCATAATAAAGTTAATAATGAACATTTCTGTAGGCTCACATTTCATGAAGTCTCTTTTTCTTTGAATCATTACTTATGTATAAAATGTCCTAACATGCAATTTAATAGTTCACATTCTTTGCTCTGAGATTTCCATGAGCGTGGCTATTGCATTGCAGTAATAATGTTTGGTAAAACAGATATAGCCAAACGGCAATATTTAAAAAATAATTAAATTTAAGGTGGCACAAATGAGAAATGAGAAGATGACTGTTTTCACCCATAGTAAGCTAATTTTATGATTTACAATGTCAAAAATAATTTGTGCAGAATAGTAGAAAGTGGGTCAACTGTATTATAAAAAAGACATATGCAATGTAGTCCTCAAAATGATGAATGAAAAACTTCCCCCCAGAAAACATTTAAATCTTATGATTCTATTAGGGATCTTCTTTGGTGCTCTTCATAAAAGATATTTAAATAAAGGTAATTAGCTGAATTGTTATCTTATTAACTTTGTAGTAATAGGTGAACCTGAAAGTGTCCTCTGGTTTTTAGTGCTCCAGTATGATGGAGTTTAAAGACAATTGCCTGCCCTGGGTAGACCAGAATTGCTGTTTGACAGGCTGGTTTACAAGCTCATTAATGGGTTTCTTCTTGGAAAGTGTGCTTTAATGAAGAGAATTCTGAGTCTGTTTTGCATTGATAAGCAGTATTGTCAACCTGGAGACACATGAAGTTGTAACATGGTAGAGATAGTATCTAAGAGGGAAAGGTTGCTCTAGCTGAAGTCAGTAAGAATTTTTATGGGATCCACAAAGAGATTCAAGTAGAGAGAAAATGTTTGAAGATAACTGCCATAGCAAAGTGACTATGATGTTTTCAAACAAGTTTTGCTAAAAGTGGGACTAGTTGAAACTTGTTTATGAGGATGATGGTAAATTGCATCTTCAGCTAAACAGGAATTTTCATGAAAAGTGCCTGATTTTCATGTAAACATTTGACAGTTTGTCAAAGAAAACTGACAACAAGTTTTCAGATTTTGGCTGAAAACCAAACAGTATTTAGAAATGCCCCCATGGTGGCTCATGGGATTTTAAGTTTGGATGTCACAGTCTTCTGTATGAACCATATTCTTCAGTTTCAGTAGACTTTCCATGATGCTTCAGAGCAGTGTGGGGAGAAGGAAGATAATGGGGCATCACAGGGGATGCAGCATAGCTGGAGAGACTGGCCCACAGAGAATATGGGCACCTAAAAGTGAAATCCTGTGAGGCACTGCAGTAACATTTCTGCATTAAAACTTTCAGAAATTGGGGCAGAGGAGGTACAATGACAACATAACTCTGTGACCTCACCTCCCTCCCTGCCTCCCCTGCAATATTTCCCTTGGGCCTTAGTTTGGGGGCACAGCACAAAAACCTGTCAATGAGTACACACTAAGAAAAGATTCAGTGTTGTTATTTCAGACTTATTAGGCTAAGAATAAAACACTTTTTCCTCTTTTAATTCAGGAGAATTGCAGCAGGAGGTATTTAAAAAATCAAGTTTTTTCAAGCCTCAAAAATTTGTGTTTTCATCCGTGGGTCATGCTTTGTGGTCAGCTAAGGCAAGTTTTTGTCTTATGTTCATGGGTTCAATACTTTTACTATACAAGGATACTGATGGTGAAATTCTTATTTGGTTTTTTTAGATTTTTTTTTTTTTGCTCAGTCTTTACACAGGCAGACTGTGTCAGTGAATAGGGATTTGAGTAAGTCAGAGGTGGGCAAAATATGGCCTGCTGGCTGGATGCGGCCTGCAAGGCCATTCTGGAGCCAAAAGGCTGGAGATTTTGACTGGCATGTGCCAGTGCTCCTGCTGTGACTTAAAGTTCCCCCGCTCTGGATCAGACCAGTTACCATTTTTGGGGTCAGGGAGGAATTTTACTCGTGGTCAGACTGGTGCAGACTGTAGGGATTTTTGCCTTCCTCTGTAGCAAGTGGTATGACCTTCTACCTGCGATTGCTTGAGTGATATTAACGACCTTTTACAGAGGCAGGGCATTGGCTGTCATGGTCCCTTTGCTTTATCTTTGGCAAGTTAGGGTATTATGTCTTATGTTGTGTCAGAGTTAGTGGTAGTTTTTCAAGAGGTTAGATTATGGATTTGTATAGCATTGTAGCCTTAGGCAGGGGTTGAACTAGATGACCTATGGAGGTCTCTTCCAATCCTACTTCTGTATGATTTCTGCAATATGGTGTAAGAGGATGATACCACCTAGAAAAGGACAACAACTTATACTTTTTGATTAGGTGATGAAGGAATACCTAATTAAACCATTTTCTCCCATTTCTGGCATCATTCTTTAGGACCTGCTGTATAGGTATCAGATTCCTCAGTGTTAAAGGGGTTACTTGTTTTCCTTTTGCTGTAAAGCCACCCTGAAACAAGTGTTTGCTCATCGTTGGCCATCTGTGTGTCCTGTATGATGCTGGGAATGCAGGGAGGTGTGCTCTGGCCCATGTGCCAACTCCTACAGATGTCTCTTCAAACACGGGCAAAGGAAAAAAAATCAAGCAGCAAACCCTAAACGACTAACCATCTGTTTCAGCAGGCAGGGTTGGCCAGATAAGTTGGCACTAAGAATGAAGAAGAGGACCATTCTCAGAACAACCTTAAAACAAACATATTAGTATGGTGACTGAGGAAGGTGGCTCTTATTCTGTGGAAGTAGAGCTTGATGCTTTTGTTCATTGTCCTAACGTTGGTTGGCTATTCAACAGAAAAGTATTTGTGGAAAAATCTGTTTAGCTGTGTTACTGGCATATAATATTTGACTATTATGTGAAGTTTCTGCTGCAAAAAAAAGAAGGTTGGGAATACAAGTGAAAGAAAGATGAGGTAATCTAGAGTGACTGAAATTCTGTTTCTCTTGTTACACTATACCCGTTTTCTCTGTTTCTTGCCCAGATAGGGCAAGAAAGAGAGAAAATGGGTATAGTGTAACAAGAGAAAAAAGTTGGGGAGGAGAGGAGCGGCTAGGGAATGAGGTTATCTGTCTCAGTCATCCCTGCTTGTTTCCAGCCATCATTCCCCATTCCTGTCTTTCCTTTTCTCACATTCACCTTCTTTCTTTCCTTCAAATTCATCTGTGCTTTGGAAACCTTTCCTCCTTAATTCACCTAGCTTTTTCACTAATACTCCCGCAGCATCTAGTCACCCAAGCCTCCTGCTCCTCTGTTTTTCTGCTCTCATTATTTAACTCCTCTGTCTTCAACCTCATAATTAATTTCACTGTCATTTTCCTTCCCATTTCTACATTCTTCCTTCTCTCTGCTTTACCTCCATGCTGACTCCCTTACCTCAACCTTATATGACATGTTTGTTCATCTCCCAAGGTCTCTGTTGTATAGTCCTTTTCTCTCTCACTATTACCCACTCTTCCCAATCAATCTCCTTGCCTCCCTCTTATCCATTTGTGTGTTTCCTTTTTACTTTCTTAACCTTCTTCCTTCCTTTTTTTCCATCCTTTTTTCTGTCCTTCCTCAATCTGTCTCCCTATGTCTTCCCAGCCATATCTTCCTTTTTATTATATTTATTTATCATGACTTCATTTAGAGCCATAGCAAGGCATTTTGGTGCCTGGTGCAGAGCACCCCCTATGCACTACTACAGAGGTTTTTGAACTTTTTTGGTTGGTGTACCCCCAGCAGTTGGTTGAGAAGCAGGGAGCCCCCCAGGGGCTGATCAGCTCGGGGGAGGAGGGGGTGCCCCGCGCACAGCGGCAAAACTGGAAGTGTCAGCAGCAAAACCAGAATGCCCCCTGCTTCTCTGCACCGCTGCCGCTTACCCCCTGGGGCCTTTTCAAGTACCCCCAGGGGTACACGTACCCCTGGTTGACATCCCCTGCACTACTAAATTACACAATTTATTATGTATTAATGTTTACTTCTTCTTTCTTTAAAAGAAGCCACTTGTATGATAAAATATGGGAATATCTGAAGTGCATGAAAATATGTGTGTTGCACAAAATAAGCAAAATATATTACACATAAACAAGACAAAATTGGGTAAGTGCTATTTCAAGATGTCTACAAATGTTAAACAACATGATAGCAATTTGTTGTAGTGTATGTAAACAGTAAGTAGCTAAATATAAAACGATAAAAATCTCTCTGTGTGGTACCTTCATTGTCAAATTACTGGATTTTCTTGGAATTTAAGAATTATTAAAATAAAATTCCAGGCCTGACACTGTATTTCAAATATACCGTTTGATGCTGCCCAGTCCTGGTGCACTACTGGCACTGCCCTTGCTATGACACTGTCTTCATTCCTGTACCTACACTGCTTAGATAAGTGATTCTCAATATTGTGATGCCACATTATAGCACAGTCATGTTTCAGGACTTTCTCACATCGATTCTTAAAGAAGGGCAAGTTCATTGAAGCCTCATATGGGGTTGAAACTCTCAAGTCAGTGACCCGTGATTTAGGTCACTCTATTATGGGATCATCAACAAAGTTCTGAGAACCAGTCTCTAAAGATGAAATTACACCATCACGAAACAGGAAACTTGCGTGGATCCACAGGGCAAACTTGTCTCCAACCTTTATATGTTCTCAGGGATGATACGCCTTTTTTTGGTGTATGCCTCCATTTTTTGCAAGACAACAAAAAAGTCCCCACTAGTCTAAAACTGAGTTCTAGCTTCACTATCACTGTGACTCCTTCAACAAATTTAAAACAACTTGCACTATGGTTGGCACTATGGTTGGCAATCTTACTCCTTTGTGAGCTCCAAAACCATTGGATGTTTTTGGTGACACTACATGTTTTTCATTTAATTTACTCAGAGTGCATGTGCACGCTGTTGACGTAACTGCATCCTGCCCTCAGCTGTCCGGGAATCATTCTTCTGCCCACTACAGTGGACAGCAGATTCTTTACTGCAATCTTTTGGTGCTTCAGTTCCTTGGTTCAAATGGTAGTGTTGCTGTTTTTACGTATGCTATCTCCCTCAGCTTGCAGTTGTTAAAATGTAATGTTCAGTCATTGGTCTTTCTTCGCCTCTCCATGGCAATCATATGTTGACCAGTCTTGATAGTTCATTTGTCCTAACCCAGACACTGTTTTTGACTAAGATCCATCTCTTATTTCCTAGTCCTAAATAAGTATTTAACTCCATTTGATCACAATACAAAAGTGCATTAGGAAACTGTTGTACTGTTTGGTTTTTTCTGCATTAAAAAATGCAGGCATTTTCCATGCTCTTAACAAAATGCAAATTTGTTTGTGTGTTACCTATTTCTAGAAGGAAACATTCCTGTTAACTACATTTTTGCAAGGCCCAATAAAGACCCTATATGGGTTTTAATAAAGATAGGTCCGAGATGAGAGCAGCCTCTTGCAGCACTGGAGTTTTCTGTCTTTTCTGTCTAAATGTAGGTAGTGTTGAATTTTTTTTTCTCCTAGCTCTTTACATTATCACTACACAGTACTTTTTATATATATAATAAGACAGGGCCATTGCCATTAAACTCGGCTGTAAGAAGATTACATTAACAATGTATCTGATTTCAGTGTGGGAGGAACTCATTTCAGTGTCGTCTCAGCAATATCTCTGTACTGTATTTAATCCTAATAGCAGGTGGTTAAGTATAGTAGCTTGATTCTATGTAGTTCAACAGTACCCAGTCAACAATGAAAAACTGGAATTAAGGAACAAAATTAGTAGATTTTAGCCTCTGTTTCATCATTTCTTAACATTGCCAACTTTTCCTGTAATAAATGAAAATGGAAGCAGTTTAGGGTGTGGATGTGTGACATGGTTATTACAGGGTAATTTGGTCAGATTTTTAATTCATAGTAAATTTACTACATAGGAGGATGTGATCATACATCCAGATGTTTGAAGCTGGCTACCACTATGGGCCCTGTTACATGGTGATTTTGGGTGGCTCCTGGAGCTCTTAAGTCCTGGAGTGTCCATGCATTAGCACCAGAAACTAGTTTTAAGCACTAGTTAGGTGGCTCAAAGTTACTCCAGGGCAGGATTATCTTTGATCCATGCTACCCAGTTTGTGTTATAATAAGGTGTAGCCACTCTAAGCTATGAAGTGCAGATCATCAGTTAGTCAAGCTCACAGTTTGGCTTTGTAAGCCACTACAGTCAGTGCCTACACAGTAATTTAGTAATGGGGAACAGTTAATCAGATTTCAAATTGAACAGAATAGAAGAACTGCAGATTTAGTGAATTTTAGTAGGAATTTGGGACCTACTATCAATTTATGTAGATGGCACTCAAGGATTATCTGATGGAGGGCAGCTCGTAGATAAGGAGTTACAGTAGTTAGTCTTGAAATGAATGTGCAGATCCTAGGTTCTCATGTCGTTTGTTTGTAAGCTCCTAATTAGCTGAAGGTGGAAGAAGGCTGCTGTCAATACCTACTTATCAAGATTAATTAACAAGCCAGGACTTAACATTTTACATTTTGCAAACTAGGGGCAGAGTCCATATTGGTGGGTGTAATCTAGGAAGCTCCTTAGTGTGCCATTGCTGGCAACACTTAATGCCTGAAAGGTTGTTCAACAGCTTTCCCAACTATACAGCATTTTGTGACCAGCTATGTTAGAGGCTGAAGTTAGATTAATTAGGATAAACAAATCAGTTTCATCTCTATTTCCAGCAGTGAGGAATCCATCCTCTATTGCTGTCAGAGCTGTGGCATGGGATGCTCAGAATCTTGATTGAGAGAGCTTCAAAAGGTAAATGCTACAGGAATAATGTCATGACTGCCTTCACAATGATTTACCCTAAGAATAAATGGCTGGAAAGCTGGCAGTAAATAATGAGATTTCTTATGTTTAAGGACGCATTAACAATTTTATTCAGTAGGAGTCTCAGGTGGTCTTCACTGAATCTTTCTAGCAATGATGTGAAAAGCTTCAGTTCATGTTTAGATATCTAGGATATACCTCCATGTGTAAAGTTTGTGTTTCTTAAAAATAACACAAAAATCTGTGAAGGACAGGAAGTGGGGTTGTGGTTTGATATCTCTGGTCTTCAAGAGATTATTTATGGTTGATTTTTTTTTTTTTTTTTTTTTTTTT
>NW_017729025.1:132459786-132507402 GCF_001723915.1 Gavialis gangeticus
TTTTTTTTTTTTTTTTTTGTTCTCCAGTAAACAAAGAATCTAAAGCTCTTCTCATGGTGGAATTTGCACTCTAGCAAGGATGAATGGCCCGCTTAAATAGAGAGATTTCATTCTCTTCTTCATTCAAGAAGAATAATGTTTACAAGAATACAAGAGTTAGAGGGAATATGAATTATCTGTAGTGTTAGACACAAGACTTGATGGGATTTTTTTAAATAAAAGGTGAGGAGCACATCAGATGAAATTTTAAATGGAATTTCCTTAAGTTTATACCCTTTTCCTGAACACATTTGTCTTAAAAGAGGAAGATGAATGAAGGAATAGATGGTATTCATAGAATTAATACTGAGTTTATCATTTCCATCTGGGACAAAACTACCTGCCAGAGGTGAGAAATTCAAACACTTCTTAGGTCAATTCTAGAGGTGTGTGTCAGATACAGTTCAAAATACAATATGGAATTGACCTATTCAAGAATGTGAGGAGGTTTAAATGCTACTATAAGGACATGTTAATAAAAAACGTCCTTGAATTTAAGTCCCTTCAATCTGGGCAAATATATATGAAAGCAGAGTAGTGTTTTAATCCAGTTGTAGAGTCTATAATGGCAGTAAAGGGACCAGAGCAAAACTGAAACTGCTGGGTGTTGTGTTTTGGGGAGCCAAAATATAAATTAATTTTGACTTTTCTTTTGGTTCACTGATAATCAACAAAGCAGGCAGATCTGTTACATGCAAATCAATTTGGTGTTTAATATTGGAAGCATTACCCAACTATTTCAGAACACACATTTTGAGCTAAAGGTTGTTTATGAACTGTTCACAAACTGTTGATTCCGGTAGTTCAGTATTCATTATTTGTGATGTATCATTGGTTGCATAGGATTGTCTCTTATCCCTTATTAGCAATATGAAGCTTCCTAACAGAAAAATAGCAAATACTGAGCATCACACATACAACAGAAGTTTGGAAAATGTTTTGGTTATAGAAAAGTTTTCATGAATGCCTACTGGTATTTGAATATTCATAAATAATGAACTGTGAAATATATATTCAATCAGATCTTTTTAAAGCCTTGTGGAAATTGAAATGAAATCTACTTATAAAAATTATAATCATGATTTTGAAATTAAGACAGGGAAAAACAAAAAATTAGAAGCTGGGCTGGGAAAGGTGGGTGGGAGAATAGAACATTTTCTCCCCTCAAGCCCTTCCTAGTTTCACTGGAAAAGATAGCCTCTATTCTATAGAGCCTTCTTACAGGACTTCTGAGCTAGAACTTGGCATCACCACCAAAAATTAGCCCAGTATGGATACATGGGGCATTCCTACTAATGAATCTGGCCTCCTGATGATGATCTCCACAAATCCCTAGAAATTCATTAGATTCTGTAGTAGGTGCTACAGCTAAAATGATGGGGTCAAAAGTCAAATCTTGCAGTCCTGAGGGAAGATGGAATGCTGCGTGGATGATATTTTTTGGAGATTTAATTCCTCTGGCCCTAGTCCCACGGCTGAGGTATGCCATAATAATATTTTCTGAAATCTGGGGATTATTGGAAACAAAACCTCAAAAATTGTCTGTCACCTGCAAGTAAAGAAGAATAAGAGAAGCCTCCTCCCATCTGTTTGTGATACCAAGTTGAAGAACGGTTCTCTTTCTCTTAAATCAGTCTGCAGCACAAAGTAAATTCATCAGATATTGATAAGGAGTTCTCTTTAGAATCCTAAACAATGCCAAATAATAAGGCAACATGAATCATTGTTATTTTCATTTGTCAATAAAGAAAATCTTGATGGAATTACTCAGTGTTATCAGTTCTCTCAAGATTGCATACTGCCAGATGCTGTGTAGTTCCCTTGCACTTAAATGACACAGTCCTTTGGCCCAATGCCTACCTAATCATTGTTTAATGCTTTGAAGATGCCATCTTACATTTGAGGCAGTCTTTTTAAGCAGTTAAAATACCAACAGATTTGCATGCAGTTGAAATAATTGGAAAAAAAAAAAGCAGAGGAAAATGATGTGCAAACAGCGTTGTGCTTTATGAAGCTGAAAAAATACCATATAGTTAATCGAATTACAACTAAGACTTAGGAAGCTTAAAGATGTTTATACAGCAAAGCACACGGTCTGTCAGTTTCATATTCTAGGGAATGATTATAACCCCCACCCCTGCCCTGATCTGCCTTCCAACAAATATATACAACACTGTGGAAATTGGAAGGAGGGGGAAAAAAAAGCAGATCTAAAATGAAAGCAAATTGACAGACTCCTTTTGCCAGTAAAGAGTTTAAAGACGGCAACAAATAATTTTTATTCCTTGTTAAAAACAGGAAATGTAGTGTGTTAATGTCTGAGTTTCATGAGAAATGTAAGACCTGTTCCTGTAAAACTTTATTCTTGAAAATAGCTTAATTGAAACCAATGGAATTATGGGCAAAATTTTCAAAGGAACAAGTGGCATGTACTTGCCTAACTCTCATTGCTTGAGTCTAATATTAATCATGATACAAATGGCCAGAATTCCTTACTACCTGCTTCTCATTGTAAGTGAAGTTTTGCAGGATTGGGGTCTAGTTTAATATTTTCTCTCAAATTAGTTGCTATTTTTAAGGAAACTATTTTTCTGTGCACTTACAAGAATCTAAAATGTCACAGTATTCTGTACTTGGGATTGGAACAAGAGATTTATATACAAGACATGCACAACCATACCAGTTTGTAGTTAATTAGCATACACATCACAAAAAAAAGATGCCCACAATTAGCTTTAATTTGCATCCTTGCTGCCAAACACAAGAGGCTAAGGACCAGTTGATCCACTAAACTTTTACCTTTAGAGGTTGTGCAAGTTAGGGATTATATATCTTTGTACAACTTCATTCTTTTCAGGGTTATGTAACTGTTGTACCAGTAAATACCTGAGTCAGCCACATGCTGTCAGGATTTGGTCTTGTGTCTTCCAAGTGAAGGACACCAGAGGGTTGTAAAATTTTGATGGCCTCATTCAAGGCCCCTGCACTTTAGGACAGGGGTTGTCAACCCGGGGTATGCATACCTGTAGGGGTACTTCGGAAGGCCCTAGGAGGTATGTGGGGGCAGGCAGGCAGGGTCAGAGTGCCACCACCCCATGTTGCCACCTCCCAGGAGTAGGGCTAGGGGGGACAAGGGTCAGATGCTGTGGGGGGAGGGGAGGAGAGCTTGCATGAGGCAGTCACCACTCATCACCCAGTGCTGCTGCTGCTTCACATCCAGTCATGGGCCACCGCCTCCTCCCCTCCCCCTCTGCATCCAGCTGCCGGGGGTACACTTATTAAAAAAGGTTGATAATGCCTGAATTTTGAAGAGACCAGTTCAGACAGCCTGCAGGGTTTGGAGCCATGGCATTTTCAAGGAAGCAAAACAAAAAGATTAGGTATTAGTACTTGATCTTAAGAACCACAAAACCTGAGAATCTTGATGCAACTCAGAAGAACTCAGAGAGACACACAAAGCTTGAACAGGCAATTGGAGGGCAGTGGGACATGTCTTCATAGCAGAGGGGGCTGTTGGTGTAAGTTTGGAAGCAGCTGAGAGGATAAAACTGGCTACACAAGGAAAAGCAAATGTTCATGTTTCAAAGGAAAAGCCATATGCAGGAGGGTATACTCAATTTCCAAGGAACCCCAGAACACCCTGCCATGAACAGCATCAGGAAGGGCTAGAGGAGGGAAACTTACCTCAGGGAGCTGGAGGAGCCGCTGCAAACCCTGACACAATCTGGATGAATGGAGACACTGGCTGGGGCTGCGGCAGATCAAAGGCTGCCACGGCAGACCCTGCCTCTGGAAACCAAGCATGGAGGAAAGGGATCGGCATGGGAAAAAGAGAAAGAGAGAAGTACCATGTTGGCAAGCAAAGGAGGAACAGCTGGGTCGGGCAGGCAGCCAATAGGGAATTGCCATGCAGGACCCAGCTGAAGAGAGGGAGATTTAAGGGATGCTGAAGGAGTGTCTGGGGAGAGCCAGAAGAAGAAAGAGAGCAGAAGAAAGAAGAGAAGAAGAGGGAGCAAGCAAGTAAGTGAAGGCGAGCAAGTAGAAAACTCAGGGGTAAGCTCCAACCCTGCTACTTACCGGACGAGGTCCGGCTGGGAGTGGGAGGCAACAAAGATGCTTGACCGACTGATGAGTCTGAGTCCAAGAGGGTGAAGGCAACTATTCTGGGGACATAGAAGAAGAGGAAAGCAAAGGAAACTTTACTCTCCCGGAAGGGAGAGGAGAAGAGAGAGAGGACCGCAGCCACAAGAGTGTGACAAGGGGTGAACTGGAGAAAGAGGTAGCTGTCTTGGTACCCATGCAGGGAAGAATGGGGCAAGCAGCCACTTAGGCAAGGACCGTAGATATGATCTTTTGGGTTAAGATAGTAATAAGCCTTAACAGCAATCAACGTCGCCTGGAACATCAGGTGTGGTGAGGGCAGGGTATGGGGATGGTGGAGCCCTACGAAGAGCCGCCAAAGTTCTGAATCCATAACCATTTTCAGTTGCCTCCCAGTGGTGTCTAGACATTATCACCCATAACATCGAAGGTGCGACAGGTGATCTATTACAATGAGACACTACTGTTCCAGACAGGAGGTGACGTGACTCTAGGTGGCACAGGAAGCCCTCTTACAAGTGGGGGTGGAGGGAAGCAGGACACCAGCCCCAGATGCCAATTTAGAGTGCCAGTATGCACCCTTCCCACCAGGAGTCATTGACACAGCAAGCAAAACCCAGTGCAGCCCAGGAGCCTGACAGGCATATTCCCATGCCCTGTAGTGTATCTGACTCATAAGGGGGTAGAATGACACCTCTGCTATGGACAGTGCAGCCCTATACTCGTGAGAGGATGGAAGAGCAAATGGTGCACCAGTAGCAGCCCCTGGGGAGCCTTCACTGTTGCCTGTTCCTTAGCTGTGTCATGTCTCCCCCCACCTTGCCTTTTAGTGGTCAGCGTTATTTTCCTACTATCGCTGTCTCTGCCATGGGTACTGCAAGAGCTTGCTATGTCTGACTGGTTTGTCTAAATCCGTATGTTTCTTGTGCTAGCTAATGTAAAATTTGCTTGGCTTTTTGGAACGCTTGCAAAGATTGAGGCTAGGGACAGAAGTTATACATAAACTGGTTTAAATCATCAGAAATTGGTTTAAACCTGTAACAGGACATAAATTCAGTGTACATAAACCACTTTAAAAAGGCAGAAACTGGTTAAAGATAGACCTAGTCGACTGTAGTATCAGACTTAACTGATTTAGGTCAAACTGGTTTATGAAACTTCTGTCCCAGACTCCTTCCTGGTTCAAGTTAAATCAGAATCCACCATTATACTTGGCAGCCCTGTGCTGTGCTGTGCTGTTTGCTCCAGAAATCAGGGCTAGCCCCACCCCTCTGCTCCCTTGCTGGCTCACTGGCTGGCTCACTGCCCCCATGGGCAAACCCAGGTTGGGGTCTGGGGCCAGGGAGTGGGGTTAAACACTCCTTCCCCTGCTCAAACTTACTACTGGCTGCAACTGTGGACTATAAATCCCAGAGGCACCTGGAAGCAGGAAGAGGAAGTGATGAGCCACCCTGCAGAGTCCTGATACTGTTATTGTGGACTGCAAATCCCAGAGATGTTGGTAGCCGCAGGAAGAGAGAGTGAACACGCTTCCCATGCTGGCTATGCGTCAGAGAGCCATGCTGTAGTGCCCCCAGCTTCTGGCCTGAGCCACTGGAGGCATGTGGCTGCATGGCCTGAATCAAAGGTAAAATGTCTGTCCAGTTTTTTCCAGTTTAATTTCTGCAGTTTAGACTAACCTGCAGAGATTAAATTGATTCAGCCGTGGACTTTTTGACTGTCTGTACTTAGCCTGTATGTCTGTTTGCTTCAACTGTCAAGGTATCGCAGAAAAGTGAACTCAGACTATCAAAAGGCTGGGAAAAGATAGATTTCAGGCACCGGGAGTTTAAGGGCTTAGTGCTGGTCCAGTGGCTTAAGGCAGCTGGGCAAGAAGGTCCCATGTTATTGTTAAGGGTAGCAGACAGAAAGCCTGTACCCAGAAATATGCCAGAGAGGCCAGGGAAGCATTTAAGGCCACAGCACACTTAAACCAAAGGAAGCTTATTAGCACAGTTCTGGTTTAGTGGGACCCAAACGCTCCTGCCAGACGGCTGTTCAGCTGTGGGAGCCTTACCAGAGCTATATTATTATCTCTTAAGGTAAGAACTGAGACATTTTGGTGTCACAACGTATGCCCTTGCTGCTGATGCTATATCTTGGGTGTGGCTAGCACCTTCCCAGGAATATAATAAACATCCATTTAAGGGATTAAAAATGGTATTAAATGAAACAAATTTCTCAGTGATACAGAATAACCACTTCCTTGGTTTACCCAATCTGACTGAGGTTTTTTCTAATCCTGATCAAATACTGGCTCAAGACTGAATGAATCACTTTAAGGGTAGTGCATGGGTCTAGTGCAACTGTCAGCAGAAAACAGTTACATTACTGGGAAATATCAAAAGCCTGAAAAATGAAGAGCTGCTCAAGCATTCTCTTGAATGTGTGATTATCAGAGATGATGTTGCTGTAGAATAAGCAGTTAAATCATGGGTAGAGCAGCAAAGGTTTGATTTACTTGTCACATTCATTCTAATAGAGTCTCCCTGCTGTTTGGTAGTATAGCAGTATTGTACGCTACTCAGGTGACCCCGAAATGCATCCATAATTTAAATGTTAATATTCATTGTAATGTCAGCAACAACTTTTTGAGATCCCCTTACTGCTGAGTTCTCATATGAAATCTGCATAATTTTTGTCACCTGCCAGCTAATAGTGTATTCACTAAAAGGAATCAAACGGGAGCCATACAGCAGTAAGGGATTCTTTGGGCTTCATTGTCAAGAAAGTGAAATTCTTAACATTTTGTCTTAAAAGGCCCCACTACAGACTGGAATATTTTACAGAGCTTCAGTCATCATTCTGTAGCAGACAGATCAGCAAGTTTAAGGCAGTCCAACCTCCTGCATTATTGCTTTTCATAGCACATTGCAGAATTGAATTTTCTCTTGATTTGCAGATTATTCTAATAGACATTGTGGTGTGAGTGGCATGACTGTAATTAATGTGGTATTTATGATTCCATTACAATCCTCTCTTTTGAGGTATGGGATGTTGCCATTTTAACAGTTCCTTTAGGATGAAATTTGGGATAGAAGTCGTCAGCCTAAAAACTGCCCAAGTACCAATTGTAAATGGTTGAAAATTGTTTCTGTTCATGTCTTAATAGAAAAAGCAGTTATTTCTTTTTCCCGAAGTCTTTGCAGTAGAGAAATCTGTTCTACTTTTTGCTTATGCTAGCACTGGCTGTGTCTTCATCAAGCAGCATTTAAGGTTACTATTTAAGGACTGGCCTATACAAAGTGTGGATTGCCCCCTGGGAGTTACTGAATTGTGAATGGGTTGTGGTTGTGAGTTCAGCACAACTCATTTTTTCTTGTGGTATAGTTATATCTGGCCCCAAAGCATATGTAACCAGCTCAAGAACTATTTCCACAGAATAACAGGATTTTTTTAGTGACATAAATCATCTTAGAAGTTGTTATAAATGTCCTTTTTCTACATGGGGTAGAAAAGGAAAGGGATGTGGTCCAAAGGAAGGGTTGTGTTCATTGAGTTATGACTAGAACATCAATGCCAAATGTTAATTCTTGCCTGACGTTTCAGCCCCTGATAGCCGGATGTAAATCACAGTTACTTGCAGGCTCTAACCTTGCATAGCAAAAGTGCCTCTATATGATCAGGGGCAGAATCAGGGTAGTGCAAAACTGAGCTGTAAACTGTCTTTTCGAATGTCTACTTCTGAGCCTACATTCTTATCAGATTAACCACAATTCAATACTTGGCCTTATGAAAGTGCTGAGCACATCTAAAGAATCAGGCCTAAAGTTAAGAGGATAGTGGTATTTCAAAATGTATGAAAGGTAAAGCCTCAGGGAGTATGAGTTAACGAAATGGTTTGTTAAACTAAACTTCATTTCATGGCGATAAAGCAAGCACATTGAGAGAGAGAGAGAGACTTGAGATACGATTTAGTCATAGTAAAATGGAAAGATGACCTAATCAGTGAAAAGCTTTCTTTATAATGGGAAGTACTCTAGAATAATATGCCTTTTTCATTAGAATATAGCAAACTGAGTTTAATCAACTGTAGAGTACTGCACAATAGTTCAATCACACTTGGAATGGTGGTCAAGATAAAAGAAGCTGGAGGAATTGTTCAGTAGAATTGTAGGAAAGATTCATGCTCAGTACTACATTTGACTGTAAAAATGTTCAGCATGTGAAACACTTCATTTTGAGTTAAGAACTGGGTTGCTTACAAGACTACTGAAAAATAAGAACTCAGTTCTCCTACTGTACACATTTTGAGTGATAGTGTCAGGATGCGAACTGCATCACATTTAACAATACTTTATGTTAGAAGCTGTGGTTACTGTACTATAAATCAGGAGTGATTCTAGTGGAGTTACTGGCACTGCTGAAAGGAGAGGAGAATCAGGCTCTAGGCTTCTTAAAAAAACTGCAAAGCCTCAACATATTTTGTTTTGGCTCCTATTATCATTAAAAAAGTAGTGGTCGAATGGGTGAATGGTTGGGACTGAGATTTGTGTAAATTTCAGTAACTCCAGTAAATTCTGGATTAGTAGTTGCTGAAATATTATGTGATTATAAAACAGTGCCCTAAACAACAACAATCCTTTCTGGACCTGGTTGAATGGTTGCTTTAATAGTCAGACATTCGCTTAGCTTTCAGCAGATATTACCACATAAGTGGAAGGCATGAGACCCAGGTATTAGAGGTGTGTAAAGCGGTCTCTATTCAATTCAGATTTGGCCCGAATTGGGGACAATGATTCAATTTGTTGATTTGAGTCACTGTTCCTGATTTGATTTGGCCAAATCCAAATCTGAAGATTTGATGCTGATCGGGAGAATCAGCTATTTGGACATGGACATAGCTTTAAGTTTTTTCTACATACCTTGGGGTACCAACATGGCCTGTGAACACTGCGATTCTGGGGATCATGGAGCATCCCACAGGAGTGCGGGGGGGGCCATCCACGTACTCAGCAGCGAACCCGGAAGTGGACGCCAGGTACCCCCCCAGACCCAGGAGGCACCAGTTGCCGAGCCAGAGGGGTGCGGGGAGGGGGCCCCATGCTTCCCAGTGGACCCAGAAATGGACCGGAAGTGCTTCTGGTCCACTTCCAGGTCTGCTGCTGAGCATGCTAGGGAGCCCCCTGTGCTCCTGTGGGACACTTCGTGTACCCCAGCATCATGGTGTTCAGAAGCCGCCTGCTACCTAGAGGTATGTAAAAAAAAACGTTTAAAGCTGTGTCTATGTCCGAATTGCCGAATCTTTCTGAATCAATTCAGAGGGGTCCAATTTGATTTGGAGAGATTAAAGGGTCCTCTGATTCAATTCGGATTCAGAGATTTGGCCACTGAATTGGGCCGAATCTCCGCTGAATTGAATCAGGGACCGAAACTTTGCACAACCCTACCAGGTATACACAGAAGAACATCATATTATTTGTAGCTTCCTGAAGAGCACTGAGGAAAGCACAGTATCTACATCAAACTGGAAAGAACATAGGTGGGGGCATCTGCTGAAATCTTTAAGGATGCAGTATAGGTCCAGTATAAAAGTGAAGGATGGTCCAATGGTGAGAATTCTATCTTAGGAATTTAAAGACATGGGTTCAAGGCCTGCTTTACCACAGATTTATTGTAACTCCTTGGACAGGTCTCTCGTGAATAAGTCAGCTTCAAGAATTAAGTGTTGCGGTGATAATGGATCTCTGTAGACCTGACTCAAGTGTATAGACATCCTGTATAATGTGTCATTGGGAATCTAAGAATGGGATTTTCAACAGTCAGGATGCTGAGTGGGGTGAAACCTCAACTACCCAATAGTAACTGCTACTCGTATGCTATGTCCTGCATTTCTGGGATTTGGGTACCTTAACCGAGGCTATCAAAAGGTGCCTGCCTCTGCTTGGGATTCACAGTCCAGATTCTTTCGTGGGATTAAAGGAGCAATATTGATTTTTAAGTGGCTCAGGAAGCTCTTAACCCTGGGATTCTACACACATTTCCTGAAACTTGTTTTAAGCACCCTTTAAGTGTCTTAAACCCACCCTGGAGTGGCATAATTTTATCTGTTATCCAGCTCATGTTGCACTAATGTGCAGGCACTATAAGTAATGTGTTAGTGTAACACCCCACCCCCTCCCCCCAGATCGGGCCTGTCCTCCCTTTCTCCCCAGCACCCCAGCTCCTGGCTCATCTGTGGCTGCTGGCACTGTCCTGGGGGAGCAGGCAGGGAAGGGGAGCCTGGGTTCAGCCTGGAGAGCAGCTGTGGCTCGTGGTGGTGGTGGCAGTGGCTGGGCCGGCAGATTCCCTTTCCCTGCCTTCTCCTCTGAGACAGCGCTGGTAGCCACAAGTGAGTCAGGGGATGAGAGGAGCAGGGGGAGCCCTGGCGTGGTGGGAATGGGGTTGAGCTCCAAGGAGCAGGGGTAGCCCTGAGGGGTTGGGGCAGGTGGGGAATCTGGAATGGGAGGGTATGGTGGATTGTCTTTTAGTCCTCTCTGCCCTTTCTTGCCAGGGGCAAGTCACAGTTGTGCAGGTTTGGGACAGTCAGAGAATGTTTTTAGCCTGAATGTGTGACTCCTCTAAACTTGAGCTGATTACCATGTTGAGAATCCTAAATGTAACATGTAACAAGGCTTTTAGATTATTTCAGTAGGCACCTAAGGTATAGGCAGGGGGGAGTTAGACATCTGAGTCCTAAGAAGCTGTTTCTGAACCTAAGTTGGAGCTGTTCAAATTGGCGTTGTGTCAGCACTGGAAGCCCTAAATCTGTTTCTGAATCCACTGGAGACCTTCACCTGGGACTGCAAGCATTCCTAGACGTGGTCAGAAACAATGCAAGGTACAGCTTTGCCAGCTAACTCTTCCCTAGGCTCCAGAACAATTCAAAATGGCCCTGGGAGGTGCCCAAGCTCTTTTTAAGTCTGCTTAAGAGAGCCATGCCATTAAGCAAACTAAAACCATGGCTAAGAGTTTAGACAGACATTGCATTTATCCCACTGTATCAGCTGTTTTAGCATGGCAGAAAGCAACTGGCCATACATTCAGGCTGTTTGTTGCACTAAAAAAATGGCTGATCTGCCACAGAGTGGTGGATCCATGACTAAAGCTGCTATTTGAAACAGCAACTTTTGTCTCTCCGGGATAAATATAATGTGTGGTCAGGCCTGAGAGACCCCACTGTCTCACGGTGCTCTCCTCTCTTCCTCCACTTTCCAAGAGAGAGGGAAGGAGAGAGAGCAGCTGGCTCCCATTTGATAGGGAGCTGTCAGAGAACCATCCAGGGACCAGCTTCCAGGGAATCGTGTCCTGGTTGCCACCCGATGGCAATGGGGATAGGGCTGTAATGCTAGCAGGAGCTGGCTGGCGGCACCGGTCTGTGGTCTTAGGCTGCCTGTGAGACTTTCTTAAAGTTCCCTGCTCAGAAGCAATCCAACACTACAGCCCACCCCTCATTGTGGGCTGCCTAAGAGCCTGTTATAGTCACCACTTGAAGACAGCTAGAGACAATGCTTTTTGGGCAGTTTTGCTGTGCTTCACCCAGGGTTATCTGTATGTTTGTGTGCCTGTCCATAATGCTGTATCTTTGTAGTGATTCCAACTTTGTAGCACTTAAAAAATAATGCATCAAAGGCCTAAATCACGTTGTCATTACTGAATTCATATTGATACTAGCAATGGTGGATGTTTGCCAATCTCCAAGTGGTTAGAGCCTTTGCTTAAGAGGAGATACTTGGGTTATTTAAATGCCTGAACCACTGAGCTAAGGAGGAAGCTTGGTGAGGATACTCTTCACTGCTCCTGCTGAAGTTGGGCAACTGGGCAGCTAAGAGTACAGAAGTCATGGGGCTAGAGGAAAACCAAGCAAGGAGGAGGCTGCCTCTGTGTCCTAATAGAGGGTTTGCCAAGTTCTAGTCTCTGCTTCCCAGCAATATTTGAGCATTTACATGAGAAGCAGTTGAAATATGTTGCCACCTGATAGGGGTGTTGTGAGACTGTGGCTACTAATGTGTATGAGGTACAGATGTTACGACATGTGCATACTTCAGCCTCACTGCCTGTCAGACATGCTGCTTGTGTGCATTGTCTCTTCCCCACCTGGCAATTTCTGTTCTTCTCTTGGGAGCAACAAAAAATTGAATTTGAACAGATCTGGGGCCCAAAGGACAATGAGAGTACAGGTCTTCATCCCAGCCCTCTGAAGAGAGGTATGAACAAATGAACAAGTTACACTGTGTTAAAAGTGGGGCAGGGCCTTAGAGCCTTGTTACATGGTCATTTTGGGCAGCGTCTAGAGCTCTTAACACCTGGATTGTCTGCACATTAATATCTAAAACTAGTTTTTGTAGTGCTACAACCTAGGCTCTGAGTCTATAAACCCTAAACTACCTGTCACGGATTCACCCCCAAACCAAGTTGCTTTTGGGATTTGCTATGTGGCACACATGGATATTCTTCCAAATTCAATTTACTCCTGTGTTTCATTTCTGTCATAGCTGGGGAAAGCTGTGTTCAGTCCTGTCATTTTTATGCCTTTATATATTAGTCTTTGATATAAATACACTTTTGTGATTTCATGATTTAACTGGAAAATAATCAACTAAGGTACTTAGCACAGGCCCAAGAGACATCCCCTTGGTATGCATCTTGGGCCAGGCAGTGCGGTGATGAAGGGTGCTTATGAAACAATAGCCATTTGCATTCATGGTTGCTCCTTATATGGAGTGAAACAATAGTGAACTAAATGGGCCCAAAGCTTTTGCCCTGTAAGGGGAGCGGCACAAGGGGACAGACAGACGTTCAGTCATGTCCCACCTGCTGGAGAGGGAAAACTCATCTGCATAATACTCATTCTTCCCAGAAACAAAAGGGAAATTTGGAAGGTGGAAAGGTTTGTGTCTTAGAACAGGAAGGGGCTCAGGAAATTCCTAGGTAAGAAGGATGTTTTCTGGCCCCAACTTCTGAGCTGGTAAAATGACTAGATGGTTCCAAACTTGGGGTTCAGCTAGGCCAGGCTGAAGGAGTCGGTGCACTGGCAGGATGCTAGCTAAGAAAAGCCATCTGCGGGGAAATCACTGATCATCAGGGATTACTCTGGAGCTGTTTTTAGATAGAGAAGCAGGGCAAGATCATGTATTTGTGACCTTTTATTTTTTTCTTATCCTTCTCAAACTATGGTTGCTTTTGCGTGTATAATTTCTGTTTTTCCTCTTTTGCTCCTACTGGTTGTCTTTGTCAAGCATGATCACAAAGCAATTGATGATTCAGGTATTCATTTTTCTTGGAAGGGAGAATCTCTTCAGTCTCCGCAAGAGGAGACCTGAGGGGGGATCTTGTGGCTGCCTACAACCTTAACAGGGGCCACCAAAAGGGACTCGGGGAAAGTCTGTTCACCAGGGTCCCCCTTGGAGTCACCAGGAACAATGGCCACAAGCTGAGGGAGGATAGGTTTAGGTTAGATATTAGGAAGAACTACTTCACTGTAAGGGTGGCCAGAGCCTGGAATAGGCTTCCCGGAGAGGTGGTGCTCTCACCTTCCCTGGAGATCTTCAAGAGGAGACTGGATAGGCACCTGTTTGGGGTCTTATGACCCCTGCCACCCCCAGTGCTCCTTCCTGCCCATGGCAGGGGGTCGGACTAGATGATCTGTCTAGGTCCCTTCCGACTCATTGATTCTATGATTTTCTTTTTTTTTCACAAACCCAGGGTCATAACCCCAAAGAGTGGCAGAGCTTCCTATACTACAGCTGTGAAGGTATGGACTGGGGTGAGGGAGACTAAGATTGGCTAAGGGTGAAGAGACACCCAAGGAGCAAGATCTAGTCTACCCCCTAGACACACAACACAAGAGGGGCTCCAGGATATCTTAATAGCATGGGGTTTGTTACACTAAAGTTATTTTGAACATAGAGTGAAATAATTTCGAACTTGTTCTCACTGAAAACAAGCCACTTTGGTTTATGTCTATGAGGAATAAGAATTGTTCCTTGTGCTTCATCAGTGGTTCTCTGGACCTTGGTCCTACCAGTTAGGAAAACACAGGGTCTGTTAGGAGTAAGCATGTGGAATCTTGGTTCTGGTCCTCTCTTGTTCCAGCGAGAGAGCAATGGGTGCAAATTATGCTTATGAAGGGTATCTGAAGTTAATTTATGGACCATCACTTGTTGAGCCCTTAATTTGTATCTGAAACAGGAGAACAAGCCATGAAGGGCAATGATGTAACAATTGGGCCATAAGTTCAAAAAGAAACTCTCTGGGTGTAAGGGTATGTTTACTGCTTTGCCTTGCTCTGCAGCATTCTGGGGGAGCCTGTAGGAAATATGTCTTCTACAAGAAATAGAAAAGTCATTTTTTCTCACTATGTGATAACTAAATTAAATTGTCGAATTCTAAGTTGTTCATAAACTATTCAAGATGATGACAAATAAGGGGAAAGAGAGGAAGTTGGGAATAGAGCTGTTTAAATCTTTCTTAGTGTTTCTACCAGCATTTGATGAGGTGACAAATTATTTAAATGCTGAGTGTGCGATGATGATAATGATGATGATGACATTTTATAAGGAAGAAAATTATCCAAGGTTAAATCAAGTGGAGGCAAAGCAAGGTTGCAGGTAGCTTTTATATCAGAACATACTAGACATATCCAAAACATGACCCCCTTTAGAACAGGCTGCATGATGCTCCCGTTCGATAAAAATCTTTCTATTTTATCATTGAAAAATTTATGAAAACAGCAGGAAAAACACATACCCCAGGAGAGCTTCCTAGAATGTACAAAGGGCATAGAGCAAAGTATTATATGTCTACTGGGCACTTTGCCATGCAGATCTAATTTACCTCAGTAATGCTTAGCTACTGGAGTGATAAGCTTCATTGAAAAGCCTGAGAGACAGATTTATGTGATATCAGAATGAAATGGAATATACCATATTTTCTGTCATTCAGCTCTTCTTTTTTGCATATGTTCATGGCAGCTTCTCTTGGAAGGCACTCCTAAGATTTATTTAAACCACCTCAGGTAATGAATTTGAGTGCTACAAGTTAGAGATGGAAAAGATCTATTAGCCTGTTAAATCCAGGTCCTGTTAATGACACCTGACATGATAACAAGTGCTAATAGGAAACCAACCCATGCCATTTACTCCCCTAAATGTTTATAACTTTCATGCTTCATGATTAACATTTGTAAAGGTCCTGCAAGTGGTATTCATGAGTGAACTTGGTCTCTCTCTTCTCTTTTTTTTTGTCCTAAACAGTTTTCTTCTTTTTTTCTTTTGTCTCTTGACAACCAAAAATGCCAAAGAAAACAATATTCTCAAATCATTTAAAAAAAAATTAAGAGATGGGGATATTTTCGCTAATATGAAAGCACAAGTAAATATATCAATTGAAGCTCCAGAAGTTAATTTGGAACTATTTTTGAAGAGTGGAACTGCATATTTTTGCCTGCTTAGTGCTTGGCAAACTGCAGACATGTTATATTTAATGATAAATTATAACAGGAACAAAAAGATTAGTAAAAACATTGAGAACATAAGAATGGTCATTTACTGAATCAGACCATAGATCCACCTTGCCCGATATCTTGTGTCACTGTGGCAGAGAATGGATCCCAAAAGGGAGAGTGGACTGGGTATGACCAGGGTTTTTTCCCCACTGTTCCTCTCTCACTTGCAGCCTCCAGCATTTAAGGTATAGGAAGCTCCAATTCAGCAGTTGTATCCCTAACTCCTGTGCTCAATATCTACTTGTGCCCCTTTCCCCAAAGAATTTGTTCAATCCCATTTTGAATCAGGCTAAACTGTCAACTTCCAGAACATCTGGTAGCAATGAGTTCCATACTCTTAATTCAACGCAATGTGTAAAAGAACTTGCTTTGGTTAGTTTTAAACATGCTACTTACTCATTTCATTTTGTGACCCCTAGTTCTTGTTTTGTGAGAGAGAGGAAATGATATGTTCCTATTTACTTTCTCTTCACCGTTTAGTATTTTGTAAACTTTTCTCATGTACCCCCACAAGCATCTCTTTTCTAAACTGAATAGGCCTAGCCTCTTTATTTTTTCATGATAAAGAAGTCCCTCCATACCACTAAACATCCTTGATGCCCTTCTCTTATTCTTCTATATCCTTTTTGAGGTGTGGGGACCAGAGAACTGGGAACAGTATTCAAGGTGTGAACAGACCATGGATTTGTAAAGACACACAATGATACTTTTAGTTTTGTTTACAGTTCCTTAATAATCTCTAACATTTTGGTTGCCTTTTTAACAGATGCTGAGCACTGAGCTGATGTTTTTAGTGAACTGTCCACAACGACTCCCAAATATCTTTCCTTTGTGGTAACAGCTAATATAAAGTCCATCATAGTATAGGTATAGTTTGTATTATTTTTGCCCAGGTGCATAATTTCATTTCAGTCATGCCAAATTCTTCTGTCATTCCTCACAGTCCGCCTTGGTCTTTACCACTTTGAACTGTTTAATGTCATCAGCAAATTTGGCCACCTTGCTATTCACCCCCTTTTCCAGATCATTTATGAATATGTTAAACAGTACTGGTTCCAACACAGATCCCTGGGGGACCCCTCCAGTTAGTTCTTTCCATCCTGAAAACTAACCATTTATACTCGCTGTTTGCTTTCTCTCTTTAAGCCAATTTCTAATCTACAAGAGGACATTCCTTTTAATCCCGTGACTACCTAATTTAGTTGAGCGTTGTGATCTGCAGCCTGCGCACTCTGGGCGGGGGCACGCACACAATGCACTGCGGCTCTGCCCTGGCTCCTTGCAGTGGTGACAGCCTGATCCTGAGCTGAGGCAGAGCTGCAATCCACTGCCTGCACGCCCCTGCCTGGAGTGTGCAGGCTGCAGATCACAGCTCTTAACTAAATTAGGTAGTCATGGGATTAAAAAGAATGTGCTCTTGTGGATAATGGCTCTGCCCTGGTCCTGGACCAAGCTGTCCCTGCCACAAGATTCAGGTGGCTCCAGAGCAGTCCCCTGCCCTGCCCTGCCACACACCCTGCCAGTGCAGTTGGGGCCGGTATCCATGGCAATCCCAGCCTTGCACTGTCACAGCGCGGGTGCGGCTGGGGTGTCCATGGAGACTGGCCCCAGCCATGCAGGCAGGGGCTGCTGGGAAATGGAGTCCACTGCTGGCCCATGGGCTGGACTTTGCCTGCCCCTGGTCTAGACCTTGTCAAAACTTGAAATTTCTGGTTGGAATTTTCTTTTGGTTAGATTAGGAATGCCTTAATTGGGGGTGAATCACCAATCTGTCTGAAGCACGGCAAATTCAGGCTGATCCATGCCAAACCTGAGTCATTGCCAAGTGTAATCAACACCATGATCAAATCTGAAGTGACTGTTAACGTAGTTTGGGCTTACAATCAGCTTGTAATAGTTTAGACCGTGTTATGGCAAGGTCCTTAAGCAGATGACTGACTTCAAATTCCAAGTTAAGCACCTGGCTGAATTGGTGTGAAGGTGAGTGATGTAGCAATGACCTTTCCTATAGCAGTTTTCTAAAAGTTTTGAAGGATGTGAACATGTTACATTAAAGCCATTAGGGATACAGGAATGATGGGTTTGTTTTTTTCCCCCATATTAGAACCATATTAGTCACTCAAAGTATGTGTTTTAAGTGTGGGCTGGCTAGGGGATTCTGCTCTATGACTTGAGTATCTGGGACTTATAAATTTGTCCTGGGCTAAGAGTTAAGGTGAAGTAAGTACTAAATTATATAACCCTAAAATCACAGTATTCCATTATTAAGAGGCTTGCGGGACCTAAAGGAGAATGAGCATGAATGGTGTAATAGTCTGTATGATGACCAAATCCCTCAAAAAAAAACACCTCCTAGGATCAGAAAGCCTGCAGAGAAGGTTGAAAGAAATTCTCAATCCCAGTGTTTAAAGCTATCATTTGGCTGCTAAAAGAGCCAACCCTTTCAATGGTTATCACCAAAACTTATTTTGCAAGAGAGAGAAGCTTGGAAAAAGGATATACTTCCCACTTATGGATTGTGGAGTACTTCAGACCATTGCTAAAAGGAATTACTGTATTTTAGTGCTTATTTGTTTTAGGACTAATTAAGACCCATAGATGTTAACTTTTATTCTCATATGCCCATTTGACCTCAATAAGTGAGATCCATGGCTTGTCCACAGCTAGAAAAAGAATCAGGATCAGTAATTTTCTAAACAAAAGCATTTTCTTTTCAAATACCATGATTTAACATTCTGAGAAATTCTCATTCACTTTGGCTGCCTATACATGTACTTAGGGGTGGGGAGAGCATTTTAATTAGAGCAGTTCCCAGAGAGCCTCACGCTTAAAAATAGCTGTAGGATGCTTTATCTAAACCTCATTTGTCAATGTTTAGATAAACCATCCCAGCATCCATAAATGTGTTGGGGCTTATACACATGACAGTAAAACCACACTGGAGTGTTCTACTTAGAATGCAGACCCATTCTATTTAGAATGTGAGCTAGCACGTGTACAGGCTGCCATTAGTGTTATATCTGTGTGATGCCACTGATTACCATGAAATTGCCTCAGATTCACACTGGTGTGAAAGAGATTTTAATGAGAAATCATTCATAGGTGTTAGGGGCTGAAAGGGACCTCACAAGATCATTGGGTCCAGCCCCCCTGCACTTGACAGGAAAGACTGCAAGCCATGCATCAAGACATTTTTTAAAGATCTCCAGGGTGGGCAATTGTTACCACCTCTAGGGGAAGTCTGTTCCAGCCCCTAGGCACTCAAATCATAAAGAAGTTTCTCTTTATGTCCAATCTGAAGTGATCTTCAAGCAGTTTGTGGCCACTTGTTCTTGTCTTCCCCTGGGGTGCCTTGGTGAACAGATGCTCCCCCAGGCCCTGATGTATGCCCCTTATATACTTATAGGCTGCCACCAAGTCTCCTCTAAGTCTCCTTTTCTCCAGGCTGAACAGTTCCATGTCTTTCAGCCTCTCCTCATATGACCTGCTCTCCAGACCTCTAATCGTGTGCATAGCCCTCCTTTGGATGCTCTCAAGCTTCTCCACATCCTTCTTGAGGTGCAGCACCCAGAACTTGATGCAGTACTCCAGCTGTGGCCTCACCAAGGTCGAGTAAAGTGGGAGGATGACATCCTTAGTCTTGCTTGAGATGCATTGGTAGATGTATGCCAGTGTTTTGTTCACTCTACTTGCTAGTAGCTTTTTGAAAACTTCATGTTCAGAGCTAGAAATGTCTATGTTTGGTCTTTGCCAAGAGTTTGCATACTTATAAAGTCTGAACAAAATGTCATTACCCATTTTAATGAAGTTGATTGAAAAATGTCTATATAAACCCATTTTAATTAAAAACTGATTTTAAATTACATTTGTCATCAAAAGCATTTGCTTTCTTCAAAAAAAAATCATACTTTGGTCCTAAAGCTGAAATGTTTCAGTCTCAAACTGTAATTATTTTATTGTTTCCAGATATTCCCCCCTCCCCTCCAGTTTTGCACTGAAACTTTTTAATTTGGCAGTTTGGAGCTGTATGCTTGGGGGGAGGTGGGGGTCGGTGTTCCATTGATGACAACAGTGGCAATCAGAAAATATTTAGTTTTTATTTTTTGATGAGGAGACAAAGGGCACTGACAGACTTGTGTTTCCTGCTATAACTCATGCATGAGTTACAGCAATCCCACCAGAAGTTCACTGTTGGGTCCAAGGGATTGGGAGATTTAGCTCCAGTTTTGAAGTGGCAGTGTCTCTGCAGCCGCTCTTCTCTAGCCCCACCCATGTCCCCCCTCCCAGCTCCAGTGCTGTTTTTCAGAATGGGAGGAGGGGAAGGGATAGTAGGGAGCTTGATCTGGGGTTTGTCCAGCCTGCGCTGGAGGGTGAGGCAGGTAGATTGGAGCCCTTGCACCTCAGGAGGGCTCCAGTCCACCCACCCCACCCTCCAGCGCAGCTAGGCAAACCCTAGATTGAACTCCCCCCTCCCTTCTCCCCCTCCTGTTTTGAAGACAGCAGATGAGCCCAACTCCCAGTGTGTGCTGACATAAGTTAGTGAAGGTGCTCCACTTTGAAGCGCCTTCATCTGAACCCTCATGGAATTAAGGTTCAGATTGTCACATAATTAGGCACTTTTATAGCACTCTGCAGCCATGCCATTCTGTCAGGGCACAGCTGTAGGGTGCTTCAGGAGCCTGATCACATGATAAACCATCACTTCTGTCAGTGCCTAAAATACTTTGCAGAGAAAAACACCCATTTTTTTCTTACTAGCTTTAGCTTTTAATTTTACAAAATCTAAAAAGACATATTTTTCTGTTGAAAAACATCCTATTTTTTATCATTCAGGTAACTCTAAAATGACTGAAATTTGAAGCTTGCAAGTCTGCAAAGACTTGTAATGTTAAAACAAAGATTGACTTCAGTTGCAGAATGAGTATGATGAAATTAGCTATAACAAGCATCTTTAGTAATCAAGAATGAGGGAAGTGAATAAGAGCTGAAACAAACAGACAAAATGAACAGGTTTTTTTTTGGTACTAGGATGTTTCTTGAGTCCTTTAGAGGTGTAACTTGATACTTCTTTTGACATTACAACAAGCCCATACAGATTGGGTTCTTTGGATATTTTACATAGTGACAGCAATTTAAACACTGGAACTAAATGTGAAATAATAAAAAAGTTGACAAGCAGCCTGAATCAAACCCCAGACTACTCTGATGCTAAAGTTAGGGAGAGGTGAGTCTCTTGCCCATAAAACAAAAATATGAAGAACTAGTTTCAACTCTAAGCTAAAGAAGTAACTAGGTTATGTGCACATGCCTTGGATTTGGCCCAGAGATTATGTAGCTAGTTTAACTGGGAACCCCAGGTTAAAATCAGGAAAGAAAAAAAGGATGCTGATTTCAGGAAAAATAAAAAGGGTAGAAGCCTTTAGCCATTGGGGGCAAGACTGCAGAGCAAACTTACTTTAACTTCAGCACAGCAGGTAACTTTAAGGACTGAGAAAGACACTGCCTAAAGCAAGAAAAATGGAAAACTGAGGATAAAAGACCATAACTTCCATATGTAAAACACCTGAGAAGTAGAAGTTCAGGAGATAAACTTCACAGGCAACAAGTTCAAGGAGGCTGGGTCAGTATCACATGAGGAGGTCACTCACAAAGGAAACATAAGCGTTCCAAGTATCTTTACATGAAATGTGTCTGTGAGTATAGATCATGGTTTTCCTCATTTCTCTTTGATTGTTTTTAGTTTGATATGAAAAGAGCATTACCTTGGTCATGAGATCATTGGTGTTTTCTTCCACAGAAAGGCACTATACAGGCTTCTTTCTAGGCAGAGAACTGTTGAAAAAGATTGCTGATGAGTGTTCGTAATAAGTAATGATAAACTATAGCCTTTGCTTTCTTTTCACAGTGATCTATCCTTTAAGAGGCTAAATATGGTGTTTATTCATGTATCGCATGCCCCCCAGATTGCCCACCCTGCCTTTAGAAGGCAGAATAAAGGGAAAAAAAATTTTTTTCTTGCCAACAGCTTAAAGATGGACAGCTGTAATAGGACAGAGCCAGTTGCTGGCTGGCTGCGGACAGTTCATTCCTCAGCAGCAAAGTCCTATCCCACAGCAGCTTAAGGATCTTCCTTTAACAAAGTGAGATGTTGAGGGGAGGTAGAAAGGGAAAGTAACCCTGAATATGCTGAAGGGACACTGTCAAGCTGCTGCTGGGGCAGATCTTGCTGCTGCTGAGGGAAGAATTACCCACAGCCAGCCAGCAGCTAGGGGTTAATGGAGAAGGCACAGATTGTTTCTCCCTCCCATTGCAGCTATCCCTGCTTATGCTGCTAGCAAGCTTGGAAATACAGGAGAGCTGAGCACTGGGTGCCTGGACAGAGGCTCCTGCTGAGTCAGTAGCACCTTCTGCAGCAGAAGCCTCTGCCAAGGAAAAGGGAAAGAAAAGTACGGTACCCATGGGCAGCACAATGAGCACGGAGGGCTCTTTTTGTCCACAGCCAGCAGGTATGGAGCTCCATATGCTCCCTGGGCAGCATATGTAGTGTTACTTTCTCCCTGTCAGAGGCTTCTGCTGCAGCTGCTATTACCATATTTCCTTGCTTAACATGTGCATCCCAATTTTCAAGCAGTTGATATTTGGGAAACAATATATGCTATATTTGAGAAAATATGGTATTGGTATATTATTCAGCCATGGTGAATTCAGCAATTTACACAGAACATTATCTTTAAGGAGTTAAGGATCTTGGAATTCTTCTTCTTCTCAAGCACTTCACTAGTTTGACCCCATTTAACCCAAAAGCAAGATCTCTACTTGTATTGTTTGCCAACTGATACAGAATACCAACGGTGTTTTGAGTCAGATAAGTCCTAAGCTACATTGCAAACTCCCTCAATCATAATGGACAGTTACAGGGATGTCTTGGGCTAAACTCTCTCTGGCTTAATTCTAGCAACCCTTTTATTTTTAGCTTATTTAGTTCTGTTAATGTTTTTAAAAAGACCACATCAATCTGAAAACTACAGCCCTGTCTGAAAAATTGGTGCTGACTGTAGTCACAAAAAGCACCTAAGATCAATGTAGCTGAATGTGGGTAGAGAAAATATTTTTTTCTCTCCTTTTGCATATTAGTTGCTTAGTTCAATTGACAGGGCTGTCTTTACAGTCAGTTTTACTGTTTTGTTGCATGTTGTCAGTTGTCTCCTGAATTTCGTTTTTGCTAAAAGGTCCTTTAGAATAGCAACAGGGGAAAAACAATTTTTAAAGTAAGTTTTTAAAAGCAATGCAGGTCATGTGTTGTGAAGTTTGGATAATTAACTTGTAGAATTCCCTCCTGCAAGGTGTCACTGGGGCCCAAGGTTAAATCCTATTTCCATTATGGTAAAATCCTATTTGACCAAACTCCCAGTGAGTGACCCAATTGGTCAGAATTTCATGCTGAGAACTGAATAACATTCAATCAAGGGATTGGACATTGTTATGAATTTGTAAGAAAATCCCTCTGTCCCCCAGGAAACTTTGTCAGAGCAGGCATAGCCCTGTGTCTAGTATATGTATCAGGGGAGGGAGGGAATGAATGATGCACCAGGGTCAGCAAGGTGCTGCAACCTGGGCAGAGCTGATGCCATTACAGCAGCAGCAGTAGCCTGGGAAGGTAAGCCTTCTCTTCCCCTCATCCATGTTCCCCTCCGGTTCTCTTCTCACCTCCCACTCTGCCCGTCTACAGTGTTTGGCCAAACACCTGTGTGCACCCCCTCACCCCACCGTGTCAGGTACTCAGTGAACTTGCTGTACCTCTGGAGGCTATACTTCCCATGGGCTAAAGAATCACTCAATATAAAAGTAGCAGAATCTGACACTGTGCAAATTAGATCAATTTTCAGTGATACATTGAAAAGTCTTTTTTTTTATTTAGATAAAAGTGCATAGTTGCTGGCAGTTACAATTTGGTTTTGTTAAGAGACAGTTCTTCAAGACATGTACAGGTTTTGCAGCCGTAGAATGACATATATGTATTCTAGTGAATGTACATCTTGTATTAATATCAGTAATGGCTGGCCTCAAAAGATTTAGGTAGCTAATCCTAATAGTTTAAATGGGACCACTCACATTCTAGAGCATTAATGTCATGGTGGAGCATCCACATCTGGACATTTCTGAACGCACAGTTGGCCACAGCTGGCCACAAATTTGGCCTATAATGCTTGCATACAGAAATCAGGAATTGATTTAGAGAACATTTTTTTCAAGGATGATAAAAATCTGCCTTAAATATACAGTGGTCCACAAAATCTGTTATTCCTTTTATCACAGTTGAGGATAATGAAATAATCTAATAATTTTTACACATGAAAAAAATAAATTGAATCTCTGCAAATGAGTGGGCAAAAGGACTTTGGCAAAGTTGATGTGGCCAAAAGTTTCCATTCTTAGTCAGCTGTTTGTAGCAGCACTTAATTTTCATTGGCTATATAGTAGCTTTATCTACACTAGCTGTCTACCTGTTTGATTGCAGGTGTACATTGCATTTTTCTTTTAATATCACACAATTTTGAGACTCCGAAGTACCATACAAAATGTTTTCCTCTATAACTAGTTCCTTCTTCTTTGGTTGTATAGAAATGCATTTGGCAGTCAGCAAAATTGGATCATTTTCTGTGTTCTGTATAAAAAGCGGTTTTTTAAATGTTACTGATGAATGTCTAAGTTTTTGAGCCAACTATCTGCCTTGCCAGATTGTTAAAGCTATCAGCCCCCTGGAGGCTCCTCATGTAACTATTTAGTATTACTCATTGGAGGTTATTTTATTTTTCACTGGACTTCTATTCAAAAGCAGATCTCCTGGTTTTGTGATAAGAGATTAAGGTGTCTATTATGGGTGTGTGAAGCAGGCTGTATTCGATTCAGATTTGGCCCAAATCGGGGACAGTGATTCAATTCGTTGATTTGAATCAGGACAGTGATCCGATTCAGCTGAATCCGAATCTGAAGATTCGATGCTGATTTGGAGAATCAGTGATTTGGCCATAGACACAGTTTTAAATGTTTTTTCTACATACCTTGAGGTACCAGGCGCAGCTCATGACCACTGCAATGCTGGGGCGAATGAAGCATCCAACAGGAGCGTGGGGGGGGCCCCCCATGTGCTTGGCAGTGGACGCCCCTGCACCCCTCTCAGCTCAGCCGTCAGCTGCAGGGGGACCCCAGGTGTCCCTCCAGACCTAGGAGGCATCAGCTGCCGGGGCGGGGGTAGGGAGGGGGTCCGCTGCCAAGCATGCTGGGGACCCTCGCACACTCCTATGGGATGCCCCATCCGCCCCGACATCTCGGCATTCATGAGCCACCTGGTACCTTGAGGTATGTAGAAAAAACACTTTAAGCTGTGTCTCTGTCTGAATCATCGAATCCCTCCAAATCGATTCAGAGTGTTCCAATTTGATTTGGAGAGATTAAAGGGTCTCCTGATTTGATTCAGATTTGGAGATTCAGTTGCTGAATTGGGCTGAATCTCCACCAAATCAAATCAGTGACCAAAGTTTCTCACAGCCCTAATATCTATCCTTCAGTTCTTTCCTTATAAGGAGGGTAATGCAATACAAGCCCCAATTGTTAGTTTGCTGTGACATATTTTCTTTTCTGAGATATGTTTATATTCATGAATATAAACAAAATGGTGGTAGTGGGAAAATGCACCTGGACTTCAGGGTTATCAACAGAAACTCTAAGTCAAGAATCAAGAAACTTTTTACATACCTCTTACGCAGCATTCCAGTGAATGAATTGTCTTCTGCTCATGATTCTGACAATCCGCTAGGTTAGAGAAGTCACCTAATCCAGAATTTCCAAACATGGGTGATCAAGTATAGTAGCCCAATTCTAAGTCTGTATATTCAGCGGTGCCAAACAGCATACTACAATATGAATATGTTGGTCTTAAATTTTGTGCATCTCAATTTATCCCTTGATCTTCGGAGAAGATGAAACCAGTACTTAGCTCATGAAGGTGATGTACACATAATAATAAATGTCCAACTGTTTCTGGTTCTTCAATGGGAAGCTCTAAAGTAGAAAGTATAGAGGCTGTTCATAAAATATGTTTAATAGATCATTATTTTAATATGTATTCAAAATCTCCTGTCTTTTCCTTTGTAGAAAGAGGAGCTGAAGTATGAGCCTTAGAATGATAACTTCAGCTCTAAGAGTTTGAGCCTGAATTCATTGAAGTTCAGGACAAAACTTACATTGATTTTTTTTTTTTTAAGATGTATGGTCAGGCTTTAAGTATCTAAAATATTTATTATTTAGTAGGGATCTTAAGTATATACCTAATTTTGAGCATGTAAGTAGGTCCAGTTAAGTCACTGGATCTATTAATGGGCTTACATTACATTAATCTTGCTGAATCTTGGTCTAGATACTGTAGTTAGTACCATAATCCTTTTTAATAGAGAACAATTTTCTCAATAAAATGGCATAGAGACTTCATCTGATCTCTTCATTGAGTAACCCAAAATATCTGATTGTTGAAGATGCTGTTTTCTTGTTATACTGTCATATTGCAGCTAAAATGGGTTTGCTTTACTTTCTCAGAGTAATCTAATTTTGCATTTTGACAAAAATCTAATCTTTGTTAGACAGGCTAATAATCATTGTATCTTTAGATAATGTCAGGTTATCCCATCTGTGGTTCTGTTTGGACTATCTTTTACTTCCTTCAGTTTAGATGTATATTGAGTCAGGCTACCTCTTAATAATCATAATTACTGTAATTTTAGCTAAATACAGCTGGGCATGATTACAGCTGGGACCTATTTTTAGGTGTCTGAAACTTTAAAAAATATGGTCTGATATCACAACACCATTTAAACATAGCTATTCTTCTTGTAGCCTTAGGCAAGATATTGATAGTCAGAGTTTAAGTATTCAAAATAAAGGAGTTATACTGATTCTGTTTGCCCTGATTCTTTTTCAAGTCAGTTGTTGCATTTTGATACAGGATTTAAAAAAAAAAATCCATGCCTTGGAAAAGAACAGTAAAGAATGTACATGCATCTCTATATCCTTTGGTAGATGGCATAAGATATCAAAAGAGCAAAATCATTCATTTTGATGTGTTCTGTGCAGTTTGATATCTTTAACCTAGTGCCCATTAATTTCAATGTCTGTTTTGAGCATTGATCTATGAGCAAAATGTGTTCTGTTGTAAACGGTTTGCTCTCTTTGCACTGTAGCTCAGATTGATGCTTTGGAACAGAACGTGCAATAACAGATTTCATACTCTGTCCACTAAAGGTATCCTATTTTAATGAATGGTAACTTAGGTGTTGGTACTGTCTGGGCAGTGATTATGTAAGCATCCCTTACATGTTCAGTAACAGTGTATACCTGCTCTTGAGAAACTCTTTCACAGGAACAGAAAGGCTGTTTAATGTATTAAACATCATGAGTTATTAGGCCTGAAATCCATTACAGAACATGACGTATACTAATTGCAAAATTTTAAAAAGGGCTTAAAGTACCAAGCTACCATGAAATACAAAAAGAATTGCATACCTAACTACCTTGTGCCCTTTGAAAATAATACCGTAAATCTTAGATCAAAGATTCTAAAGCATGGGCTCCTCAGGTTAACGTCTTAAGCAGGGGCGGGTAATTATTTAGGCTGGAGGGTCAGTTAAGGAGTTTTGGTGAGCAGTTGAGGGCCAGAGGGTGGGAAGAAGATACCGGTTGATCCTATCTCGCCCACCAGCTGCTACCACGGGAAGGGAGGGCTGTGCTCCATGCCACTCTGCTCTGCCACAGCCAGGGCTGGGCTGAGCAGCACAACATGCAGCCTGTTCCTCCATGCATCCATCCCCCTACCTAGCTTCCTGTTGGCGCTATGGCTGTGAAGTCCTGGCACCATGGCTGCTGGCCGCAAGGCCTGCACAGGAGAGGGTGCTATGCAGCGTGCTGAGTAGCTGTCCCTCATGTCCACTCATTTGCCTGTTAGGTCACCACAATGAGCCACTGCTGCCACACTGGGGGTGTTGGGGCAGCTGCCCTGGGCCAGAACTTTACAGCTGCAGTGCAAACAGGAAGCTGGGATGTGGGGGATGGATGCTGAGAGAGATGAAAGAGTCTCCCCACTGAGCCACCTGGCCTGGACCTGGCTGTGGCAGAGTGGAGTGGTGCAGGGCACAACCCTCCCTCCTCAGGCTCCTGGCAGTAGCTGGCAGGCTGGATAGGATCAGTTGGGAGGCTGGGTATAGCCCATGTGCTGTATTTTGCCCACCCCTGCTCTTAAGTCTGTATTTAGTATCTTAAATAGAAGTCATCTGCCTTTCAGAGGTTTGGAGGAAACCCAGCTCCCACTGGGCTATAGTTATTTAGGATCTGTGAAATGTAAGTGCCTCACTTCGGATTATGGGGCTCTTATACACATGCAGGAGCCTGCTCCAATGTGTTGTAATTCCAGTGTGATTAATTGAGTCTGCTGCAGTGTGGAAATTAACGCACTCCAGCAGTCACCAGCATCATGTATATCAGTGTCCTTGCGCTGAAAATGCTGAATCCTCTGGTGGTGGGGCATTTTTGAACTAAAGCTCGCTGATACGCATGACGCTCTGGGCACTTTGAATTAACATGGCTCTCAGAGGCCCCTGCACGCCTCCCAGAGCATGTGTGTAAATACCCTAGGGCACTAAGTTTAGGCTTCGGGTTTGAACTTCAGCCCAACTCTCTGTCTAACAAAATGTAAACTACTTTCCTGACAAGATTCTTGTTTCATCTATGGATTGAAATTATATGATTGCTGAAGCCCTGACATATTGTAACTGGACCTGGCTAGCATACAGAAACATTCAAGGAGTAAATGATATGCATCCTAATTCTTTTATTATATTCAGACCATCTGGTTAATGTTGTTAGCTGTTCCGTGGGCTGCTTGTTGATTTTACTGGGAGATAGAGACGTACCAAAAGAAACTAATCCTTTATATCCAAAATGAATGTCAAATGTTGTAACATCAGTAAGAGTGATTGAAAGTGACTAGAAGTTAAATCTGCTAGCATAAGAGCTGATACCAGTGGAAAAGAATTTCTGTTCTTTTGACTAGGATGCAGTTGCATATTTGGACATGCTCTCATCCTGGTTATACGTGCCCATTTGAACTTCACTCATTTGCAATTTGTTAATTCATTATTTCTCACAGAAACCTTATGCTCTCAACCTAGTTCTCAGCCAACATGTTCTATCAGAGGGTCTGATCCTAAGTCACTGGCAAAACTTTAACTGGCTTCAGTGTCCCAGAGTAAGGCCTTACATTACTGAGACTTACACAAAATATACAATGTTGATAATTAGCAAATTATGAAGAATTAGCATAAAGAATTAAATCTATACTGCATTAGTCAAATAAAAGGAAAACTCCATCTGGTGAGTGAGTGACCTAAAGGGCCTAATGTTGTAGGGAGATTATAGTGGAAGCTAGAGGCACTCAGCATTTCTTGGAGTTCCTCAGCACTTTGAAGGTGATGTGTTGGTAAGCAGCGAAAAGCTGTCTTTACTTGCTAATTTGCAATTTCCATAACTATCATTATTGAAGAATGAAATATTTGAAAAAAATCAAGTTGCGTGTCTTATGGTAAATTGATGAGTAGCAAAGAGATTATGTTGTACTTGAAACAGATGGAGCAATACTTGGAATTCCCAAAGGAGATAAAAAAGGGAAGCATCCCACAAGGGCTGTATGTATGGAACATGGTGAAATGCTGCTTAGGGATACAATGAAGTCAGCTGTGTACCTTGATCTACCTGGTACTCAGTAGCAACTTGTAAAGATACCCAAGTTTAGCTTTACATGGAGTAACTCCAGGATTAAAAGCAGGATAGTTGTGTTAGCATAGTAAGTATGCGTAGGTCTCTACAACAGTATAAGAGCGATGTTGTATCCATGTTGGTCCCGACATTGTGTGAGAGAGAAGGATTTCTTAGGATTGTGCACAGTTGAAATCCTTGCCTCTCACATAGATCTTTACAAGACATACGAACACTCTTATGGTGACTTTTAAAAATATGTTTTGCACTGTCAGCACCTACTGACTCCTAGGCCATGTCCAAGTGAGTACAGCTGTGCAGTATGTGGCGCCACAGACACATCTGCGGTGCCATATATTGCACATTTCATTGTTCTCTGTGCTGCAAGGGAGTAGTGCAGAGGTTTTTTGTGTTTTTTTCTTTGCCCCCCTGGGTATCCAGGGGTCAAAAAAAGCCCCACAGATGAAAAAAAACAGAGTGGTGCACACGGCGGCAGTGCATGCCAGCCAGAGCCAGAGCCTGGCTGTCCAGAGCCACACTCAACTGCCGGCCAGGCTGTGCACAACAGGATCGCTACTGCTGCAGCCCTGGGAGGCCCCCAGGACCTGAGGTAAGGCTATTGGGGCCAGCCCATTGCCGGCCCCAGCCTTCCCTACCCCACCCGGGGTAACTTGCTATGCGCCAGTGTGTGCGTGGCATAGGCGTTCCCTGGGGACAGCTAGTGGCAGCGCAAAGTACATTGCCACTAGTTGTCCCCAGAGCATCAAACATCCATGCATATCTGGACGCAGCCTTAGTGTTTATTTTGTAATATATTGAGAAGATGCCTTCATGTGGCAAAATGATAAAAACAAGTAAGCATGTGTATTGTGACTATGTTTATGTAGACGGTCAAGTGTAAAAGCCTTTGTGAATTTGCAGATCCATGAGAGAACCTGGCAGCCCCTGCTGAGACCAGTTACACAATCATGACAATCTGTTGTGATAGTACTAATGACATTTTATATAGTAGGCCTGTTTGCTGTTAACATCTAAAAAACCTGTACCCATCTTCTGCTTGCCCTGGAAATGATTCCTGTTGTAAGTGGTGTGAGTGTCCGCACTTGATCACAAGTACTGAGGTTTAGTTTGAAACCTCCTTGATCTGTACTCAGGATACCATTAACTGTGGGGTAGTCCTTCAAACGATAAGCCTTTTAAGTAATTTGTACCTGCAGTTCAGCAAAAAGCAGTAATGTGCTGAAAGTCAATGGCTTTTCTCAGGTTCTAGCCAAAACTATTTTCCATTCTTCCATATCAGGCCTTGGGTATTTTACCATCTTGGGTGATTCTAAATCAGTGCTTCTCACCCATTTTAGATTCAAGGCATCCCTTGTTATAGTCAAGGTACCCCTCAGAAAATGCCACTTTGCAAGTTGTCACTTGCTTTCTGAAAACAAATAAATAATAGAGCAATTCTTGTGTTGCAAAGAATTCAGAGAGATGACAACAGGTCATGAATAAAAATTCATGTTTTTAACACTATGAATTTCTATTTAAATCTCTGGATTTAACTAGCAAATTTTTTTGTGCACTAACAGTGCTAACATTATGTGACACCCTGGAACACCCTTGAAAGGATCTCAAGGCACCCCAGGGTGTCATGACACCCTGGTTGGCAAGCACTGCTCTAGATGGAAAGATGAGTAGTTAGTTTCTTCAAGAATTTGAAGAAAGGTGAATGAAGTCTGGAGGCTTTACCAATTTTTCACTTCTTTACTTGTCCTTGTCTATTCATTTATTGTGAAAATCTAGAAATCATTGTTGACTATGCAGACATTTTTTTCAATATATTGCTTGTGGATTGAAGTGGATGATTACCTGAGTAGGTACTGCAGGTGACGTCAGGGGAGTAATTTTTTTTGCCATAAAAGTACCCTATATCTTGACTTAAAAATGAGTTGAAGGTCTTTGAAAGAATTGCCCTTTCCAGAGAAACTATGAACCTGGTTTATGGTTTGAGATTAGAGAGAGCCCAGGTATTCTTCCTGAGTTCCAAAACCTTGCTATCTATATTTGCAATATTAGTAGAAACAAACCATCTGGGGACCTGGAGACTCAGATAAAAAATACTGTAGAAACAAACCGTCTGGGGACCTGGAGACTCAGATTAAAAATATTGTTGCTTTGTATACTGGGCTTCATTCAAAGTCACAAAGCTTGCATTAGGTGGGGAAGGGGAAGGTTCAGTCGGCAAGATCTGCTCTAAAATAGGTAGGCTGGCTATATTTCTGCTGAGGAGAGTAATTTAAGAGATTGTAACATTTGGTGTTAAGACAGCTGGCAAAGAGAGCTGATTTGTGTTTCCTAAAGGTAGATGATAGATAGCTATGTTACATTTTGAGGCAAAGAATTAGAGAAACAAATATTTAGTAGCTCAGAGACCTTCAGTGTTTAAGTAAGGGACTTTCAGGTATTGACAAATGTCCAAGGTTAAGATCACTGAGATGGCTTGTGGGTCCATGATGGACCAGTATCTGGAAGATTTCAGATGCTAGTTGCAGCTTTAGTTTCCCTTTGCTAAAGCAGAGTATTACAAAGCATATGATAGAAACGTAGTTGAATTATACTCTGCTAAAGTTAATTAAGGTAAATGCCATGCTGAAAAACAAAATTAGTTCTCAGTTTGGAGTTGTATCAAGTAGCTTTCGATGCAACACAGAATATTGCAATATATAGTGAAAGTGAAGACTCAGTGCTCTAGGGTTAGACAAAATTTAATCATGGAATTTGATCAGAAAGTTTAGCAGGCTAGGACACTATCTTTTGAAAATACTAAAAGACTTAAATTTGACAAGTTCCACACTAATGCACTTATGAAAAAGTAGATCAGAGTTCATTGCAAATCAAAATCCAGTCCACGGAAATCAGCTAAAACATGTATCTGTGCAAAGTCATCATTTGTGATAAGGTCAAATGCAGTCTTGGAAGAACTGTATGGAAAAAAATATTCTCAAGCACTCAGATCTCTATAGGAAATGGCTTTTGTTAGATGTGTAGTATTGTAAAACACCAGGGTATTATCTAAGAGAGCACACTGGCAATTTTTAGTACCAAGGGTCTGTCTTATAGTCATCACTAAGAGGACAGCTTAAAGCTCCAAAGCAACTATCTTATGTAAAAGCATTACAGTAGAAAAGCAGTGGGTGCATGAGATGGATTGATTTCTATTAAAAACAATTCCAACATAGAATCATAGAAAATTAGGGTTGGAAGGGACATCTAATCCAACTACCTGCTTAAAGCAGGATCATCACCAACTAGATCATCCCAGCCAAGGTTTTGTCTACCTGGGTCTTAAAAACCCCCAAGGATGGAGATTCCACCACCTCTCTGAGAAACCCGTTCCAGTGCCTTACTACTCTCCTAGTGAGAGTTTTTCCTAATATCTAAACTAAACTTCCCTTGCTACAACTTGAGACCATTGCTCCTTGTTCTGTCATCTGCCACCACTGGGAAACAGTATGGCTCCATCCTCTTTAGATGACGTTTGCTTTGTAAGAGTTTGTAAACTTTTTTGTATTTGTTTGAAGAGTGATTGAAGTAAAAAACCCAAAAAAACAAACCCTTCAGGAAAAGTACAAGGTAGCAGAGGATGATTATTTGAGAAAGATGCAGGTTAAATTTGACATAAACTTTATTGGAATATCTCTTCCCATGAGAAAATATCATACAATCTATCATCTATGTATTAAAAAGGGAAACCATGTTTTAAAAGGATATCTCTTTGGCCTTATGTTTTCCAACATGTTAGGGAAGTGGAAATTAGATGTTTAAATATGTATGGCAAAATTCTGGTCTTGTTTATAGCCATGTAACTCTACCAACTTTAACATGGTTTCCTGGATATAAGGTGATGCAGGATTTGTCCATTTTATGTAACAGCTTTCTCTAGCATGTCATGCAAGAGAGAGTCCCTCTACCAGCACAGTGCCTCAAGCATCATGTCCAGACATTGATGTATTACTGAATCACAAACACCACTTTCTAAAGAGCCTTTGGTTTTCCTTATAGGTCTGTCATGCAGTACTGACCAGGCCTGTTCTTCCTGACGAGGTCATAACTTGAACTGGTAAAATTGACCTCTTTTGTTAGATTTCAGGGGACAGCATAACTCAGTCAGGGCTATATCACTTTTGCTTTGTGAAAAACAAGCCTTCTCTGATACAGGAGCCTGATATTCCTTCCATTTGCATCATTTTCCGCAGTGTAAATCAGAAATAACTACTAAAATCAGTGGAATTTCACGATATAACAGCTGTTAGAAGAAAATCAACCCTTGCCCACTTTCTCAGAAAATACTGCCAATAGTGCCAACTGTTTTTGGCATTTTGCAAGAAAGCAGCAGGCATTCACTATGCTGAAGTTAACATTAATAGGCTGATTAGCATACCTTAGTTTTAAAATACATCATACTCCAAATTAAGTAGGATTTAAGCAAATCTTTCCCAGATTGCAGCAGCGTTTTAGTAACAATGCTACCTCTTAAATCATAATTGAAAAGATATGATGGATTCTAGTTTCAAATGAGTGTTTAGTGTATTTTAATATCTTGCCTGGTTTTAGAAAAACAACAGCATGATTTAATTTTAAAAGAAATTACACCAGCTGTATTAGAAAAGGTTATCAATTGTACATATGCTAACACTCACTGCTGCAATCTCAGGCACAGTTCTTACAATTGAAACTGAGCCATATCTTTGGAACAGTAACAACAGTTGTAAAATGATAATTTAAAAAGAAATACAAGTGAACAGCTTGTAAAAACAATAATGGTGTTTAAACGTCTGCACGTGCATTTTCTAATATAAGCAAATTAGACTGTTGGAATAATTAATTCTGAGGAGAGCTACAGGTGCTGGCTTCTGTATGTCATGTTAAGATACCAGAACTGTTTTTCTGTTGTGAATCCCTTAAGATCCTGAGTTCAGAAATTTTGAGGATGTAGGTGGATAGTATCATATGAAGCAATCTTTCATTGGAATTAGAGAATACTAGATAAATAGGTTTCTCCAGCTCTCGGTTTCCCGTGGCATGATTCAGCATGCTTTATTACTACAGCTGGTAATTAGAACGCTGATAATGTAGAAACTTGGAATTGTAGCTTTTGAAAGAAAGCCAGCCTTACATCTGACCAGTTCTCTAGTTTTATATAAGTGATTCTTCAAAACCAATAATGTATTTTCTTCATGTAGATTCAAATCCTGGAGACCTTTGTTTTTATATTTAACCCAAATGGCCACAGACTTAAACAGATGTTTTATTTGGGTAAGGACTACTACAGGCTTGGCCCAAATGAATACATTTAGATATTAGTTCAAATAAGAGAAACTGTCCACAATTATTCAGACACATTGCTTATGATAAAATTTGTAACCCAAATGGCACAACAGTTAAGTTCTGATTGTAGGTTTGACTTGCCTTTTGTAGGGTTGACAATGGGCAATGATGCTGAATTTTTCAGGTGAAATTTCTCTTTGTGCTATTTCCTTCAAAGTCTAACAGAAGCAAGACGTGTCTGCTTGCTTGCATGGTGGTGAATGAGATGACAGTGAATAGTTGCCATTTTGTCTTTCTTTCTTTCTTTTTGGGTTGTCAGCACAGTTAATGTTGCTGCCATAATGCAGTGCCTGTACTCTTACTAAGACTGTGGCTAACCTGTGCAGGAGGGGATGGGAAAGTTAGCTGCCCTTTTATTCCTTGTGCGCAAGCTAGTCATTATAGCTAAATACAGGCAGTCAAAAAGCTGGAGTCTGAATCGATTCCAGCTAGGCAACTTCCTCTAGGCTGCATAGGCTGAACTAATAACCAAGGCTAGGGACAGACGTTACACACAAACTGGTTTAAGTGATCAGAAACTGTTGTCAACCTGTAATGGAACAGACATTCAGTGGACATAAATTAGTTTGAAAATGTCTGAGACTGGTTTGAGATAAACCTGGATGAATGTAGTGTCAGACTTAACCATGAATGACGTGTGCCCCCAGAGGCTGGGGAGGTGCAGCAACTGCCCACAGGTGGAGGCGATGGCAACAGTGGTGGCGAGTGCAGAGCTCCTGCAGACAGCCATGGTGGTGGGGGGGAGGGGTTGGTGAGCACTGACCGACGGTTGGCGACCACCTGCAGACACTGCTGGCAGCATTGGCAGTGGCCAGAGGCAGTCAGCGACCACCCACCGACACCACCGGAGGTGTCAGTGGAGGGGCAGGTGGCAAACAGCAACCACCTGCAGGTGCTGCTGGCAGTGTCAGCAGAGCTGTTCTCAGGGAAGCACGTGCACCCGCATGCGCCTCCTACACGTCACCAGTGGACTTAACTGATTTGGGTCAAACCAGTTTATGCAATGTCTGTCCTAGACCCTTTCCTGGTTTAACTTAAATCAGAGTCCCCCAGCATCTCAGACGCTTTGTAGTCCTGGGCTGTGCTCTGTGCTCTAGAGCAGGGCTGCCCCCACCCCTTTGCTCTCTAGCTGGAGCTCCAGCAGAGAGGGCAGGCACAGTAGCATCTTCCTGGCTTCATCCTAACCCCTCCCCTCCCACCACTCCCTGCTCAAGCAGGGAAGCAGGGATTCCCTGCCCCCCCTCCCACAGCATGTGGTATGCTAGCTAATGCTGAGACGTATCTGTGTAAGGAGACAGGACAGTGTCTGTTTAGGGCTTTTGGACCTAATCAACAGGTCAGCTGTTTTCTCTTCCTTCCTTGGAAAAAGTTGTGTAAGAAGAGCTTGAACTAATGAGAGAGGGTTTGTTTTCTTGATGGGGTGCTAAATGCTGTGTGACTCGCTGCTGCCTAACTAAATGCTGTGTAACTCTGTGCTGGCTCACTGTTTAGTTTTAAAATGCATCATACTCCAACCTTGGTAACTTGAACCAGATGGGGATCTGGGACAGAAGTTCCATGAAGTAGCTTAACCTAAATCAGTTAAGTCTAATGCTACATCCAACCACCATCTTAAACTGGTGTTGGTCATTTTGAAAGCGGTTTATGTGCACTGAATTTCTGTTCTGTTACAATTTAAAGCAGTTTCTGATCACTTAAACTGGTTTATGTGTAACTTCTGTCCCTAGCCTCTCTGGTCCCAAGATATTTATTATAGCATATTTATGGCTGGATGTTGTATGTAAATTAGGTCCTAGTGAAGTCAGAAGAAGAGCTCCCATTGATTTCAGTGGTGCCAGGGTTTTAGCTTATGGTTTTATTGTATTTTGTGGAACAACTGCTATACCGATGAAAGGATTCTAGCTGGTAGAAGCTGCATCTTCACTAGAAGAACTTGGTGGTATGCAAACTCTTCCTAATGCAGACTGTGTTTATGTGTTAATGCTGCTGTCACTTGAACCTGAAAAATATGGACAGGATTCAAACTCTTCTACAAAACATAGGCATGTCTTTTGAAAGACAAGGCAGTAGCATATCCATACAATACGTTCACCTTCAGTTATACAGAATGTACATGGTACACTGAGATTTTAAATAATGGCTTTGGAAATAAGGACCTGAGATGGAATATAGAGAAAGGGCTGAGACATTTTGCATCCCATATGTAAGATTTGATTGATGAAAGATGACATATTGAAAAGACAAGGATTTGGCAACTCTAATTTTGAAAGACATAAGGAATACACCATAGGAGAATACTTTTTTTTCTATTGTCATTTGTCGGCAAAGTGAGATCCCAAGAGGAGGGCTTGCACTATTGTAGCACTAGTCTTTGAAGACATTCGCATAATGTTACTAGACATTCTGCAGTAGCTCAAGTCAAAACCTGTCTTATTCCTAAAGGAAAGTTAACTTTCAAGTTCACAATGAAGTTATCACATGTGCAGTGCTCATGAATTTGAATTACAATTGTCCCCTGAAGGTAACGTTTTCAAAAGAATTGTTGTGGCTTAGGAGTCTAAATCCTCTTTAAAAAAATATAAACAATCTTTAGTATTAGCTGAGGTTATTTTTTTAGATAATTTCATTCATTGCAAATTAATGTCCTGATGCTTGGATGTTACCTGTTTTCTCTAATGTGATATTCGACAGGTCTGTTCCAGATTTCACTGAAGTCAATAGGAGTCTGGCCAAGATAGCAATATAATGGACTGTCACTGAAGCATATGTTTCTAGGGCTCTGTTTCCTTGCATTGCTTTCTGAAGCTAATTTCTACAATAAATGCGTATGATGTAAAATATTTTGGAACATCTCTGAAAAATAAATAAAAATAGCTGCCCTAGACCATAGTACTCTGTTTTTATGAGGAACTTCATTTTTCTTTTAGGAAAATGTTACTATAACAAGTATTAGCTAACTGGTTTTAGTAGCAGGAAGTACAGGATGTCTCTAATGTGCTTTTTAGGGTATTTTTTCTAGATTTATATAGTCCCCTCTTGCTTTCTTCAAGCATTTAGTTCCCTTTGAATTGGGATTTTCTGTGTAATTACTCTGTACAAGTCCAAGAATAGATTAGCATTAAATACTGTCAAAAAACAAATTAGATTACTGGAAACAGCTGCTTTCTAACTGGAGTTTTCAAGTACTCCACTTTTTTCTTTAACATTTAAAGGTCATATTGCAAACCAATCCAGTAACATCAAGCAAAGGAATTACAAACGCTAAGATTTTTTTGGCACTAGTACTTCCACAGGGTATATTCACTGAGTTAGTTTTTATATAGATTTTTGAGGGGGTTACTTGTTCCTTACTTTAGTGCCCTTTTCTAAAATAAGCAGAATATAAACATAAGAAGTGGTTCTTCTGTCAGGTATATAATACAAAGGTAGTGACTTCAAATAGAATTGCAACAGAGGAATCAGAATCCAGAGCAGAGCCTAATGAATATTAGAGGCCCACTTAAACTCCCCTCCTTCTCTTCCTCCCCTCCCATGGTGGCTAAAGTGGCTTCAGTATTTAAATAAGTATTAACTATTGTGAAGTTCAGCTAGACTGCTGTATATTTCCCATGTTTTCTTTCCCTTTGTCCACTACCTGTATTAGACCATACTAACCAATGCGTTTGTTGCAATGTTGCACCAGTACTATATCCAGTGATATATTCAAACCAATGATACAGTACTAGCTGGCAGTGAAAATGAGGGGTTGAGTGGTTCAGCAATCAATAATTGAGCAGGGCAGTCAAAAATGGCTTCAAAAATGGCCAATCAGGTGAAAATCTGCATTGCATGAGGAGTCAGATGAAGATGTTTCAAAACAGAACGCTTCTGTAACTCAGGTTTGCACTGCCTCCCTACCTGTAGCTCTTTTCAGAATGGGAGGGGGGGAAAGTGAGTGGAGGGAGTTTGGTCTGGGGTTTTTTCAGCCCCTCCTGGAGGGGGTAGGGAGGTGGGGAGCTCCAATACACCCACCGCACCTTCCAGTGCTGGCTGGGAACCTCTGCTCCCTTTCCCCCGCTCCCATTCTGAAAACAGTGCAGGGTCACAGGGAGGAGGGGCTATTGCTAGGGGAAACCAGCTGCAGGCTGCAGCCAACAATTAGATTCCCCTCCCCACTGGAACCAACAGTGAACTTCTGTTTGGTTTTGGGGGATAACTGTAACTGAAAATGCTTCTTGCAACATGTTCTGAGTTACAGTGGGGAGTTGTCTGCACCCTGTATTCTTACCTTGTGGTTTGTATCAGAATGTGGCTCACATAACGTCTTGAATGTCTGGAGCAGTGATTCTTATCCAGGGTGCAGTGGCATCCGGGGTTGCCTTGAGGTCCTTTCAAGGGTGCTGTGGGGTGCCATGCAATATTAGCACTGTTAGGTGTGCAAAACATGATTCACAAGATAAACCCAGGGATTGCAACTAGGAATCATAGAAAATTAGAATTAGAAGAGACCTCAGGTCAAGTCCAATTTCCTCCTCCAAGAAGGACCATTCCCAGTTATATCATCCCAGCCAAAGCTTTGTCTAGCCCAGTGGTTCTCAACTTTTTTCGTATTGGGACACATTTGTAAGGAATGATGGCCAGTCCCAACCCACAGTCCCCTGATCCCCTGGGCCATGCTGGTGCCCTTCACTCCCAATCCACAGCCCCCTGCCCCCCCCAGCCCTGCCAGAGGGGGCCTTCAGTTCCTCCTGTCCTGCTTGGCCAGAGCATGGCTGCTGTGGTGGATCCGGCTCATGCAGGCAGCAGCAGAGTGAGTTTGGCCCTGGCAGGAGCTGGAGGGAGGAGGAGGAGGAGAGGCCTGTGACACCCCCTCCTGCCTTGGGCTGGGGCTCCTGTGCTGTGCTGGCACCCTAGTCAGTCCCACCTGCCCCCCAATTTAGTGTCTGCCTGCCTCTCTGCCCCTGCAACTATGGGCACCAGCCCCGGTGCCACTGACCCAGCCAGGCAGCTCCCTGCCATGTTTGAAGGACTGCCCCTTCCCCTGCTGGAGATGCAGGCACCTCCCCTCCTGCCCTGCCACAACCTCGGCACCTGGCCACCTTACCCCAGTGCCAGCAGGCATCCGCCCCTTCCTCACACACCCATCCTTTCCACACCCGCACACACACACATAGCTCCATGGACAGTCCCCAACCTGTGGACTTCCAAACACTGCTTCCTATACGCTTACTTGCATCCAGCTGTCAGGGCTGCTCCCTTGACCCTTTCTGGCTACAAGCTGGCCATTTTTGTGTGTGTCCTCACAGACACGCATGCACCCACTGTCTCCAGTTGCCCCAGGCAGTCCCTTGTAAGCTGGAATGTTGCCAACCTGCAAGGGGGGAATCCCATGCTTTCCTGCATTTTTCTGGGACTTACTCTCATGTCTTTCAAATATTTTTGCAACCCGCTTTTGGGTCACCGCCCACAAGCTGAGAGACACCTGTCTAGCCAGTCTTAAAGGATGGAGAGTCCACAACGTCTCTGGATAACCTGTTCCAGTGCTTTACTACCCTTCTGGTGAGAGAGAGATTTTCCTAATAATATGCAACTTCCCTTGCTGTAACTTGGCAACTTGGCACTGCTCCTTGTTCTGTCATCTACCACCACTGAGAATAAGTCCATTCTCTTTGGAACCACCCTTCAGGTAGTTGGAAGTTTCTATTAAATACCCACTCGTCTTCTATTCTCCAGACTAAAAAAGCCCAGTTCTTATGAGTCATGTACCACAATCCCCTAGCCATTTTTGTTGCTCTCTGCTATACTCCAATTTGTCCACATCCATTCTGTAGTGGGGGGGCCTAAAACTGGAAACAGTACTCCAGATGTGGCCTCACCAGTACAGAATAGAAGGAAATAATTACTTCCTTCCATCTGCTGGCAATCGCATTTACACTGGAGAAGATATTCTTTAATCATGTGAGCTATCCCACCAAGTCTCTGTTATTTCAGTCATATCATAGTTTTGGGACTGTGTGAGGACTTCCAACTCTTCCTGCTTGTTTCCCAGGCTGCTTACATTTGTGTATAGATATCAGAAGTAACTAGGTGATTGCTCTACTTTCTCAGGAAGAATGAGAAGGCCTCCCTTGTTGCCCCCTCCTGTTTGGGCTCCTTCCATGTCATCTGCTTCCTCACTTACTCCAGGGGCTTGGTCTGCATCCCCTGGCAAACCTAATTTAAAGCCCTCCTCACTAGGTTAGTGAGCCTGTCTGCGAAAATGCCCTTCCCCCTCTTTATCAGGTGGATCCCATCTCTTCCTACCAATCCTTCCTAGAATACACAGTGTTAAAAATATTATGACCTGTTGTGCTCTCTGAGTTCTTCACCACACAAGAATTACTCTATTATTTTTCTGTAATCAAAGCGAGTGAAAACTAAGAGCTGGCATTTTCTGAGGAGTGCCTCGAGCCTAAAAAGGTTGAGAACCACTGGTCTAGAAAAAACTATCCTGTTCTTTCACAAATTGCCCTACTCTTGTTTACATATTTATTAGAATGTATATTGTATTCTCAGTTGTCACTCATGAATATTGTGATGGGGAACCTTTGTCATATTAAGGAAAGATCATAAACATTTAAGACTGTGCCTTTTGTGTTACTGTTGCTTTGCAACATGTATTTATTACAGCTGCAGTGCTGGAGGGAACTTTTATCTGAGAGAAATTTTTCACATTTTCTTTCCACTTTACTGCCTGTCTCCAAGTGTATATTCTGAACTCTGCTCCAAAGTAGCTGGGGGTGTCTGTCACACTGAGATCACAGGCACAGCATTTTGCATCCTGGTTTCCATATGGGATTCCTATTGGTATTAGTGATAATTTCACTTATGGTTGAAGTATAGAATAGAGTGATCCTTCAATCTGACCTAAGGAGATGAACTCTTGCAACTTCACTAACTCCTTTGGGAGTCCATGAGTCATTCTTCTCTATTGCAGGCTCATAATCTATATACATATAGATTATAATATAGACTATATACATCTAGACATAATCAAAGTGTAGAACTATGGCTTTTCAGGGTGGTCTTATAATTAGTGCACTAACATTAGCTCAGTGGACTCAAGTACAGGTGTCTGGTCCTTTTAAAAACTTCTCTTTATTATAGAATCACAAAATCATAGAAAAGTAGGACTGAAAGGGACCTCAAGAGGTCATCCCCTGCTCAAGTCAGGATGCTGTACAAGTGTTTGTCTAGCCCAGCTTCTAAGCTGCCAGGGGCCATGTACCACAGGCTGCGCTGGCAGGAGGGGACCATGGGCTCCTTAGGCTGCAAGGGTGGGTAGTGGGCACTCTCCCTCCACTGGAGTGTGTTTGGGTGGGACAGCACTCCTCCACCAAGCTTTACTGTGCACACAGGTGGGCATTCTCAACCCCACCGCATTACATGCATGGGAGCCGGCAACCCACTGACTCCCTATGTGGTACAGCATCCTGCCTCCTCTGTAGCTTCTGGGCTCCCCAGTGTCTGCCCCACCCAGCACTGTGGGCTGTGCTGAGCCTCCTCACTCACTGGGGATGGATCAGGCAGCAGAAGCTGGGAGAAAGAGGAGGAACTTTAAGACCCTGTCTGCTGCTGCAGCCATAGCAAGAGGCAGTGGTAGCCAGGTGAGAACCCAGGGGCTACATGTTAACCCCTTACAGGCCACAAGGTGGAAAGCCCTGGTCTAGCCTATTCCAGAAACTACGCACACACCTCTGTTGCACAACTACCAGGCACCTTGCCCAAAAACACCAAGAACCCCCTAACCTGCCATAGGTAAATCAGAGAGATGAGAGTACTGCCAACATCCTGCTACTGCAGGGACAGGAAGCAGTTGTTAAAAATACACCTGAGATTCAAGGAAGAGGACCACATACTCTGCTACAAAGGAAGGCAGACACCTCCACAATCATTGGAGAACTGACTTCCTGATCCCATATGTGGCTTTTGCTCAAACCCTAAGTGAGACCTTCTAATCGGGAATCATGGGGGATTTTTAGTCCCAGCAGGAGCAGTGGCACATGCCTGTCAAACATCCCCCGCCTTGGCTATAGCCAATGCTTCTGAAGAAGGTGAAACCTCTTCCTTTCCCCCATGACACCTGTAGGAATGGGAGGAAGTAAAAATTCCTTCCTGGCTGCTTGTGGCAACCAGCAAAGCCTGGAAGGATGGGGAAAAAACCAAAACACCCTCTACTCTGGGGACTTCCAGAACTCCCCTTTCTGTCATAGACTACCCCTCCTAGGCAAACCAGACATGAGTCTTGAACTCAAGATCTTGGTCTTGGGAGGCTGATAAGCTCATCACTGGGCATGGCTACAGCTTCAGTGCTGGCATTACTCCCCTTCTCAGCCCCTTAGGAAGTCATTTACTTTCTCTGTGCCTCTGTTGTACATATGCAGAAATGAGGTTCATGCTTCTCTGACTCTCAGGGTCTTGTGAAGGTAAATACACTAAATAGTGAGGCACCAAATTTATAGGGTAATGGGGCCATATAAATACCAAAGATAGAAGGCCTGAAAATAGGGCAGAAATGAAAGAGTTGTCTCATTGTCGTTCACTATGAAATATATAAAAGGAGACAGACATTCACTACGTCTTACAAATATAGAGTCATTACCACAGATAGCAGAGTAATATTAACAAACTAGCAGGTGAGGTAAATCTCCTCATCAATGAAAGATGGTATAGTTGCAATGGCTCCTTTGCATTGTTGTTGCTACAGAGTTTGGTTTAGGGTAAATAACGTAGAGTACAGCTGTATTTTTACGTGGTGAACCATTCTGAATACTGAATTTGAAATTGGCTTCTTTTGGAATCTAAAATGTAGGATTGCCTTTTCCCTGTATTTTACTTTCACACCAGAGGCAGAAACTGCATGTCACAAAAGGTCTGTCTGCCTACAAGATCACTAATACAACAGCTGCTGGAATTGGTCTGGTCCAAAAAACTTATAAAAGGAAATTGTCTTGGATTGATGAAGTTCCACTAAATCTAGCGTCCACACCTGAGAACAGGCTAGTGATCCAGGCCAACTTGGATAAGCTTAGTAAGTGGGCGGATACAAACTTGATGACGTTCAAAACCAGTAAATGCAAGGTACTCCACCTTGGGAGGGGGGGAACCCACGGCATGCTTATAGGCCTGAGAGTGTTATGCTCACTAGCACCACAGCTGAAAGAGACTTGGGGGGTCATGATTGACCACAAGATGAACATGAGCCACCAGTGTGATGTCGCAGCTGGTAAAGCAAACAAAACTCTAGCTTGCATCTATAAATGCTTCTCAAGTAAATCTCAGGATGTCATCCTCCCGCTGTACTTGGCCTCGGTGAGGCTGCAACTGGAGTACTGCATCCAATTCTGGGCTCCACAATTCAAGAAGGATGTCAAGAGGCTTGAGAGAGTCCAGAGGAGAGCCACGCACATGATCAGAGGGCAAGAGAATAGACCTTATGAAGAGAGGCTGAGAGCCATGGGACTCTTCAGCCTGGAGAAGCGTAGGCTCGGGGGGGGACCTGGTGGCTGCCTATAAGTACGTAAGGGGGGTGTGCATCAGGATCTAGGGGAATGCCTTGAGCACCCCAAGGGATGACAAGATCCAATGGTCACAAACTCTTCGAAGACTGTTTTAGGCTGGACATAAGGAAAAATTTCTTTACTGTCCGAGCCCCCAAGGCCTGGAATAGACTCCCTTCAGAAGTGGTGCAGGCACCTGCTCTGGACTCATTCAAGAAACGTTTGGATTTTTATCTTGCGGGGATCCTTTAACACTAGCTGAATTCCTGCCCCTGGGGCAGGGGGATGGACTTGAGGATCTTCAAGGTCCCTTCCAGGCCTAACATCTGTGAAATCTGTGAAATAAATATTAGTCTATATGCTGCTACTACTTTGAAATGGGGTTATCTATGAGTACTTGAGTCTTCTGGTGTCAGAATTACAGGTACTCTTATAACAGCCCTTTGTTTCTGTTTCTTTGTTGAGAGTTGGGGGCATGCTTCCAGGAAGTAAGGGACTATTCAATCCACTGTCTAAATGGCCAACTTTATTCTGTCCAGGCATAGCACCTGCAGGAGTGCCCGGGGAGACTACACCAAAGAAGCCCTGGTAAACAGTTTGAAAGGGAAAGATCTGTGCTTCCTGTACCTTGACTCAAACTGTGTGCGTTTTCCAGGAGGGAGGAGGCATTGTTTTCTTTCATTTGGGGAACAAGTATTGCTTTCAGGGGCCAGATCCTCAGATGGTATAAAATAGGTATTCACTCCATTTACTTCAGTAGAGAAGTGCTGGTTTACACCATCTGAATCACTGTTACCAGGAAGGTTCATTACATCATGTTGTTTTGTGTGTAATAGCATGGACTTCTAAGGCTAGATTCTGTGGTTCATTGTAGTCTGTCAGTGATACAAGTTAGCTAGTAATGTCGGAAAAGGACTGTGTTGCTGTTTAGTTTTGGATGCTTTTGTGGATCTTAATTCTTTGCATGATTTTAGTAATTCCCCATAGGTGGCTTATCTATTATCAGATACCAGGTTATTAAATATGTGTTCACAACAGGCCAGCTTTATCCATTTGTGTGGCATTTCCCTCTGTTAAGAAAAAACATTTTTAATATACACATGCATTGTAAATTACATGCCTATCCCATTTTATCAATATTTCCCATTTGGAATTATCTGCTTCTGGTACAGCGATGAGAGGTGATCACTTAAGCATAAAGAAAAAGACAAGAGGTCAGAGGAAAAGTAAAGAACAAAAGAATACCAGACACTGGGCTTTCACTGAACTGTATGTCAAATAGATGACATACAAGCCAAGGAACAAGTACATTAGATAAACAGCTTGCCTTGTATGCTAAGTTAATGTGATTAATTCAGCTTATAAGTCAAACTCTGCACATTGACTGAGAGGGAAGGAAGTTTCTGAAGTAGCAAAAGGTAAAAACTGGAGGCTTTATTTACCGGAAGTGGCCTGGATACTTTTGCATGTCCTGTTTCCTTGGAAATGACTATGGAATTGCTATTGCTAATGCAGCCATTCTTTCTCAACACAGACTCCAAAGATTGTGTACTACAAATAGTTAGATGATGTCAGGGCCACTCTACACATTTGAGTAAAGGTGTGATGGGATCTAGTGCATGATCCACACAATTGTACCTCCTGACAGGCACATGTGGCACAGCAGGAGGCACAATTGTGTGGTTTGTGCATTAGATCTCATTGTGCCTTATTGCTAGTGCATCATGTGCTCCCGTGGCTAGGAGCCCCATCAACTGACCCAGGGTCCCAGCCACAGGGGCATCCCAAGGGTTTCCACAGCTGAGAATCTGCAGTTGCTGCCACCTCCTGGCCATGGAGGTCTTCATGCATCCCTGTGTCTGGGAAATGGCAACAACTGTGGTCTCCCAGCCCCAGGGCTGAGAGATTGCAGCAGCTGTGGTCTCCCAGCTAAAGGGGTGCATGGTCCCTCCTGAAGCTGGGAGCCCTGTCAGCTGGGAATTCCCAAACTCAGGTTGTGCATGGGCCTCCCAGCTGAGAGCTCCCAGGGGTCCCTGGGCACATGTTCAATTAATGGCATGATAGGAAGCAGCTACAAAGCTTTTACCCATTTTTGTGAAGTAATTTTGTAGCTTATTCCTCTTCTTATCACGCCATTAATTGACTGAATGTGTGGCTGGGTGACCAGTTAAGACAGGGGCGGGCAATTATTTTGGGCGGAGGGCTGCTTACCCAGTTTTGGCAGACTGTCGAGGGCCGCGTGGGTAGCCCCACCCCTTGACAGGTGCCCCTCCCCCTGGTCACCATCTTGGGACCAATGTCCCAGGGCCAGCACTGGTGGGGCCCCAAGCACGGCACAGGCCGGCAAGGGTCTGTGGAGCTGGGCAGCCTTCACCAGCAGGGAGGGGGGAGCTGGCCCGGCTCCATAGAGCCTCTGCTGGCTGGGACTCCGCACTCCTGCCACCCTGGTCTGGGCCCCACTGGCACTGGCCCCTGGACACAGGTGCGGGCCCCATGCTCCCGCTGGCTCCCCACCCACTCACTCCCAGTGCTCCCCAGCCCCATGGTACAGGCGGAGGGCAACACTCAGCCCCAACCCCCTGCTCACCAGCAGGGAAGCTGGTGTTGAGTGTGAGGAAAAGTGGCCCCTCGCCTGCCCCATGGCCAGCCCTCCCTGCTGCAGGCACTCACAGGCCGTGCGGGGCTGTCTGGAGCAGGCACAGGCAGCCTTATACAGGCTGCAGGTGGCTGCAGTGCGGGGCAGTGGCCATGGGGTGGTAAGGGGGCCACTTTTCTCTGCACTCAGCACCAGCTTGTAACCCTCCCCACTACCAGCCTGGCAGTGGGGCCAGGTTACAAGGTGGTGCTGAGCACAGGGTTGGGGAGAAAGCAGCCCCTCCCCACCCCATGCCCGGTGCTCTGCAGTGCAGCTGCTTGCAGCCGGCTTGGGGTTGACAGTGCCTGCTCTGGACAGCCCCGCATGGGCTGTGGGCTCCTGCAGGGCAGGGCGCTAGGCATGGGGTGGGCGAGGGGCCATTTTTCTCTGTGCAGGGAAGGAGCCCAGGGAAAAGCTGAGCGTGGGTGGGAAGCGGCCCCTCCCACGCCCAGTGCCCCACACTGCAGGTGCTCACAGCCTTTGTGGGGCTGTCTGGAGCGGGCACAGGGAGCCCCACATGGGCTGCAAACAGCTGCAGCACGGGGCACCAGGCATGGGCGGGGAGGGGTTGCTTCCCCCCCCGCGCTCCTTCCCTGCCCAGGGCCCCCCCCCCCCCCCCC
>NW_017729025.1:132507809-132536254 GCF_001723915.1 Gavialis gangeticus
CACACTTATCTGCGCTTCCCGCACCACGGCAGCTGCATGCTCCCAGCCCAGAAACCCCAGCTGGGGCTTCTGGCTGGAGGGCTGTTTTGGGAGCCCGCTGGGCTTCCCCTGGGTCCTACTGCTGAGAAATATTAATTTTCTACATTTTTTAGGGGCCCCACAGGCTGGATAGACTGGCCTTGTGAGCCAGATCCAGCCTGTGGGCCATATTTTGCCCACCCCTGAGTTAAGACATGATTAACTGGTTAATTGCTCCTTTAGTGTAATGTGTAGATGGGGCCTCAATGGAAGTTTTGTCTGACCAGAGACTGTAGGATTTGGTCCATTTAAATCAGCTGGTACAACTTTTGCCATCGATCAGTACTGAAGCCAGTGGGATGGTACTGAGGGGGAGAGAGCATGGATGTATGAATATGGCACTGCTCTTGGAACTGAGGCTATAAGCCGACATCATCCTTGAAGGAGGATCAGTTGTGCTCGTACAGCCAATGCACTTCATTGGGTGACAGACGTTGTCCTTTGTCCTGCAGGGTCTGATCCCTGCCACTCCTGGGGCATGCTGGATTGCCCCTGAAGCCCTGGGATCACCTGCTCTGAGCTGCCCACACTCTCCCACCATAAAGGGAACAGATGTCTACCGCAAAAAAGCAGTGTAAAACTATTGTCCAGGCAACAATATTTGGCTTTTTGGCTTGACAAAGCGTACGGACATCTGTTTGCTTGGGCTTTGTACAGCCATAAAAATTCTTATAAGGCAAAAGGGCAACATCTGCCTTCTCTCTCTTGCTATGTTTATTCAGATTGTAAACTCTTTGGAGTAAGGATTGTCATTTACTATGTATATGAATGTACATATCCTAGCTAAGTGAGAACATCAGTTGGGTGCTCTAGTAGTTCTATAGGTACTGCTATAATGTACCATATTTTCTTTACAGACCCTAGAATATAGTCCACACTATACTTTTGAAAAGCAGGTTGAAGGAAGAAAAGGGTCTTTTTGTAGTAATTGAGAAACACCAGCTAGGAATTTTGCTTTTGGCTTCCCCAGTAAGCAACAAAACCTGTTTTTGCTGTATTTCTTGCATGGTATGCACAGTACATTTTCCAGCAGCTGTTTTTGGGGAAACCGTGCATGTTGTATATGAGAAAATACAGTAAGTTATAATAATGCATATGACAAAGAGCATGGTTTTCCTGGCTGTATATAATTTGTTTAGTCTGCTTATTATGGCACAGAGAGTAATACAGTTTTTAAAAATGTGGTTTAAGTATTGGAAAAATAACTTCTGTTGCATGTGCATTAGATGGAATTCACCTGTGTGCCAAGTGCTTGGATTTTAGTGGAATTTAAATAATGCCTAGACCCTTGGCATAAATGTCAACCTTTTAGAGCACTGGGGTTTGTGAAGACAGTGATGGGACATAGTATGCATATTCTGTTGCAATCTCTGTGAAGACATGTGATTTTATCCCTTTTATAGAACAATGCAATCCTGAGTAAAGGTATCATATAAGATCATTTGTTTAGCTGCTAGCAAACCATAACTGCTAACTTAGTAGGATTTTTTGAAAAAAATAGTGAATGTGTATGTTTGGGCAAAGCAGGTATGTCTGATTTTACAGATGTAATTGTTTCAAGAGAAGTGGGGATGTATTTAAGCACTCAAAATGGGAGTACATTATATTCAAGTTATTGAAAATGAAACTTGTTTAGCTGTCCTTTAAGTAATTTCTCTATAAATGTGATGCAGTGATTTATTATTTACAACAACACTACTTGTATCAATAACTTTAAAGTCCAGGGGCCAGATCCATGGTTGCTGTTGATCATCATAGCTCCACTGAAGACAGACAGAGTCTTGTCCATTTACACCAGCTAAGAATTCAGTCAGTTTTCTTTCTAGCATATCTTGCTATCACATATACAACCCATTATTATCTCTGTGAATTACCAAATGAATTCAAGTTCATTCACTGGAGACTCCAACTGAGGGAGAGGAGTTACATTGTCATGGGCAGTTTCACCCAATTTGTGTGTGGTTGGTTGGAAGTGCAGCGTATCATGTGCTGATATTTTTTCCCTTCAGGGATCTAATCTGGAAAGACTACATTACACAAGTGATTGGATGTACAGTAAGAAGGATATGCTTCCCTGCTGCCTCCCAGGGCTCTTAGGCAGATGTGGAGAAGGGGGAGAGTTTAAAAAGGCAACTTGAGTTTTTGTAGTCCTCGCAAGGTGCCCCCTTCTCATCTGGGGCAGAGGATGAGGCAGAGAAGGAGAGAAGGCAGCAGGGTCATGTCTTTCAACTACCTATTCAGCATCCTGGAAATAAAGGTAGCTGCAAAGGTTAAGCAGTTTGCATCTTTCTAGTAGGTGGTGCATGACCAGAGCCTTTCTCAAACCACAGATACCCTAGGCCTACCTTTAATGAGGAATTCCCACTGTGAAGGGAACTCCACTGTTAAAATACTAAAATCCCAGCTAATCTCTAATGGGACTGATTGCAGGGTGGCACAGGCCGCCAGTCCATTCATTCCATGCCTCCAACCTATCCAGTCTCTTTATGCAGCATACATGAGGTAGGTTCTGCGATTGGGGAGGTAACATTTTATGAGCTGATTCTCAGGCTGTACCTTGCAGTGTTGAAATGGGTTGGATTTCCTGCAAGAAAGATCCTCCTATCTTAGTTTGAATAAATATGTAAATGGCAGAGTAAAATACAAAATTGCTCTGCATACATTTCACCAGTGTTATCATAACATACATCATGTGCCTCTCATCCTTTACCTGTGCAGAACTTAGTTTAGAATGTTTGTAGTTTCCAAGTGCAGCATTCTTCATCCCACACGTGCATTTTTTAGCTCCCTCTATCCGTACTCATCCATTTTAGACAAATTGAGTTTTTATTTTCCATGTTCCTGGAAGAAAGACAAATGCATCTATCTTTATAAATCTATTTGTTTCCATAATTAGAAGCAAAATCACCTGTGTATTGAAGATGACATATTAGCTTGTTCCTATCCTTCTCCCTATGGCAGCACAAGGCAGTGAAGTACAATAATTAATGAAAAAGGGTGTTTTGGATTTATTATTCATTTAATTTGCATTACATAAAAAAGAACATAGGTTGAAAAATTTGCTGCTGAAGACCATCGCTACCACTTTGACACTATAATCCTTCACAGAGGGAAAGTCCCCTGTTCCAGTGCCACTGATTTCATTGCTCTAAAATGTCAAAGGCTCAGATCTTTCTTGCAAAAAATATGCCTTGTGAAAGTGAGAACTACATGAAAATTCTGATACTGAGCATCCTGCTAAGGAGTTTCTGTGTAGTTTCTAAATACTAATATCAACAGTTTTGATCATTAGAATGACCCAGCCTGCTATGCCTTTTGGCTCAGTTGAGATGCCAGCAAGAGAGTCTTTTTGTTTTTGGAAAGAGACATGAATCCACCCCTCAGGTTTAGCAAGGTTTCCAGGCAAAGGCTCAAGGTAATGCTACATCTAGGTTTCTCCCTGGGTGCAAATTCTGCATGCCATGGAAAGATTTTGCAAATAACAATAGCAAGAAGAGGCCTGAGGACTGGATGGTATCCTGTTTTTTTGTAGATACATCTCCATATATGCAGATGTCTTGGCACCATGTGGTCAGGTGTTCCTTGAGCATCACTGGTCATTCAGTGGCAAAACATTCAGCTGTGCAGGATTAGGACTTGGACTGGGATCATTACTAGTGCATAACATACCAAGAATGTATACTTACTTGTGTGTGTCACATGACTTGAGTCACCCTTTGTGCACCTTTCCCTGCTCACCCACCCCATTCACGTCCTGCAATAAGCATGAAGCAGAGTGCAAGGGCCAGGTACAGAGATTACACTTTTACTGATATACGTGATTGGCAACCAGTCTGTACCTGTAAAAGAACAGAAATTTGATGCACACAGACCATTTTAAAAATGGTGGAACCCAGTCTAAGATTTTCACCCCCACCCACGAAAGGGCAAATGTGTGTTCTCTTCACTGCAAATCTAAACTTTGCCACTTACAAAAAACCATGTAACTTAGATTGAGTCTGCCGTGGGCTTTTTAAATGTCTGTACCTAGTCAAGATGTCCCATTCGGGGAGCAACAGTAACAGAGTGCTGTGAAGTTGCCTTGAGGCCTCTCTGAACCACTTCTAGTATATAGGCAGGGATCTTGAATGCAATGCTTCTGTTCTGCTCGCTATCCACTTCTATCACAAACCTTGCCACAGAAAGTGCTTTGGGTTTTACCTAAAGCATTTAAGATAAATTGACGTGACAGAAAAGTATACACTAGAAGTAAGTAAAAGTAACATCAAAGACAATCTATTAGCTAAAAAGAATGGAGACTGGGCAAACAATGACAGTGTCGAGGGTATTGATTTTAAAGTCCTTGACTCAGAGTGTGCTTTTCCCATTATGTGTTTCACTCAGAAACGCTACAGTAATGCTATAAATTTGGCTTCTCCATGACTGTTACAGGAACTATAACTTCCTTTTATTTTTCAAAGGTAGATACAGACGTTAACACTGAAATTGAAGCTTTGAGTTGTACGTTCTTATATTGGATCACCATGGTATTATATCCCAGCAATGGGAAATTTGTCTCAAATTATTTCAGTAATTCAGGGCACTTTATCAATAACTTAAATACTTTTTGTTGATGTCTTGGTGATTAGTTTGACAACTATGAATTTCCTATAGAGGGTAGCAGTGAGAATATGGTCGTGTTTTACACAAGTGTAATAGAAAACCTCAATACATTTTTCCTACTTTTCAGCTAAACATGAGGATTTCTGATGATTTCATCTAATTTTGAATACATTGATCTTGTCTACATTACATACATAATGGACTGTATTCCTGATGCAATGATAGGCAGTCATTGTTTTTTAGAAGAAAGACATGATTGATCTAATATAGAAATTCTGAGGAAAATAATTTCCAGGAAAATCTGTAAGACCTCTACATATCCCAGCTGCAGTCTTAATTATTAGTAGGGACAACTGGCATGGGGAAAAGTGGGCTCCCTGCAGGCTCGCCAGAGCTAACTTCAGGCGTTTTTGAGGTGGGCTCTCTCACGCCTCTGGCTCAGAGGGCCCGCCGTGGGGCTGATTACCACTGAACAGTAACACACAGCCTGTTCTTCAGCTGTTTTAAGGAATAAAGCTCACCACTTATTAAACAACAACTTTTAAGTAAAGCTTACCATGGAGAAGTCTTAATGAAACGATAATAATCATTATTAAACAACAGCTTTTATTGAGTGCTAACTTTTATGGAACGCTGACCCTCAGGCACAGTCCACTGCTGCAACATTTATGTTAACAATAGGAAATGTCAGCGGCAGCTCCATGTTTCAAGTGATACAGCCTGTCTTTGTGGAGTGAACACCTGGCCGTAGATGGAGGTGGCATGCTCAGCATCCACCAAATTCATGGAGATCACAAGGCACAGTTTTGCCAAAGTGTATAGTTCTGGAAACTGCTCCCTGACGGAGTCCCAGAATACCTTTATGTTCACAGGCAGCTGGTACTCTTTGACCCTGTTTACATAATCAGGATGCTCCTGCCCATGCTGTTTCCTCCACCGAGAACTGGACTTGAGCAGCTGAGCATCAAAGTTCAACAGAGTCACCTGGTTTGGGTAAAAAATTTGCACTGCCCTGAGGAACGTGGCAGGTGATTGCCTGAACCTTGGAAGATTGGAGGGATCTTATCTGTAATATTGGTGTGGCTTGGCAGCTACTGCCTGAAACAACTCCCATCTCTGCTGTTGTTCTCATTAACACTTGGAAAGTTTGTGCGATGATGCCATGGCTTCAACCCAGCTTTGTTGCAAGCCTGTTGGATGGAAGACTGCCAGCCCTCAAACCAGGTGAGGATCTCTATGAATTTTGTGGCATTATCTGCCACAAAAGCCACCTGATTTTTAATGTTTTCCTTTTCCAGGAGACCCGTTAGCTGGCACATGCACTGTGCATCCAGTGTGATGTCCAGCTTTTTGGCCACAAACTGCCAGTAGTACTGAATGTGTTCAGCATGGTACTAGATGGCCTTGAACCATTAATTCCAGTGCATAAGCACCGGCTGTGGTGGCAGCAGAACAGTAACATGGTTCCTTGCACTGATTAGTGATGGACTCCCTGTACCAGAGCTTACAGCCAGGACAGTGCTTGAAGGCTTTTTTCAGGCAGGGCACCAGGCTATCCACATCATGGAACTGCATGCGCCAGATGTCACTCACCAGTGACAGGATGTGTGCATTGCCGGTGACATGTACAGAGATGGGCATCATTCCCTGGAGCACATTGGTGAAAGCCTTGCGGATGTACCTGGCATTGTCAGAAATGAAGGCTGAGATCTTGCTGAAGTCTTAAGCTGTAGGTGAAAATATCTTTCATGATTGCCTGTGCAACTGTTGAAAAACTGACAGCCTCGAGGTAGACTGGCTGTGTCTGAAAAACAGGTCACCACCTGTCCAGCTCCTGCCTACAAATAATATATGCAGCATATAGTTGTCCTAACTGTCAGTGGCTTCATCATCCACAATGGAAATGGAATCAAACTTTGCCTATGCAGCTTTTGTGGCCTGCACATGTGAAGCTACCGCGTGTGGAAGATATTTTCCCCAAAGCCTGTTAGCTCTTGGAATACTTCCTCCATCTGGCATGTTGTTCTGTGAGTACTGTCCCAGGATTGGGTGGTGAAGCTTCGGCAGTGGGATGTTTGCAGCTGTGAGTGACTTGACCAGAGCAAATATAGTCTCTCTCCTTGCCATTCAGCTTCCACTGGTCTTTTTGAACATCGAAGACATGGTGGTTTGTTGCTTGCTCTTTCCTTCAGCCTCTGATGCAGCATATCTCTTCTGGTGTACTTCTGACTCTAAATGGCGATCAATACTATTTTTTCTCACCAGATCCAGAGGCATATTACACAAGGAGCAGAAGAGCTTGCTATCATCTGTATGAAGAATGCCTGCAGGAAACTGCTTCATTTGATCCATGGCAGGAATTTTCTTTGCTACCTGGGGTGTATTTACATTGTTCTTGCTCATCTTTTCAACTTGCACCATATGATTTCAGCATTTTGTAGAATCAGAAAAGTACGGTTGGAAGCGACCTCATGAGGTCATCTAGTCCAACCCCCTGCAGAAAGCAGGACCAGCCCCAACTATATCATCCCAGCCAAGGCTTTGCTTAGCTGACTGGATGTGAAGCGGGGAGGGTCGCTCCATGCTGGGTGCCTGCTCTCACAGCCAGTTATGGGGGAAGGGCTTCCCCCGACCCAGTGCAGGGTCTCTGCTTTGCTCTGCTCTTACTCTAAATGGTAAGAACCCCCTGCCCTAGTGCTTGCGGGCATACGCATGCTGGGTGCCTGCCCCCACAGCTGGGCATGGGGTTCTTACCTGCTCCACTCTGGGAAGGGCTTTGAATTCCCTGCCGAAGCGGGGAACCAGACAACCTGATTGGCTGAGCTCCAGCAGGGGCTAGGCTTGTACTAGACTGCCCCTGGAAACACATGGGGCTTTCACAGTGTTTCCAGGGATCTGTTGCCTTTCTTATCCATGCTTCTGGTAACTTTTCTTTAAACTTTTTTTCAGGCCATTACTGGCCAAATCACAGTTTGGGGGTATTGGGGGAAATGCTAAATTTCAGGCTTTCCCCTGAAATCCCCTGAAGCCTAAATTACAGTGGTCCCTAATTATTGGTGTACTAGAGAAAGGTTTAAACTGATTTTCTAGTCAAATATGATGAGATCACTTCCCCTCTCAGTTAATCACAGTTTGCAGTGATTTAATGCACAGTTCCTGAATGATGTGGGAACCAACTCTGCTGAGGCTTCATTCATGGTTGTGCATGAGGGGTATTTGAAGGCAATACTTTCCCAAGCAGGAAAAGACATAATCCCCCTGACCATTTTCCATAGTCCTGCAGGTCAGGGTCACTGAGTTTGGAATACCTTCAGCAAAGTAACTCTGTTGCTGCATCCTATCACACAGTCCCTGCATGCAGATCGTAGGATCATAGGAAAGTAGAGCTGAAAGGGTCCTCATGAGGTCATCTAGTCCAATCCCCTGCTCAAGGTAGGATTATCTCTGACTAAACCCCCTGAGTGCTAACTGGCATTGTGACCCTCATGCCAAATATATTGCTTTTTTGCCACTATATCCTAATACTCTTAAATCAGTCATTCTTACGAGAACTTACTCTTGTGCTCCAAAGGGATCCAGCTGTTGATATATTTGACCAATTTCAGACTTGCATATGGTTTCATATAATACTCAGAGAGTTTGCTATTGATTCAGAGTTGTGTGCCCAGTGTGTGAAAAATGCCAGGTTGCTGCTACCTTAGTGATATAATATGAAACCCTGACTTCGGTTGAGCTTTACTTTTTAGGTCTGTGTTTTCACTTGCTTTGACAGGCAAATTAAGAGCGACAGATTAGCATTAGATTGTCAAATGGGCTTAGCGATGAAGAAGTAATGTTAATTTTTCTGAAGGGAATCCAGACAGATATTCTATGACCAAATCCAAATAATAAATTAATGAAATAGAGATACTGCAAAAAAATTGAATACTAAAATTAACAAGATGAGGAAAAGCTATCATTTCATCTTCATCAAAATATTGAGTCAAGAATAAGACACATTCAGGAGCTATTTGTAATTAATACTGTTATTATTTTTGGGTTCTTTAATATCTGTCAGCAAATGTGTCTTTGGACAATAACAGATCTTACTGAAGTTGATCGGCATGCTAGACACCTTTCCTGCAAGCTACACAAGGAAAAAACTAAATGTCCCTTTCTTGAATGGTGGTCCAGCATGGAAGGGCTGAGCAAATCTGGTGTAGGAGTTGTGTTTTCCTGGGGCAAATTTAAAAAATATGGACTAGTGCATTAATTTGTGGGGCTCTTGTATGTCTTTGTGTATCAGCAGCAGAAAAAAGCAGGGTGGAATGGACTGAGAAGCAGCAGATAGCCCTGTGAAGAAACAGTGACAGATTCCTTGGCTGTAGGCGGGCATCACATTTGACCTATTGTCCAGATCAAAAGAGGAGCCATTTGACCCATGACCTGGATCAAAACAGGAGTAGCACCGTCATTTACATGCATTCTTCCAAACTGCATTTCTGCCTCTTTGCCAGTAGGTGGCCAGTGAGAACACACAGCTATATGATCCTGGGACAAAAGGCTTCCTCCAGGGACAAATGGGCCATCTGTTCATAGCCACTGTAGCACGGGAATGGCTGGGAAGCAGGTTTGGTTTTCTGAATAAGAAATATGTCTTCTATCATTTTTTCCCTACTGTGTTCAAGGGAAAAAATAGGCTGCACTTTTTTTTTAATGAATAGGTAGGGCTGTAACAAAGAAATGCCTGATTGTATAACTAGTTTTTTCCTTTTGACAGAAACAGAACTTCAGGTTCCCAAATACTGGCTGACACCTGGCCAAGGAGGCAATGTTAAGCATAGACCCCTTGAATATCCCATCTCAGTTCAGAGTCCCATTGTCCTAGGCAGTACACAAGTATGTAGAAGGCAACTTCTGCCTCTAGAAACTGAACACTTAAGAGACCAGAAGTAAAAGAAGTATCTGTTTTTCCCATTCTAGAGAGGGGAGCTGGGGCATGGAGATATTAAGTGTTTAGTCCTAGGTTTTACAGGAGGGCTGTGACAGACTCAGGATTTGAACCTGAATTTCATGATTTCCAGTTCACTAGCAAAACTATGGATATTTGTGTTTCAAATGTTGGGACCCTGATAGCCAGAAGGAATTACGAGTACTACCAAATATAAATCAACAATAATACATTAGTGAATCTTAACTTGAACATTTTTGTTCTCCATATTGGGTTTTATTTACCTTTGGGCCAGAGCTATAGTAATTGTATAGTAAACACATTAATATTTTAATTAGGAAATGATTATTTTCTACTGTCATCACTGCTCTCTACCTAGCTGTGCTGAGAGAAAGGCAGCAATTGAAGAATCTTTTCAGCAGAGAGCAGTGTGTTTGCCAACAGCAGATAAAGCAAGACATAGGGGAAGCATACATCTGTTCTTTAGTCTGTCTTCTTTTTTTTTCTGCATGAAACACAAGTAAAGAAAATTTATAGGAAATAGTTGGGTTTTTTATGGGAAATTGTTGTGTTTTTCAAGCGTCAAATTTACATACTGTAACTGCTACCTTATTCAGGACTGCAATAAAAATATTCACATGTGCACCTAATTGGTTAGTATAGCCCTTTCCATGGTATTTTATGCGCTAACACTATATTTTATGTCATGTTAATTAATGATGGATGATGGGGTTTTGGTCGCTGTAATGTACAAATAAATTATTGTATGCTCTGAGTTTCCTGTATATATTTTATGTTCCTGTTTCTACTTCTGTCTTCGGTCCCCTTTGTTAGGTCTTGACTACACAGGACATTTTTACCAATTATAGCTGCATAGTTAAGCTGAGATAGTTATGACAGTATAACTCCTTAGCATTCTTATTCTGGTGGAAGCGTAATCTTTTTAATTTAGCTTGAGTCCCTTCCAACGCCAGTTGATCTAAACCAGAAAAGGTCTCTCTTGTTCTGCACCTGTACCTGTTTAAAATGACACCTTTCTTAGTAAGGGTTTAACTTACCATGTTGACAACTTCTTTGACTGTAAGCTCTTTGGGCCAGGGATGGTCTCTTGCTGTATGCATGCACAATGTGCTTTATGCGTAGCACAGCAGGGCCCCAATTTGGACTGGGATTCCTAACTGTTACACCTATATAAATAACAGACAATAATGATATGCCCATTCCTTTGTGTAGAGGAACTCAAGGAGAAGCTGAAGGAGTATGTTGATGAGGTGAACACAAGAAAGCCTGGTTTCATCAAGGTGGTCCGACATAGCAAGCAAGAAGGCCTGATCCGGTCTCGAGTTAGTGGATGGAGAGTGGCTACTGCACCGGTAGTTGCTCTCTTCGATGCCCATGTGGAATTTAATGTGGGATGGTATGTGTCTTGCTGCTTCTGCTGTTCTTCTGATAGGGTAACTTGTTACTATTTCTTGATATATCATTCATAAATTACTGCATGGAATTAATCCAGGATCTATGAGGGCAAGTTGTATACAGATCCTTTAATGTCAATTTAAATACAGAGATAATTATGAAAAAATAATTTTCATAAAAATGTAAGTCACATTAGGAAGACTGTCATTTCTAGAACTGGGTTATTATCTGTCACAGTATGTTTTTCAAATAAATGCATAGAACTACATTAGACAAGTACAAGCTTGTAAGTTACTACTCCCTGTTAAATTATGTATCAAATGTCTATATGCATAATATGTTATTGCCCTGTTTTTACTTGTTTTTTTATCAATCCCTTGTGCAAAGATGAAAAGTAGTCACTTAGGCATGGAGAAGCTAACTGGAACAGGTCAGTCGTATAACAAGCTTGTGTGTAAAGAAAACTCGAAGGGGCTTATAAATTTTTTATAATGAGTTAGGGCCAACATCCGTGTGTTGCTGGGATCCTCTGAGGAGGTGTAGTGGCATCTCAGCCAACCCAAAGAGAATAACGTGTTGTTCATCAGGACACTTTTCACATTTGTAAGCACTGTATTTAAATAACTTGAAAAAGTCCCATTCAAACTCTTGCATTATTTGTAAGTGTCATAGAAGAACTGAAAAAGCTTTGCTTTGTACATCATACAGCATAAGACGGTAAGAATGAGATTTGTATTCAGCAAGATATTTAAGCAGGTGCATAACTGAGTTTTTAAGTTATCTTCCTGAAGCCATTTTAGCCGCATGCTGCAAGATGTATAAGTGTATGCGCTCTCTCTGTACACATGCATAATTTCTGCCTGAATTTGACCCTGACCCCGTTAAGCTTCAAGCCTAAACCTGTAATTCTGGGAGCACCTACTGTTAATATGTCAGAATATTACATCTGCAGTTTGGGTGTCAGGGTGTGTGGGAGAGTGGAAAGGTAGGACCTGGCAAGGATCCATGTGGACTGATAGTATAAATATTTTATATTTTAAAGAAAGTAATAATGTGGCATAAAGTGCCAGTCTGAATACTTGTTTCTAAAGGATTTGTGCTGTATAATTAACTACTCTGGCTTACACATGAGAAAAAAATGACATGGCAATGTCTCAGAATTTTCTTCGATAGGCTTGTTGTATTGCTTGATCTTCTTTACAATTACTTTTGAATTAGAACTTAAATGGTGTTAAAAATGTCTGGGTTATGTGGGATGAGAGTGGGAAACCAAGCTTTTGTGCTTCTAGGTCATTGGTTTCAATCCATATCATCAATCAGTCCAATTTAGCCTATGCCAATAGTCAAGAACAGTTGTTATCGAAATGTATCTGCAATGGCCCCTCCAAAAATTAATTGCTTGTCTCAGCTATCTTCTTAGTGAAGAGATTTCATGTTATGCAACCACTCTCATGCTCATCTCTAATCTTTCATTAACAATGACTTTACTGTGCCCATTCTGTGGCTAAACAGGGGAACTTCAGTAGCAGGTCTTTGTGACTGCAGCTTCTCTTGCAAGTAGTAATGATTCAGTCATCCAACCTAAGTTTAATATCTCTATTACTTTTTGAAGGAAAACATGGTGTCTTTAAAATGATAGAAGCTTTTGTCCCTACGGGACTTCTGTTATTAACTCTGATCTTCTTGATGTCCTTGATCGTACTGATGGCCTAGAGACACCATCTTTATTTGGCAACTAGTATGTGAAAGATCACAGATAAGACAGAATTCATTTCTTCTAGCATCCAGGCTAGAATAGCATTGGATAACATGCTAGATTTGATGCTTCAAAGTATTATTTTGGCTGAATCCTGCAAACTTATGTAGTCAAATAATTCCTGAAGTCAGTAGGTTGCAGAATTTAGCTTTAAATAATATACAAAGCTAACTACTGTGTACACAAAGTGATATATTTTTGTTGAAACAATCTCAGCTCCTTCATTTTCCTTTAGGGCTGAACCAGTGCTCACCAGGATAAAGGAAAACAGAAAAAGGGTCATTTCTCCCTCATTTGATAACATCAAGTATGATAATTTTGAAATAGAGGAGTATCCCCTATCTGCACAGGGGTTTGACTGGGAGCTGTGGTGCCGATACCTAAATCCTCCAAAATCGTGGTGGAAGCTGGAAAACTCAACTGCTCCAATAAGGTAACATGTAGCTGTGGTCTGGGTTGAGGAACTGTAGGAAGTGCTCAATTATAGTTAACAAATAATGAAAGGGCAAGGTACACCTGCCCATTTTAACAAAGGTTAAGGGGGTGGTTTATTATTATGGTTAATAAAAGTTTTTAAAGTTTCTCCGCTTCTTTCAGGATTGCGCATATAACTGCAGAAAAGCTATATAGTTTCTGTGTTTTGTTCTAACCTACTTCATTTTTATGGAATGAGTCAAGAAGAATATAATACTCAAAAGAGCAGAATTGAATACTTGATTCCATATTGCTTTTTACAATGTTTTGTCTGCTAATTTAATAGTAATGGTCCAGAAAGGAGAATTTAGTTTACAAATGTACAACAATCAAAATGGTAAAATTAAGATGTGATGATTACATTTATTATTTGTATTGCATAGTTGTAAAATTTTTGTGTTATAATCTCATAGGGCCCTATGTTAACCCATTTGGTATGCAGGAGTAGAGTGTGTTAAACCTTTACTTTTGTATAACTTAGCTCAACACCTCTTTTGTCAGGCTGGTATTGAAGCACTCTGAGCTACTCTGAGGTATCTTGGTAGGGCTGCTTTATGAAAATATGCCTAGGGACTCCAACCCTCTCTGTCTAGATTCTAATACTTCCTTCTTTCTATACAAATTGCAATAAGTTTCCTGTAACCTACTCTCTGGTTTCCTTAAAAAATGGCTGCAAGAAGAGAAGGCAGTTGAAACTGAGGTACCAAAACTTGTACCATTGGGACTGCCCAGAATGGATCTATTAGTTGGTATTTTCTTTTCAGCCTGATTGCTCTGTTTAGGATCTGTCACTTGGGATTGTTATCTGTGGGGAGCACTGATCCATTCCATCTCCCCATCTCTCATGAAGAAGGAGGAGGATGGTACTGAACAGGACTGCAAATGAAGAGATTGGGATTTCCTATATTAGACAGTAATGTTTACTTCACAGGGATATGATGAATTAACATTATTAAAGTGGCTTGATCTAAGCTTAGTAATTGTTACTTATAATATGCTTTTGTGAAGTTTTAAAAATAAATTTATTTAAATTTAGACTAAGAAATGAGTGGTTTTGCATTGTACCCAGTAATTATGTGACTCATTAGAATGCTGGCATTTAGATTTGCACCTTGCAGCACCAGTCAGTGAAGCTGAGAGCTAGCCATTCTCCTGAAGCATGTATTTTACTGATGTGTTATAGAAGAATGTTTTGTAATAGCAACAGCAAATTAAGTTCAGTGTGTGGATTCCTGGTTCTATTTAGGCCATTCTTCCAATAACCAACAAATTATTCCTGGAGGCATTGTTGGAAGGAAAGTCATGAAAATATAGCAGAATTAGAATAAGGCAAAGAGATTTCTTACTTTATTAGACATTAAGAAACCTTTCTACTCCTCGACAATTTTTAAAATGACATCAGGCTGACTGACATTTTCTTTATTGCTAAATACATTAGAAATAATTTTCCTCATTCTGAAGTTGTAAAACTGTAGGTCAACATCACAGACGTATAAATCTGTACAGGGGCAGAATTTTAAGGTTTGTGATTAAGTTTTATAATCTCACTAAAAACAGATGTCTACATTTATCACAGTTTCATTTTTCTGTTCCAAAAAAATGCAGAATTATTTACCCCATGGCCTTACAAATCCCTGTGCCCTTTAATTAATACCCTGGTGTTTCCAATGCTCCCTAGGCAGGCACAGTGACAACAATGCCATTTTTCTTTTTCTCAGCATGCATGATAAGGTAAAAACACTGCTCAAGTCAGATTAATCATTTTGCATTCTCCTTTCCTGCCCCCTCAAAGTAGAAGAAACATTTTATTCTGTGTGGTTAGATTTTCACCACATTAATGCAACAGTGATGCTGGATGACTCAGGATATGATGTCAATAGGATAAGATGACTCAGTAATGAGATGCGGAGTCTCTCAGCCCTAAAACTTTAATTCAAATTTGGCCTAGGTTAGCAGTTTTTGAAAAATGTTAGGAATTTCATAGAATCATAGGAACTGAGTGGCTAAGAGTATGCTCCCTTCTTCCTGCAATGGCTAGTCCCACAAAGATGAAGCACAGAGCAAACAAAGCACATCAATAAAACATCACTGTCACTGCACATCCTTTAGCTATTCTGTAGATAACTTGAAACTTTCCATATCCAACTTTATTTGCAATCCAGTGCCTTTCACCACCACTGAGTTCACTTGAGGAGAAAAAAAAGGATGGCATAATAAGGCAGAATTGGCCAAATACATCTTGGATGCAACTGTGCTGAAGTCCCCAGTCATATTTCTGGTATGAGTCAGCAATATAGACAAAATATTATAAGATTATATGGATAGCAAATATAAGATTATATGGATAGCATATATGGGTGGATGACACTAACTTAACCATGTTTCAAACTGTGTCATATGCCTGCTTCATTCCACAGTAAGTAGAAGCTAAATGGCAGTAAAATACTACTGGTTTTATTCTGGTGTAAGCTGCCTGGTTTAGTTCCATTCCCTGTGAGATAGGAGGGGACACACACCAAACAGTAATTATTCATAAGAGTGCATCACCTAATCTATAAGTCCTTCTCATTTTGATACCTTTTTGTCTATTTACAGACTGAATGACTCAGGAGAAGAAGTTGCACTTATATTCTAGGTTGATTTTTGTTGTTCTGTTTGTATTCTTTCAGAAGTCCAGCACTGATTGGGTGTTTCATAGTAGACAGGCAATATTTCCAAGAAATTGGCTTGCTTGATGAAGGCATGGAAGTCTATGGAGGAGAAAATGTGGAACTTGGGATCAGGGTAAGGACTGTAACACATGGCAAATACTCTTGCCTTTTTATTAAATAGTACTTGACTCGCATCAAGAGTTGAGAAAGCAAACAAAATCCAGTGGAGGCAGTATCCGGGGGAGCTATTATTCTGTATGTCACTGTGGCAATTGGTGTGTCCATTTAATGTACTAAAATAGCTAGCAGCTGCAACAACTATGGGTTATGTTTAGGAAGGAATGAACAAAAGGCAGAAGCTCTCTTATCATTTTGAAAAATATATTTAGAGTGGGGAGAATACAAAACCTGATTTTATTATTGCTTGATTATCATAGCAGCATTTTGTTGTGATGAATGCTGAGAAAACTCTCTGCTCCCCTTACACCTACAGGTAGCTGTAAGGAGAGCAGTTACTCAAAGATCTAATGGAGAAGGCTATCCTAGATTCATCTGTTTATTTAAATTCAGCAAATCACTTTGGATAGAACTGAAATGTAAAGCAGCTATGCCATCTCCCTTCTGCCTCTGCTTAGGAGTTAAGATATTCATAGAGTACTGAGTCTGCTTAATCGCACATTTTTTTTCTTCCATCATACACTGTTCATTTATTTACTATTTTTCAATACTCTCTGTGATCTGTGTATCTTTTTCTGTCTCCCTTCATGAATAAATATCTTCCTGAAAATGCAATGCTGCTCAACTTAGGAGATTCTCTTGGACTTTTGCTACAAGTGAAAGATGAATTCCTAGATAGGAAGTTGGTAATGAAAAAAAATGGTCCAATTTGTGTTACAAAATTAGATTCACCAACTCTGCTATTGAAATATTAGCTGAACACATGGAAGTTTGTGTTTTGTGCTTTTCAGGGATCTAAATAAAAACAACAACAAAAAATACGATAGTCTAAAGACAAGAATGCTTTTCTGTCAATAAATGGTAAAATGTCTTCAGGTGGCATGTTCAGACGGTGAAACATACTACAAAACCACTCATTTTCCACCCTTTTTAAAATTCCTTTACTCTCACCTGTCAGAGATAAAGCCTTGTAGCAGCGTATATAAAAGTAAGGTCCTTGCCAAGGTATGTTATAGTCCCTAGCAAGGAGGGTATGTACCCTTTCTTTGACAACAGCAGCTTCTGCTTGCTGAAGTTCAGGTGATTCCTATAGCCCAATTTCTCAACTAACTGTTACTTACTGAGTTTGAAAGTTAATGATTTTTAACTGAATGAGTTATTGCTTGCATACTAGGGCAAAGGGTTGATCAACCATAACTTTGACACTTCTCTGGTAATTTGCACAACAGGATAGGGGATCATTGTTGTCGAGAAATATATAGGCTAGGCAAGTTTTTACATTACTTTAGTCTTCGTGGAAGTTATTTGATGACAGGACAAGTCAGTGATACAAATCTCCACATAACTGAAATTGTGGAGTATACTGGAGCAATCTCTTGTCTTCTGAGAAACAAAGCCTGACCTATGTAAAATGCTTTCGTCTTTAACGCACTGTGGTATGCACAGTAGCACAATATATATTGGCTTATCAAGCTGTATCCTGACTCAGATCTGGGCTCCCAGTTACATCATAATAAACTATGCTGTAATAGCCAGATTTTTCAGTCCTTTACCAGGAGCTCTCCTTGGTGAACTCAGCATAGCCCCTGTAATACCAGTATTAATATACATGTATAATGCAATATTAATACTGTAGGGAAGCATAACAGTCTTTCTGCAGATGTTAGACCCTGCAAGTATGCCTCTTCTCTTAACCACCTGTAGCTGTAAATTGCTTCTGGGCAAAATTCAGGTGCCTGCCCAGAAGGTTGCTGTCATAATATTGTAGAAAATAATGTGATTTAGTTGCATCTTCAGTACTTAACAGTTTATGGTGTTGCTCCCCAAGTACTGTCTTTAATTTTCTTGGGTAGAGGCATTCTGAATGGTCAGAGAAGGATTCTGGTCCAGATGGTCCCTTACTGCTGGCTAACTACATTTGCTTGTCTCTGAAGCACCAAAAAGTCATTTCTAGACTCCCTGTGTTGCTTTTAACTTCAGGGCCCAAAATGAATCACTTTTAATAAAGGCTATAATTGTTCAACAGGAACTGCAGCAAATTACATTTTATAGTGACAGTATCGCCACACTAAACAACATGTTCATTTTAAAATCTAAGCTTCTATCCATGACTACAGATTGCACTGTGCTTCACCTTTCATCAACACTTTCTTCTTTAACAGTGTCTCCTTGTCTTCTGATGGGTGTTGTACATTACTGTGTAGCCACTAAACAAAAATAGCTGCTAGCTTTTCTAGATATTAGGTACTGTATGTCGCATATTATATGATATTGTGGAACTAACTGGCCAGTCACATTTCATTAGCTGACTCCATGTCATGAAGTTGTAAATAAAAGGCACACTGGCATGTTCCCCTTCTCTGTGCTAGAAAGTTTTGAAACGCTGAAAAGTAGTTTTACTTCCTTTATTTAGGAAACTTTTATGTATTGAAAGCCCACTTGACTGTACAGGCTCACCCCCTGCAGTACGATTTTATTACTGGGACTGGATGAACATTTTCTGTCTTGCTATTGAAGTGGTTACATTAAGGAAGGATACTGTATGAATGTAAACCAGTTCCAAATGAGATGTTAATGTTCAGGAGATGGCATTAATGATAAATCTACTCCCATGCAAAGAAATGATTGCTGTGTGGCTCTCTGCAGCTCTGTGGAAGGATGAATATATGGAAGGCCAAGGCATGTCCATATACTGAGAGATTATCTTGTTAGGGTGGGGCCAAATCCAGTTCTTTTTCCCTATGCCCAGTGACATCAGACATGGTATGGCTGCAGAAGTGGCATGTCCAGTTTGGGCTGAAGTTTTCATTTCCCAGCTCTTAGATGTTTTCACGTACAACAACATTCTCTTATGCAATACTCTTACACATTGCTCCACATATATCATGGGCAAATATTATTCCTTCTGAAACCTTGAAACATCTGACTCACAGTGGAACTGTTGATGTTTTTACTGTGTAGGTGTAAGACTTGGACCCTAGTCTACCTGCCTTATAGGCCAGTGCTGCAGTTAGAGGAGGCATTTTACTCATCTCGCCATCCACTCAAATATTCAGTCGTCTTATACCACTTTGGACAAAGAACATTTACTGATCCTTTTCAGTAACAGTCAAAGCATTCATTTTCTGGTAATTTCTCAGGCTGTATGGCAAGTAGGTCTAATTATTTACACTTTCTTGATACAATATAGGATTTATTATAGGAGTTTCAGATATATCTCTTCGTATCTAGTAATACTTCTTTTTTCTCTTCTTACTCCATTCCTTTAATTTGGAGTATCATAAAATAATAGAAAATTAGGGTTACAGGGAAACCTCAGAAGGTCATCTAGTCCAACCCCTTGCTCAAAGGAGGACCATCCCCAGCTAGATCATCCCAGCCGAGGCTTTGTCTAGCCACGTCTTAAAAACCTTTAAGGATGGAGAGTCCACCACATTTCTGTGTAACTTGTTCCAGTTTCAAAATGGCTGAAACTGGTCTAAGATAAACCTGGTTAAATGTAGTATCAGACTTAACTGATTTAGGACAACCCACTTACAAAACTTCTGTCCCAGACGCCTTCCTGGTGCAAGTTAAATCGGTGTCCAACAGCATCCCAGCATGCTGTCCAGCCCTGGGCTAGGCTGTACCGTCTGCTCCAGATTAGAGGGCTGGCCCCACCCCTCTGCTCCATATCTGGGGCAGTGAGGACTGGATCACTGGCCTCAATGGCTGGGTCACTGCCCCTTCAGGCAAACCCCAGATGGGGTCTGCGGCTGGGTGGGTAGGGGTGGTGTTAAACTCATCTTTCCCTGAGTACACAGCTGCCGTGCCCTGCTAAAACTTAGTGCTGGCTGTGACTCTGGACAAATCCCACCTGGAAGCAGAGAAAGAATAAGTCATAAGGAACCATGAGAGTCCTGCTGCTCTGATTCTGGACTGCAAATCCCAGAGACCTTGGGGGCAGCAGGAAGAGTATGTAAACACACAGCCCAGGCTGCATTTATAGCTCTTTAGTTTATGGTTTTTCAGAGACAGAACTATTTTTGTTCAAGCTTTTAGGAATGTATTGCCACTACCTTCCCTCCTGCCACCCCTGCCCAGGCAGAGCATGGGATGGGGCTTGACCATGTCCCCTCTGCTCCAGCAGGGCTTTCTCTCTGCCCTCCCTTTTGATGGTGGCTGGCAGGCATCACCCCCTGGCTTCTGGTTTGAGCCACTGCGAGCATGTGGCTGGATTTCCTGTATCAAAAGTGAATGTGTGCTTATTTGCTTATTGTTTCAAATTCTGCAGCTTAGACTAACCTGCAAAGACTGAATCAATTCAGCTTCGGGCTTTCTGACTGTCTGTACTTAGCCCAAGTGCTTAGAAATGGATTTCTTGAGGATCTGCTCCATGATTTTTCCAAGAATTGAAGTGAGGCTCACTGGTCTGTAGTTTCCTGGATCCTCCTTCTCCCTTTCTTAAATGTGGGCACTGTTTGCCCTTTTCCAATCATCCAGGACCTCTTCTGATTGCCATGAGTTTTCAAAGATGGTGGCCAATCGCATCACCCAACTCCATCACCACCATCCAACTTTTCTAAAGTGTCCCTACCCTGTTCTTTCACCACTGTTGGCTGCTCACCTCCTCCCCAAATTGTACTGCCAGGAGCAGTAGTCTGGGAGCTGACCTTGCTTCTGAAGACTGAGATTAAAAAGGCATTGAGCACTTCAGCCTTTTTTTCATCCTCTCACACTAGATTGCCTCCCCCACTCAGAAAGGGACCCACACTTTTCCTGATCTTTCTCTTGCTACCGACATACTTGTAGAAACCCTTCTTGTTACCCTTCATGTCCCTTGCTAACTACAACTCCAATTGTGCTTTGGCCTTCCTGCTTCATCCCTGCCTGCCTGAGTAATACTTTTATTCTCCTCCTTAATTTTTTGTCCAAGTGTCCACTTCTTATAAGCTTCCTTTTTGTGATTAAGTTTACTGAAATGTTCCCTTGTAAGCCGAGCTGGTCTTCTTCCATACTTGCTAGTCTCCCTGACCTTTGGGATAGTTTGTTCCTACACTCTCAATAAGTGCAGCCAGCTCTTCTGGACTCCTCTTTCCCTCAGTCTGGCTTCCCAGGGGATCCTGCCCATGGAATCCCTGAGTGAGTGAAAGTCTGCTTTTTTCTGAAGTCCAGGGTCCTTACTCTGCTGCTCTCCATCCTTCCTTTCCTCAGGATCCTGAACTCAGTCATCTCTTGGTCTCTGATGCCCAAATTGCCATCTACTAATACATTCCCTGCCAATTATTCCCTGTTTCTAAGTAGCAGGTCAAGAAGAGCATGGCCCCTAGTTGGCTGCTCCAGCACTTGCACCAGGAAGTTGTCCCCAACACTCTCCAAAAACTTCCTGGATTGCCTGCGCACTGCTGTATTGCCCTCTCAGCAGATGTCAGGCTGATTGAAGTTCCCCATGAGAACCACAGCCTGTGATTGGGAAACTTCTGATAGCTGTTTAAAGAAAGCCTCATTCACAACTTCCTCCTAGTCTGGTGGTTTATAGCAGACCCCCACCACAACATCACCCTTGTTGCTCTCTCCTCTGACCCTAACCCAGAAACTTTTGACAGGCCTATCTCCAGTTTCATACTGGAACTCTAAGCAATCATAGGGCTCTTCTCCTTTTCTCCCCTGCCTGTGCTTCTGAACAGTTTATATCTATCCATGACAGTGCTCTGGTTATTCCAGTTATCCCACTAAGTCTCTGTGCAGCCAGGTTTTGATCTGCAGGATGCACCCGCTCCTTCCTGGGACCTTTTCCATGACTAGAAAGATTGACGAGAACACAACCTGAGCCCCAGACCCCTTCACCTTTGCACCCAGAGCCCTGTAGTCACTTTTGATACACTCAGGGTCTCTCCTGGCAGTATCATTGGTGCCCACATGGATGAGCAGCATGGGGTAGTATTCAGACGGCCAGATGAGTCTTGGTAATCCCTCTGTGTCATCTTGGATCTAGGCTGTGGGCAAGCAGCAGACTTCTTGAGACAACAGGTGTGGTCAGCAGATGCCTCCCTCCATTTCCCGCAGAAGGTAGTCTCCAACTACCACCACCCATCACTTCTTCTTGGTGGCAGTTGTCTAGATCTTTCCCACCTTGGGGAGGCCTGGCCTGTCTTTCTCCACCAATGATACATGCTCCTTCCTCTGTCCTGATAGGGCTGCATGTCGGTTCTCCAGACAAATCACTGCAGGTGGAGGTGAAGATCTCCATTTGCTGCCAGAGGTCACAAACCTCCACCTTCCACCCTCTTGGGAGTCCATGTCCTCTGTCTTCTCTAGCACTACCTTTGGCATTTCTTCCTCCACAGTCCTGGAGGTCTCCTCCAGCATCAAATCAGTGAACTCATGGTGAAGGATACTTTGGAGCCTCACCACCTCCTCCTGTAGTTCTCTTTCCTGTTCCCCGAGACACACTGCCAGGAGGCACCACTCACAATGCAGGCACTCCCCCACCTGGATGTCACTGGAAGAAACATTCAAGCCATAGTCCCCAAGCGCCAAATCTGGACCTGGGTGTAAGCCTCCATGGTGAGCAGTCCTTCCTGGACAGATATGGGGGCAGGGAGGAGGGGAACAGTGAACTGGCCTGGGAACTGCTTACCTTGTTTGTAGCCCCTGTTTGCTGGCTCCCTGGTCACTGGACTAAACATTGCTTCTCCAGAAATCCCTCATGGTTTATTTTTAATGCCTGCTAAAGTGTTTCCTTTTGAGGTTCAGCTACCTAAACTCCCCAGATTATGTTAATGCTGTTCAGGATAAAGTCTCTGATCATCTGTACTTCTCCATCTGCATGAATCATTGGGTTTGGTCTACACCCAGAATATTTACTGTGAAGTAAATTGATTCTGCTTTTTAATAAATCTGAAGTGGATGTACAATGCAAAGCCTTGTATCAGTTTAAATAATTCCTGATTCACCCTCAGGAAGTTACAGCTCATTGATTGCTATATACCAGTGTAACTTAAAGCACAGTGGTATACCAGTTGTGGGTCTTTTCCCTAACCCAGACTAGCCTTTTGTTGAGTGCAGTCTGACTACCCTGTTACCTGGCCAGGCATTGTAATAGCATCTGCTAAGGGCAGCCAGCTTGTGAGAACTGGTCATCACTGGGTGCATCTGCTCTGCATTGGGCACATCTTCATGTACTAATGCAGCAGGATGGGTCTACTCCACAGTAATTTAATGCAAAATAAACCCAATCTGGGAGTGGGTAGGCATCTACGTGTGCAGGAATTTGGGAGCAGGTTCCCACCCTGCTTTGTCCCCCTGCAGCAGCCAGGGGGCACTCCGGCTGGCAGAAAGCATGGGGCCAGGAGACAGTTATCTTCTGGCTGCCTGCTGCCAGGGTGGGCTGCAATGGTGGAGCCTGGGCTGGGACAGTGTCTACTTGCCCCAGCAGCAAAAAGCAATTTCCCACCCCCTGCTGCCTGGCTGACTGGGAGCAAATTTGCTCCCAGTCATCCCTCTATATGTGCCTTAGTGCAAGTAACTACTCTGCAGTTAATTTGCTACTTGCATTGGTCTCATATAGAGACACCCAATGGAAAGTAAATTTACTGTAGGGTAAAATCTGGGGTAAACTACTGTCATAGCTGTGACGTGTTTGCACCCAACAATAAAAATGATAACAATTTAATTGCACTTTTTGAGGCACTGTTTTACATTCTGCTGGCAACCTTGAATCATACTGCCTAAGCAGGAGTTCATGGAGACATTGTTTCTCAGTGAGCACCCAGAAGAGAATACAGCCTTTGCCCCCTTCTACAGCCACTGAACAGTATGGATGGAGAGCCAAGGCCCCTTGCCTTCCCCAGTACATTGTGATTGCTTATAACAGTGTCATCCATAAAAGTCCTTGCCATGAAGGAATTCCAAAAATGGCTTTTGTGACTGGCCTTTGCATAAGATGCCTGAAGACCACAACCTTGTTTGCACTTTGTTTATATGGACTAATTCATCTTCCACTTAAGTCAATACAAGCTTTTCTGTTTTCTGGATAGATCATTTCTGATCCATAGGTAGTTTACAAACATTAGTTAAGTTCCCAGCATCCTAGTAAAGATGTTGTGTACATGTTTTCATAGGTGTATTGAGGCTCCCAGAAGTTGAATGGGTCCTGCTCCCATTAAAAGAAGGCTTTCATTAGCTTCACCTGGAGCAGAACTGAGTCTTGTGGCCAGGACACTTTTCATACTGTGCACCAACATACTGTAACTAGTCATATCTGTGGTAATATAGAATTATACTAAATATATGTAAATATACAAGTAATCAGTGTCTAGCTGACGCAGCTGTTTCTGACTTTAGAGCTCAAACTGAGATTGGTGCTTTTCTTTTTTTTGTAGTGAAATAAACATTACAGAGAGAGATTTCAGTATGAGATGCCTCAGTGTGGGTGACATCCTATCACTGTCTGGCAAAAGCTTGACTAGTCCCATTGTTTGTCACCTGAAATCCTTTATGCTGTTGTGTCCTTAGGACTGTAGTCGTTTGAATTTAAAACACTGTTGAGGTAATGAAATTAAAATAGACCATAAATTTAAAAAAATCATTTTAGTACATCAGTATATTAATAGAGAAAGCTCTTCTGCAAGACACACATACATACACACACAATCCACTGTCAAAATACCCTGTTGGGAGAAGAGTAAGTGAACAAGGAGGGTGTATTTACCATCTACTACATATATTATAGCGGGGCGGGCAGTTATTTCAGGTGGAGGGCCGCTTACTGAGTTTTGGCAAGCCATCAAGGGCCACATGAGAGGCAGCCAGGGGCAGATAAATATTAATTTTCTAAAATTTTGGGGGCCCCACGGGCCAGATAGAATGGCCTGGCGGGCTGCATCCAGCCCGCGAGCTGCATTTTGCCCACCCCTGTATTACAGGCTTCTGTCTTAAGGTATCAACTCCCAAACTTTCCAAAGCTGATTCCCTACCCCCAAACCACATGCTTGCATTTACTGTCGTGTGCATGGTTTTACAGGCATGTTTTTAATTTGATGTTAGTAATTAATTGAAGACTCCCGCAAAAGCCAGCACAACCTGATTAGTTCTGTAAACAGTAAACAACAGCAAAACTGACTTTGCACATACAGAATTGTCAACTACACAAGGTGTGAAGGGGACAAAGTAGAGAAAGTGTTTGTTTCTTTCTGCAATTTGAATTAAACTGTTCTTAGATGCTACTTGTAACAATTTTAAGCAAAATGCTTTCAGGTAGAGGTGTAATTTTGTTTTTCATAAGATGTTGATTTCTTTTTAAGTGTAGGTGTTAAAAACTTTACTGGAAATGACACTTTTTAAATTCCTTGTCAGTTTTATGAGTTTAGATTTATCTTTTCTTTTCAGTGTAGACTCTTGAGACAAGTACTTGTTTTGTTGACAAACATAAAATTTCACAGGAAACATTTCAGAAAATTGATAAACAATGAGGATCTTGCCAAGAGCAGCTGATACTTTCTACAGCAGACATTTTTCCAAGAAGTGTCACAAAATTGTTCAGTTTTACAACATGAGTAGGATGCTGGCATTCTACAGAACTTTTGCCTGATCTTCTTTGTAACTGATAGTGAGTTATTAAAGTGAGGAGACCACAACTAAAATAACATTAGCTTTGGAAAACATTTTGAATTGTGCTAATGTACTAAATCCCAAGGTTACCCCAGGCTGTATTTTCAGGGCTGTGATTTCTAAGTGATTGTCATTTCACCACAAGAAACAGCACTGTATTGCAAAGGAGAGAAAAAACTTGCCTTGAAATTGTTATGCTTCCGACTGTGTGCCAGTCATGACATCTGCAGAAATATGGTTTCTGTGGCTTGTTCTATTTCTGTGTCAAGCCTCTAGTGGAATAATTGTTTTTCCCCCCTTGTTTTGCCCATGAATGCCTCAGCAGGTATCCCACAGCTACAGCATGTATAATTATACATACAGACAACATTACCAGTTCGCCAGCGAATCATTTTTACACTATTCCCATTTCTGGATAGAGAACATTTTATTTAGAGCTCCCACAGGAAAACAGATGATTGATGCAGCACCAGCTGATATGTGGTTAGCATTCCTCTAACCTACAATAAAAAGCACAAGCAACTAAAGCTTGCAATAGAGGTTCGTTCTGCATTGCCTACACCGGTGTGGTCCCAAGTTCCTAAATGGACAATAATGTTAAAAACCCAACGCTCCATCAAAGAAAATTGCTCTTTTCAATGACAGGGAGAGAAATAAAACAGTTGAAGCCAACACTCATACTCACAAATCAGTACTTACAGGAAAAACATAATTTAATTAGTGCCCTATTGTAAAATAGCACGGTGTTTAATACGCTTTTGCACTTCAGGCTGCATGCTAGCTCTCTCATCACAGTTACTCATGGGTATGAGTAAAGACCTTATACCTCCCTGCCCTTCTGACTAGGTTCCTGGATGCAGTGAGTCTCTCATTAATGGAAGGCTGCTGATCCTTCTGAACACTGGCACAGGATTCTTTGGACTGAAAAGAAGTTTAAAAAAAGGGTGTGAAAATGAGTAGTTTCAATATCATGTTGCTCAAATGTTAAAGCTCTGCTGACTCTGGTTATACACTTTGGGGTATTTTTTCTCTCCCTTTCAGGATAAGAAATGATTTCTTTTGCTGCCTATTTGTGGCATAAACTTGGCAATGGAATGACTCAAGTATCAATTATTTTGCCATGCCTAGCAGGGAGATGGATACATGTGAAAAACAATTGAATGAAGCTTTATGCCTTTAGTGACCCTCGAAGCATGTTATCTCCTAGTAACACAAGCCTTGGAGTGGCTTACTGCAATTATAAAACAGAAACCTAACACACGTAATTTAACAATACATTGTAAAAGTTTTACGGTTCGTGAAGATAAGTGCAAAATTAATCCCTGCAGAACAAAACAGTTAAAAAAGTACATAATGAAGCAATTAGCTAAAAGGGGGAGAAACCACTGACAATTTAATACGGAAAGATTCTTTATATATTTTTTCAACAAGGGCATTGTAGAAAGGCATAATTAATGTGAAGTGAAGCCTATGAGGCAACTAATGAAGACTTCAAAAGTAAGATTTAAGGAGTAATTTGCATTTTAAAAATTGAGAGCCCTTCTAGTTATGTAATTTCCTTTTTAAAATTCTTGTAGCGCTCCCTTTTGTCATCTTTTAGCAGATTTACAGTAGGATTTTCAACTTGTGTATCAGAGTAGCTACTGTAAGAAACAGATGGAAATAAAGGAACAGTCCTTTGCTGGCAGTGAAATAAACTAACTGATCTAAAAGAACTTTTCTACCTCTAACTCTCTGATCCATTTATTTCTGTTAATGCCTCTTTGAGGTGAAACAAAGTCAGTGTGTAGAGGCTTTCACTTGAAATGAAAGTTCTATTATAGTTTTTTACTTTGCTATGATAAGCACCAAGGGCTTGATTCTTCATTCCAGCCAATGGAACAAATTAAAACATGGGACAATCTACAATATAGAGCTTACGTTAGCTCTGTTTCCTCCATCTTACCTCATAAATTCCTGCCGTGTACACACATTGAGTTGCCAGTTTTTAATAGATTTGCTAATTTTGACTTGACTCAAGAAGTTGTGTTTGCAACTATCCTATGGGCAGATTCCTGCCAAAAGACACTATTAATAGAAAAAATTAATTGCACACATAACCAGGATGCACAAACCTGATCCTGTGCCCCTACTGACTGTGGAGGATGGTATTGCATAGACCAAATCTAGTGATACAGGCCAAGTCCTTAGTCAAAACTCTATTATTTCAGGTAAAGTTTTGTCTGAGTAAGTATTTGGCTCAATGAGAAAAAATTCCCTTGTGGCAAATATCTTTGCTAGAACTGAAATACAGTAAGAGTCCATTAATGCATGACTGGAAACAACCATACGGATTTAAATAGGCTGTGAAAAAGGTACTGTAAGCCTGGTCTTTTCCATGATGAGTTGTTAAAATACTTAAAGAAAGATTGTGATGGTGAAATCCATCAATACATCATTTTCTTTTGTGTTGCATCTCATCCCCCTATTGGCATGGTGTCTCTTGACACTGTGAAGGGTGGAGATTGTAGCAATCAACAGGTTTCCTGCAGTTTGGAACTCAAGTTGTGGTAGGAATGATTTGGAGGGTGGCACCAGAAAGCTTCATGTACTTGAAGAATTTCTCAGCAGCTATCTAATCACGGTGGAAATTCACAGCACAGCAGCACCTTGAATCTTGCTGTTTTTGCTACATCCCCCACCTCTGAATGTCTGAGAAGCAATTAATGCCCTGGTTTTTGCTACTCAGTGGCAGGGGGTGGAGGGGGGTGGGGTGGGGAGCAGCCGTGAA
>NW_017729025.1:132536663-132538312 GCF_001723915.1 Gavialis gangeticus
ACCTCATGGCTGCAAGCAGCAGCCCTGAGCACATGGTACTTCAAATAAATATCTAAGTTCTTGCAGCCCCTGCATTATTGCATAGAGCTCTGTGCATGAAAGAGATTATGTTTTCAAACTTGTATGCAAAGCACCAAGCCTACTCTCAGTGATCTGTAATTAATGATGAAGACAAAAGTTCAAAAACCTCAAGTGGAATATAAGTGACAGTGATTTACAAATATTTTGAGTATTAAATTGTTTGCAAAAATATATGCTTAATATACCAGTGACTATCTGTTGCTTTGGGATACATAATAATAATGAAATCATCCTGGTGGGGTTTTTTCCCCCCCTTCAGGGTGTTATTAATGGCCTCTTTTTATTTTGTCTTCTACAGACTTCACAAAATATAGAAAATATTTTAGCTCTTTGAAAGGTCCTAACAAACTATTTAATTATTAAGAAGTCTTGCTCGGAGTCCAAATCTGTTGATAGTTCTAAACAAAGCCATTGTAGTTTTCAAAGGAACTGAGAGACCTGTGTGAATTTACTAATTGTGGTACATTCTAATAAACTGCTGAACATAATGTAGATTTGTATTTGATTAGATTAAGCTACAGCAACATGAAAAGAATACTTGGTGATTAAAGAGATAGGAAAAAATGCTTTTAATGAACAAGTAGTGCATCTTTATGTACAAAAGTATAAGTGAAATATTCTAAAGAAGGATCAGCTTCTTATCTTCAATTCTGTAGTTGTTTTGATAGACTATTTTTTACTTCAAATATGTTTAAATGCAGTTGAAAAGGATTCACAGAAGAACAGAGATTTAGAAATACTCCAGATAAATAGAATTATGGATCCTTCTACCCGATGAAATAGATTTTCTGGTTCTGAATGGAAAATCTTTTTTTTTTTTCCCCGATTTGGACCAACATCTAAATAGGGTAACTCCTATGCTGGGGTCAGAATACAGTTACTGTTGCTCCAGTCCTCTCCTGGTATTTTTTAATGAGCAGTAGGTGTGAAGAAGGGAGCTTAGGGTAGCTGTATTTTGTGTTTAGGGCTTAAGTCCATGGAACCATGCTGAAAGGAACTGATGTGTTACCACATTCCCAGTTGTCTGCTTGGTCATGTCTCTTCCATTGTTGGGACTGCTGAATTGAGGGCTACACTGGACCCTTGAAGTAGCAGATGCTGAACCTGATTTCCAGTACTGCTAGAGGCATAGCATGGCAAAAAAAGGACACTGGGCAAACATAGCACCCTCTTTCCACACTTCCTGGCCTACCTTCTTCATTGCAGGTGCAGGAACAGAGCAGAGAGCTGGGCAGTGTCATGGAGTGTTTGGGGAATTGTATTCTTAGAGTTTAGATAGTGTGGCTTGCTGCTGCAGAGGGAAACTTTCACTCCATTTTCTTTACTGCCAAAGCCTATGTCCGGAGGGCAAAAAATGCTGAATTTAATGGCAAAATAGGGGGTCAGCTTTCCTCCCAGGTGCAGCAAACTGCACTGCTATTCTATAAAACTGTGATTCCGAGAATGCTCTGTGCTCTGATGCACATTGCCTGCACTAGCAGTGTGTCAAAGGCAAGGCAGAGAGCAGAAGCAGAGGGAAGCAGTATTCCTGAAGTGAGGACCCTGACCCCATCCTTCTGGCACACCTC
>NW_017729025.1:132543312-132608006 GCF_001723915.1 Gavialis gangeticus
GGGTGGGGGGAATCGCTGGTATAAAGCTGGGGACTCTGGCAGGGATTGGGGATTTGAAGTGGGGAGTGGGGATCACCAGTATAAAGCCAGCCACTCTGGAGGGGACCAGGGGTTTGCAGCTGGCCAGAGTGCCCAGTATGGCTCCATGGTGGCAGCAGCAGCACGGGGAGGTTTTGCACACAGCGACTGCCACCGCTGGCATGGCTCCACAGGTAAGCAGCAGTGGCTGCCGTGTGCAAGCCCTCCCCTGCCCGTTATACTGCAATATGTAGCTCTCCCCATTGGGGTTTCTGTTTTGTACTTTGAGCCCTGCTTGTATTAGTGCTCTGGGCATTACACTCTTTATGGTTTACACAAAGCAGTGTTGGTGGGTTAGTATATAGAGTTCATTTTTGCCCTCAGAAAAACAATAATTTAAGAGACAAGTATCTGACAATAGTGTGGTTTGTAAACTTACATGAAAACAAGAGGCAAGCATTCCAGAAAACTGCTTGAATGACTCCATCAATCTGTTTTTATCTTGTTTTATAAGGTTAATTTATCATGCACTTAGAAAAAGATACTTATGAGTTGAATTCAAGCATAAAAAAGCCAAAAGAAAAAATGTGGTGTTAACAGATCCTTGCTTCCCTAGCACCTCACAACATCCACTTGTGGAGCCATAGATGGAGCTAAGGGCGGTAGGCATGGCTGCAGTCTGTGGGCGCATCTACATGAGAAGCTTTACTGGTCCTGACTAGCCCCACAGTAAAGCATCATCGCCTATATGTATGGTGTTATTAGGCCAAAGTAAACAAATTAACTCTTCCGCAGAATATTACTGCCCGACACAAATACTGTCATACTGCAGAGTTATTTATCCCTCTGCAATGCACATATATACGGTGACAGGGCTGGCTGGGGAACAAGGGTGCTACAGTGTGGGGCTGTCTGCCAGCTATCGCCCACTGTAGCAACCTTATGCCCCAGCCAGCCCCTCTGAAGCATACTGAGCAGGGGCAGAGCAGGTTTAGGCTCACAGCCTGACCCCTGAAACCCTGGCTCAACAAGCTGTGGTCCTGGGCATGCATTTAAATGTTGCACCTGGGAACAATAAACTCTGGTGTGTACTATGGCAGAGTTTATTGTGCCGTTTTAGTTTCACGTGTAGACACCCCTTGTATAGTATATAATGGATCTGATCTTCTAGCATCTGTTACCTATGCTTCTCTGTTTGGGAATCCCCAAGCTCTTGGTGAAGATGATTTGCATGCGCTCCCATTTGTGTGTGAGAATCTAAAGCTACATGAACCATGGGCTCTGAATCATAACAGTGGTCTTCAGTATGTTTGATTACAAGGTATTGCTGGTACTGGAACTGTGGATCTATTTGAATGTTATTATATCTAATTGCTTTGTGCCGGCAGTGTGTTCAGGACTGGGTAAGTCCTAAATGTAGATGCAATACCAAATGTGAGTACTTTGCAGCTTAACTAAACAAACAACGAGAGAATACAAAATAAACTGAGAGATGCAGACGGTGGTGTTGATTTAGAGTGGGAATGTCAAACATAAGGTCCATGGGACTGTGCCATCCATCCTGGCAGTGGTCGAGGATGCTACCAATGTTGTGAGGTGTGGCCTATTATGGAATTTAAGGTCTCTAGACTCCAATGGACATGGTCACAAGGGCCAGGCTCCCAGATATACTCAGCCTCCCAAACACAACTCTGTGTTGCCTCTAAAATGCAGCTCCACACTGCTGCATGTTCCCATACCAATGCTGCTGCCCAAATGAAGCCCTGTGCTACTATCCAAATGTGGGTCCACATTGCCCCATGCCTGCCCTTCCCCCCCAACCCATACTGCCTCTCAAACACAACTCTGCACTGTGGCATGCCTGTGGATGTGTGCTGCTATCCAAATGCAGCTACGTATGCACCCACCCTTGGACTAACTGCAGTTGCTGGTGGATGCATGGATCCTGCCAGGAAGAAAATCTTGCCATCCAGATTCAGCCTGGGACCTGGGATGTGTTTGACAACCCTGATTTAGACTGTGATTTTTTTTTTTTTGGATTGTTTAACTCTTTGTTTTGTTCATTGAACTGCATTTACTGCTCAGGGATTAGTCTTCGCAGGCTTAAGGGAGAAGTGAGTTTAAAGTAGATGTACTTATTTCTTGCAGAAAGGGTAGTAGTAGAGACCTTATTTAAGCCTGGAATCCTACAGAGTCCAGCCCGATCAATCCTTCTATTCAGTATGAAACCTCTGGAGGAGACTATGAGGTTTATTTTGGGCTACAGTGTTATAAGAAGGCTGATGACAGTTGTTTGTGAGTCTCCTGTTTGTCTGTACCAGGCGGAAACTTTCCCTGGCTTTCCAAATGTCTGGCTGAGTCAGTGACCTGTGAACATCAGTGAGATTAAATTTAATCCCAAACTGATGCTGAAAACTGAGGGAAAGCCATATTTATGAACAGACAAAGCCTTTGACTGCTCCTTCAGCTGTTGGCTTTTGCCTCTGCTGTGCAATACATTTTAAATCCCAGGGGCTTGTTACAGTCATCCGTGTTCCTGGATTCTCAGGTGGTAGCAGTGGACAAAAATGCTTCTATTAGTCTGCAGCTGTGCCTGTTTTCTTTTGGAGGCTGATACTTCCATGGCTATTCATGCCTTTGTCCCCTATTGCCTCTCCTTTGGGGCTATCCTTACAGGCTAGTCAGAAGCTTTAGCCAGCATGAGCAGCGTGGACTGTCAAAGCATATTACTTCTGCGTTTCACACTTCTCACTAGAAACGAGTTCACTTCTTGCTGAATTCCAAGATGCTACCTGCCTTTTAAACCTCCTTAATAGTCTAGATGCTGGCTATTTTAAAAATCTCTCTTAGAGCAGTTGTGCTAGGCAGAGATGGGGTAGAATCAGGACTACGTTATTCTCAGTGTCTGAGTTTCACCTCTGTGACTATGTTCAAGCATAGAGTGCTATCTATGTAGGACCATCTTTCTGGGACATCCTAGGAAGGTTATAGGTTGGCTTTGCAATCTCAGACATCTCTGTTCTTTCCAAGCTTGTTTGGTTTGTTTCATTGGCATATCACAAAGTGCATGCTGCTTGTTTTGTGAGAAGCTACAGGTGGATTTACACATAAGTTCATGTGAAAGCCTTGTAAATGTACTACTAGTAGTGATAAATGACACTGTAATAAAGAGAATGCGTCCCTATGCCACATACAGTATCTAGTTACATTTCTGATAATTTGCACATTTTGAAGAAGCAAATCTTTTTTTGTATAGACCAACTGTGATATTCCTAGCACATCCCATGCTAAGATTATATTTTTCCTTTGGGTCATGGTATAATTTCAGCTAACCTTACTTGTGAAGAAAAGGCTTTCTGCTTCACAAGCATCAGACACTGTTACTACACCCAACATCTCCTTGAAAGCTTTCCAGAAAGACCATTGTGCCACCTCTCAATAGCTACAAAGAGACCCTTTCAAAGGACAAAACCCTTTAAGTGCTTACTGGGGCTGTGCCAGATGTTTGAGTCTCCTCAGGGAGTCATTTCAAGAATAAGTATTTGTTTCAAAGGTACTCCTTACAAAGGAGAATTTGGAAGACTTCTTTCTGAAGAAACATTTGGGTTATATTTGAAAGTTCACTCCTATGTTTCGGGGAGTTTAAAAAAATATTTTTGTGGAATGAGTTATTGGTATAAGAATCCTTGAGGAAACTGCTCTAAAGCAAAGAGCGGCGGGGGGGACAGAGAAGGGGCAATTTACTGAGCCTTCCTGCTGAATGCATGGACATAGTCTCTACTTCTACAGTGCTGCACAAATTAAAAACTTCAAAGTATTCACTTTGAGGCAAAGCTGAAGCAACCCAGTGAGACAACTTTGCAACTGGAATTTTTCAGAATGACATAGTAGGTGTTGTTGATCCATTATCACAGTAGATGGGCGTGTTTTCCACTACAAGTGGTCCCTCTTGAAAAGTGTGTGTGTACACCTAGCAATTGGACAGGAACTCCACATTATACACAGTGTTCTGCTGAGAGGGATCTCGTGGAAAACTAGCAATTTTCAGCTCTTAGCACCTTATGTAACAAGTCCACATCACTGGTAATAGAGAGTGTTCTGTTTCCTTAAGCCAAAGTTATTAAGCACCTTCTTTTCTGCTTGTTGTAGATAGCTCTTGTACAAGCATTCCTGATCTTCCTGTCCTGGCAGTGCATGCCAATCGGATCTCCTTCTTAGCCTTGTTCTAGCTGCCTTGCTGAGGTTCCTGTGAGCATGAACTTCCTGAAAGCTTTTTTACCAGGTCCCTTGAGAATTGCACTAGTTAGACCAGTGTTAATTTGGAAATTTCCTTTATCTTGCACTGTTATAAATGTCTACTTATAATATGATAATGTCATTTCAGCAAGACTATTCCTAGAATAAAGTACCACTTAAATTGAGTAAGTGTGGCAGATTTTGGCTCTGAGGTTACACAGGAAATGTGTAGTGGAGCCAGGAATAAAATCCCATTTCTGAACTACAAGACTTAACTCCTTCTGTTGAGTAACAAGATAGAGCAAGCATAAAGCCGTGGCACTTGACAAGTGCCTCTTGGGGAGGCGGGACGCCTTCTGGAATGGCCCCAGCAGCCATTACTCAGAGCTAGAACTTCCATCTCAAGTTCCACAGATGGTTGTAGGTTTTCTGCCATTTCTCTGTGAACGAACCAGATACCAATCCCCCTTTAATAGCAAAGTCTGTTTAAGAGGCAGTAGTGGTTTGTTTATCTTGTTGCATACCTAATAACACACCATTGTATGTTGTCAGCTGCAAAACACAAGCCTCCATTCCTGGAGTGGAGGGAGTATTTTGTTAACAGTAATATCTATATGAAACTCATTTCTTCTTATGCAGAGCAGCCACTGGAAAGTGACAGACACACTTGCGGTGCTAGTATAGCACCACCTGTTCAGTGTAAACCCTTATATTCAGGGTTTACATAGAAAAATGGTTACAAACAATTATCTGATGTATAAAGCTATTTATACTACATCATTAATGATGTACCCAGCTCCCTTCCTCTGAGCTTAGGTACAGATACAGGGAAAGTAACAACTTAATGAATAGTCATAATATATTGCCTTTTTGTGGAAATCCCTGGGATAAGCCACTTCAGTGAGAAATGAGATAGAGTGGTTGGTCATCTGCTCCAAATTAAAGATGACTAGCTGAGAAGGAAAATTTGTGCCATGTCCTCAGAGTATATTCGCAGTTGCAGTATTACCTCTGGATACTCCATGAGTTATTGTGTGTTTATACACTGCCCCTAAAACAGGGCTGTAAAAATCCTGAGGAGACCATAACTGAATGTGTCTACATGAGATGCCAAATGTTCAGTAGACTAATCTACTGCACATTAGTGTGTCATGGTAAAAGCCATGGTAATGCACTAACACACAGTAGAATTAGTGTATTGAACATTGGAGTCACGGAAAAGGCACATGCCAGTGCTACTGTGCAGTACTGCTGGTTACTGTACATTGAGTTAGTACCTATTATTACACGTACTAAACTTAATGCACAGTAACTATGGCACATGAATGCACATATAAACGTGGCCACTGAACATCTGAATCCCCTATTTTCAAAATAATCTTTTTTTTCTTCTTCCTTATTGCAGATTTATTTACTGAATGGCTTAGTTTCATCTTGCAGGGAGCAGGCCTCAAACTGCATCAGAGAAAATTAAGACCTTTCTTACTATGAGGATGGATAACAGTAGCAGAACCAGGAACACGGGAAGGGAGGTGAACCCTCCCACCACCACCACACATAATGCAGGTTGTGCTGCACAGGTACAGTGAGCTCTGAAAGGAGTATGGGCTCCTGCCAGAGCTCTGTATGAGTAGTGAACTCTGAGCTTACCAGCTGATTGGGGTGGGGTCTGGATATAGCCCCTACTTTTATGTAGTTCCAGACCTGGGGGGTGAACACTGAATACTGCTGCTGTTCACTCTTCCCATCCCTCCCCATCTTGCTGAATTCAGCAGCACAGGCCAAAGAAGGGATAAGTGGCAGCAGCAGCATTCAGCCTCTGGGCTTTAGTCACACAAAAGTAGGGAGTTCAGCCAGATCCCCTGCTGAGAGCTCTTGTGTAGCACAGCTAGTCTGATTGTGCCACTGGATTTGCCCCTAGAGGATTAAGCATTGGAACAGGCTACGTAGAGAGGTTATAGGATCTCCATCCCTGGAAAGTTTCAAGAACAGGTTAACCAGACTTGACTGGAATGGCTTAGTCAGGGATGATCCTTGAACAGGGTGCAGGACTGGAACTCCACGAGGTCCCTTCCAGTTCTATAATCTTGATATGTGGGAATTATAAATACATACCTCTATGTGCTGATGACATCTGGACTGATATTTGTTACCTGCTAATCACATTTCCACAGATTTGTGAAGATGTTTCCTTATAAAGAATTAGATTTGTTTTAGAATCTATTCTGTAGAACCAACCCAATCTGTCAGTTTCTGTATTGACAGCTCCTACTTAGCATTAAGATTTTAAGAGCATTCATGTTTCTTGTGGCGCTGTAATAATTAGTCTTCAGAAATAGAACAAAGACTGACAGCGTCTCTGAGAGGAAGGGATGGCCAACAGGTTTGATTAATTGGAGTTTGATCAAATACTGGGTAATTGTTGTTTACAAACCATATTAAAGTATTTGTTACATCAGGGTATGTTTGGAAAACAGACACAGCTCCATTATAAAGTCAGGAGAGTTTTTCCCAATTACTGTATCTGTACTAAAATTACAGATGAACCCAAGCTTCAAATTTCAGCTCAAGTTCAGCAGCCTTGGAAATTCATTCTTCTATTGAAATGTAGTTTTGCTTCTCCCTGTTATGAAGATGCAGTTCAGATCTGAATTGCCCTGTACTGTAGGGTGTCTGGATGTAGCATTTGCATCAGGTTTTTTAATTAGGTTTAATTTGGTTCAATCTTAATTAAAATGAACCAAAAGTGAGCATTGGAACACAGTAGGTGATATTTAATTTTTTTATCTTACTGGAGCAATGTCCATCCAGTATCTTCCTTGTTTCTTTTATGATATTAATTTTAAGTAGTATGCAAACTATTGTATGTGTACTGCTGAGCCAGATTCGGTTTGGCTCAGACAGTTTTTAATTGGATTTCAGTGTGGTGCTGAGAAATGGCTCAGATTGGAGGTAAATGTGATGTTACTTCATATTTGATCTCTACTAAAACTGTATTTGAGCTATATAGAACTGTATTTTTCCGAAACTAATATTTCTTGGTAGCTCTTTAAACTGGATTGCCTGCTTTATATTATGTTTAGAAAAACGCAACAGGACACAGAAGTTATTTCCAGTTTATTGTATATTCTTATGACAGAGCAATTGCCCAGTTCCTATTAAATATTCATGTAGATCTTCATAGTTTTGCACTGACGTTGGTTATGTTTATTCACTCTTGCAGGATTCCAAGTGCTTGAGACAAAGATGTGCAAAAGCCTTTCCTTTTGCTTTCTTGCTTGACTGTACACTATGTTCATGGGGGGCTCGTCAACCAGTGAGCAGAGACAAGGTTCTGTCTCTTCTTTCAGCATATGCTGAACGTAATTAGGCACCATCCCAGAAAAGGCTTTGTAAACATTCTGAATCCATGCCACATTCTTCCAGTCTCAGAATCTGCCAAATGCCTAAATGCTGTATTCAAGCCAGATGTCTAAATATATCAAATGAATGGTTGAACAAAATGCCTCCCTGGTAGAGCATATGCATGTAGGATGGACAGACCTGGAGGGGCTCACGCTCAGTTCCAGAACATGATGTTCTGCCAACCTGTATTCCCTGCTCACAAGAAGAGAAACCAGAGTACAAGCTCTTCTTGGTGAGCTGCCTGGGGATAAAACTATTCTTGCCTACCTCCTGCCATATAGGGATTGGGCACCAAAAAGCTGAGATCTCCCTTAACAGTATTATAGCCTGATGACATTTGTTTCATCACCACATCCCAAAAGAAGTTGCAATTATAGGTATGTTTGCAAACACAGTGTGGTTCCCTGAAGAGATACCCAAGCTGGATTTGAATAAGCTAGTTCAGGTAGGACAAGCAATGTAGCATCATTACTACAGTAGTCTGGCAAGGCTATTATATCCTGCTTCTCCTTTTGATAGAATCATAGAAAATTAGGGTTGGAAAAGGTCTCAGGAGGTCATCTAGGCCAACCCGCTGCTTAGCAAGACCATCCCCAACTAGATCATCTCCAGCAAGGCTTTGTCTACCTGAGTCTTAAACTTCTAACGATGGAGATTCCACAACTTATCTGGGTAACCTGTTCCAGTGTTTTACTAACCTCCTAGTGGGAAGGTTCTTCCTAATATCTAACCTAAACTTCCTTTGCTGCAACTTGAAACCATTTCTCCTTGTTCATCGTCGGCCACCATTGAGAACAGTCTATTTCCATCCTCTTTGAAACCACTCTTCAGGTAGCTGAAGACTGCTATTAAGTATACTTCAGCTTTAGACATAGGCATGCTCTGACCACCATCCCACATGACCTTTACATTAATAAGCTGAAGACATGTGGCCTAGATAGAATTATCATTCTGTGGAAAGAGTAACTATAAATGGATTGCTGTCAGAATGGCAGGAAATTTCAAGTACGATTCCACAGGAGTCTATACTGGATTTGGTGCTGTTTGTATTGATGGCTGGTGGCCAGGAATAGAGAGCTTTTTGATCCAGTGGGCAGATGACACAAAACTGAGAAGAGTTGCAAATACTTCAGACGACTGGAATTCCAAAAGATCTTGATGTGTTGAAAAATGCGCTAGAGATAACAAAATAAAATTCAATAAAAATAAATGTGAGATGCTCTTTGCAGTGCAGTGCTGCTGTTAAAATAGAAAATGTACTTTTGGACTGCATTGACAAAAGTATTCTATGCAAGAGACACGAGGTGGTAGTAACACTGGTTACAGCTTAGCTGGAATATTGTGTACAGTTCTGGGTCCTGCAGTTTGAGAAGGATGTAAAGACTGACAATTGAGATAATCCAGGGAGGGTTTCAGGAGGCAGGTGACACAGATAATAAAAGGTCTGGAATTGAAACTGTGAGGAAAAGTTGAGCGCACCAAGTGATCCTTGATGTCCCTTCCAGCTCTGTGGTTCCATTATATGCACATTTTAAAGGCTGAAAAGCAAGGGATTCTGAAGCCAAGGCATTCTCAAATAGCAATACCAGTCTGTAAACATTGCCCCATCGCTGTTGTGATACTCAGCAATAGCAGAACACTGACCAGAGACATCCACCTAATGTGATAAACACATTGGCCTTTATTTGGAAAGGTGATGCAGGTCCATCAAGCTGTTATGGAGCTTGTGAGTATGGTACTCCCAATGGGAAATCTTTGTCTTTGGCATTTATTTACAAAATAAATATACTTGATCCCCTTTTGGGTTAGCAAAATGTTAGGTTAATTTATCCAGGCCTCGTGAAATCTGAATATTTTGGAATTTTCAGACATATTCAGTGGCTTGTGTTTGTCACCCCTAAAGTTATCTAGTTCTGGTGTCTAAGAGAGAGCAAGAGAAAGATGGACTGAATATTACCTCTTCACAGAAAGTTTGGAATTAAATGTATGCTGTATACAATGAATGGGGATACTGTTGTCATTTATGCCTCTTAAATTATTTTATTAATAACATAGTTAAGAAAAGTTATCTGTGGGAAAAACATGTATATGATAATGTAGTACTGGTAATTTTCAGAGCGATATCGGCTTAGTCTTGAAATATAATTTGGATTATCCAATATCTCCTAGGTTATTATTATCCTTAATATCAGTATTTTGTTTAAAACCAAAATAATTCCCAGGTATTGTTGGAAGAAATAACATGTAATGATACTGTGTACTGGGTCCAGCCAGCTGACTTTAAAGGGTGTGTTAATTGTTTTTCTAGGTCTGGCAATGTGGAGGCAGCGTTGAAGTTCTCCCTTGCTCTAGGATTGCCCATATCGAAAGAGCCCATAAGCCGTACACTGAAGACCTCACTGCCCACGTCCGAAGAAATGCATTGAGAGTAGCTGAAGTCTGGATGGATGAATTCAAAAGCCATGTTTACATGGCATGGAATATACCCCAAGAGGTGGGTTGCAAAGATCATTTTTACAATAGTATGTAAAAATATCCAGGTCTTAGTCTGAAATAGGAGCTTTAGTTAAGTGCTAAATTTAGCCACCCTTCTTTGTACAAAATTGCATCTTCATCCAGAAGACTAGTCCCATTGCCTTTAGGTTATTTATAAATGAATTTCTTATTCTGCTGTTTTCCATCTGTTCCTCAATCACCCTCCAGGACTCCTTGACACTGGTAAATACAGGAATGCTAGTGGTGAAGCTTTAAAATCGTATGTATAGCTCACTGATTAATACACTTTTTAGCTAAGTTAGAGTTAAGTGTTAATGTAGCATCTAAGAGAAGGAAAATTCCACGAGCTTTGCTGGAAACGTATTTTTCTGTTTCAAAAACCTGGTGTTATTCAGTGGGACTTCCTCAGCAGAGCTGGAAATCGTCATACAGGAGAAGTGAGTTTATGGCCCTAGATTTCTATGTGGAGAACAGATTCTTATTTACAAAAGCATAGGTAACACTTGGGAAAGAAAAAAAAAGCACTCCAAGCTAAAATTAGTTGAGTGTTCTTATACTTGTGCTCCATAGTCTTTAATCTGTGTGGTTTTGTCAAAAACATGCTGCTCTATTTCCATTTATTAAACAGGTAATAGAAAAGTTTTAAATCGTTTAGGAATTGTGGATAATATGTTGTTAGGCAAAGTCAGTTCATATCCCTGAAAATAGTTGAAAGTGTATATACCCCCATGCAGATATGTGAAAATCCTTCAAGGTCCAGATATCTATTTGGGATACATAAGTATTCCTGCCACAGACAAACTAAAATGTGTTCTGTTGGTGTCAAGGTGGTTGTATCAGTCTTGAATTGTATCACTCTCAATTTCCATAAAAGTAACTGTGAGCAAAGGTTGGTTTCTGATTCTAGGCTTTGTTGAGTTCTGCAAACGAATCTGCTATTTGCTTTGCTTGCATGCAGCTTTCTCCAGCTGTGTGCTGCCAAAGAAAATATCACAAAATGAACAAATGAACTTGGCAATTTATTTTATTTAATTTTATTTCTAATAAAAGCTCTCCCCAATCTCAGTGAACAATTTTGCAGCTGCAGTGAAATAGACATAATTTGTTGGTTGCAGTTTTTGTTCCTAAAGGAAAATGCTGCACATTGCCTATGGTAGTTTCACAAAACTACAAAAATAATTTTAGCAAGGAAACGGACACTTTCAGCTCCCTCTGAAGAGGAAAGTTCAAAAATAGTTGATGGTATAAAGGGATTTTAGGTTGATTGTTGCTAATAATGTTCTCCCAAGGATTGCAACCTTGATATAGTGGAGAGGTTTATGTGCTACCAATGACCTTAAGAATGATGCCATCTGGAGTTTGTACTCCTGGTAGGGTCACCCATGGTGGTAAGGTTGAGATCAAGATTTCAAAGAGTAGTAATAATCTAAAAATAAAAAATGTGCTCAACATCAGTGTGGGCAGATGAAGAAAGAATACTTCACAATGGCTGCAAAGATGGATGAAGGCTACCACAGAATAGAAACTTCCCATTGTCTAGGTTTTCCTTGCCATGAGATTAAAGTTGACTTCCTTCAAAGTATTGTGTGGTTGCTGATATGCATTGGCATCCCCTTATTAAAAGAAGACATACAGAAGCATCTTTCTTCAATAGCAAGCATCTTTCTTCAGCCTGGAATGCATACACCCTGATGGACAACCGTAACAGTGACTGATTGGAGTGAAGGATAGCACTTGTGCACAGAGAACGTATATGATTTAATATTTACATTGCTGTGCTTAGTGAGACCATACACGTAGGAAGGTGGCAGCTCAGAAAATAGTGGTGGCTGCACCTTGGAAAGGAACAGCAAAAAAAGACAGACACATCCACAGCACTAGTTTTGTTTTCAAGGCCAAATTTGTTCTCAGATGCTGGAATGTTTAGCTGGCACCAACGAGCATCTCATGACCCTTCATCATCAACTAACCAACAGATAACATGCAACAGTTTTCATCCCCAACCCTTGATGCAGTTGATGAAACAAGACTCCTTTTCTGAACTCAACTAAGTCCTGTCATCTGTCCCTAAAGAAGATAATTCTTCTTCGCTATTTCAATGTTAGAGTGGGCAGGGAGTCTGAGCTATGGAAAGGAACACTTGGAAAGCATGGGGTAGGGACATGATCTCATCATCACAAACTTCTTATTCTGCCAAAGCAACAAATGGAAGATACCATGGATGCACCCCTGCTCAGAACACTGGTACCTGATTAACAGCATCGTAGTGCATTCCCAGAAGTGTCATGTCCATATCACCAGACCTATGACCAGCACAGATGACTGCAGAATAGATCATTGGATACTAATGTCCATTTGTATCACCCAAAATGACCTAAACAAAATAAGCAGCCAAGGAAGAGATTTAATAGTCAGTACTTGAAAGACCCTACTAGAAATGATCATTGCCAACAGTGTTTCAGTGAGAAACTCTCGACAATATTGATCACTGGGAAAGCATCAAGAAATGCATCTGTGAGGTGTGCAAAGAATCTCTATATTTCTCCACAAAGAAACATTAGGAGTGGTTCAGAGAGAATGATAGAAAAATACAAGTTTGCACTGGCCAAAAAAGAGAGCCATCAAAGAATGCAGTTGGAAGAATGACATAACACTAAACTGAGACACAAAGAAAAAATTGAGAGAAGAAGAACAAGTGGTGGGAGAGCATAAGAAAAGACATTCAAAAGTTTGCCAACAGCCATGACATGCATAGTTCTTTCAGCACAATCAAAGCTATCTATGGGCCAAATTCACAAGAAGCCACCCCTTTGAGATTGAAGAATGGAACAACGCCTTTTAAAGACAGCTCCACCATCAACACATGGTGGAAGAAGCACTTTCAAGAGCTCCAGAACCAAGATCCTAACGTCAAAGATGATACCATTGAAACCATTTCACAACACCATTGCTTGCAGATCCAGCAACTTATCAAGAGGTCTTGAAGTTAATTAAGCAGATGAAGAGATCCAGAGCATGTAGTCCTGATAGAATACCAGTCAAAGTTTATAAGCAAGTTTGAAAAAAGCTCTCTCACTGACTACACATCATGAATAGATTCCCAATGACTTTTAGAAATGCCAGGTTCATTACTAAATTAAAAAAGGAGATAAATCAGATTGCAGCACTTATTGTGATATTGCACTCCTGTGTATAGCTGGGAAGATCCTGGCCTGCATTCTTCTCAGTATATTCATTTTCCTTGTTGAGGAGATTTTACCTAAGTCCTGATATGGGTTCAGTTCACACAGAGGTACAGTAGATCTGGTCACTGTTGTTAGACACCTGCAGAAGTGCCACGAACAATACAGGTCAAGATGAACAACATGGCCTTTATTGACCTGACTAAGGCCTTTGAGTCAATCAACAGGGAGGTCAAATGGATGATCCTAATGAGATTTGGTCTGCCAAAATTTGTTATCATTATCAGACTTCTTCATGATGACATGCCAGGAGCCATCCTAAACAATGGGTTGGAAAAGGACCCCCTCACTATTAGAGCTGGAGTCAAGTAAGGATGTGTGATTCCATCAATACTCTACCATTTATATTACAGCTATTCAAGCTATCATTGTTAATAGAGTTCCATCTGTAGTCAGCATCCAGTATCGGGCAACATATAGGGAGTGCACGTGGGTGCACATGCACCCCCTGAGCATGGCAATACACCCCCTACAAAAAGGCGCTGCTTACATTGTCAGTGGCATCTTGTGGGCGGTCCCTGCTCACCACCCCACTACTGCCACTGCTGGCAACATCTGCAGGCAGCCCACAACCCCTGCTGGCTGCTGCCGCCACTGGCGGCAGCGGCTGTGGGTGGTTGCCACCTCTTGGGTGGTGCTCACCCCACCCCCTGCCGATAGGACCAGCAGCATCTGCAGTAGCTCCCCCACTTGCCACCTCTGTGCCGCCCCCCAGCTGCCAAGGACATGCATCATTCATGTCCAGTATCATATGGACAAGAGTCTCTTTAATATCAACCAGCTATGTTCCAAATCCAAGACAACAAACACCTCTTTTACTGATCTTCAATTTTCTGATGATTGTCATGTGTGCCTACACAATTGAAGAGTTCCAGGTCACATGTATGAAATCCTTGGACTCTCTATTAACTTCACAGACACCAAGTTCCTTTAACAACCCTCCCCAAACCAATCAGCTCCTCCACATATTGTAATTAGAGGGCTGTCCTTGGAGAATATTGACCTGGATGACAGATTAGAAACAGTTAAAAGCTTTGGAACGTTAACATAGGCTATGTCTTTGGAACGTCCCCTATATAAAATGGAAGGAGAGAAGAATGAATGCCAGCATTCTGGTTCAAGCAGACATCACCAGCATTGAAACCATGTCCCTAGTGACACCATGATGTACAGCAAGGCATCGATCATTTTGAGCAAACTCACCTTACTATGGAGGCAGATGGATAAGAGAGACAAAGGGAAAGAACTGTGTCACAACATCACCAGGATCTACTCTTTCCTCCCGGAACTATTTGGAACACTGCAGTCGAACATGCAAATCTCAGATTGGCCTCCTCAGTCATCTACGAACTCACCAGTAACTTCCTTATTTACTGGAAGACTGTTGTCCCCCTATCAAGGGATTGCTGATGATAATTATGGTGACTTATGACCAGAAGATGTTGGTGGTCACTATAAGATAATTAAAAAAAAATATTAGCTACAACTAATATAAAAGGATAGTGTTTTACATCAAACCAAAGTTTCCTTTGATAATGGAGAGAGAGGGACTCAAGGGCCGGCATGGAAGCAGCATTATCCAGTACATCCCTTAAGTAATTATCTGTCCCTGTATGGAATTGTGCTCAAGCAGGAAATAAAACAGCAACGATGAATTTTCCCTATAGAGTAGCAAGATGGTGAGATGGTGGCTTCATTTAAAAATCACCAATTTTAATCATGATTTAATCAGCAAAAAGGAAACCTTGATTAAAATCATAGTTATTTAATCTTGTACCTTTTATGTAATTTCCTAAGGAAAGGTTGATTCTCATTAGTTGGTAACGGAAGAGATGAACCATCCTGCATTTACCCAAATGTTCTTGAGTTTTGGAACTGTATCCCTGTGTTCCTGAAGAGTCACTGAAAATAAACCCTTCATATCAAACTAGAAACATTGGGCAGTTCTGTTTTATGTGTTGAGAGGGTGCAACATCAAGCACTACCTGCTGCATGTGATTGTCGCTGTACTGTTCAAGAGATAGTTGTGGGCAAAGTTAATTGGCTCAGGCCCAGTGCTGCATTAATGTGGCTATACTAATTTAATTAGCTAGGAGAGAATGGAGCTGTTTAGCATTAAGGCAATTACACTAACCAGAATTGGAAATACTGTAAATTACTTTTGGTTCTGGGGCTTATAGGACATCTGGGATTGTCCTGGATTTTCCTCCCTGAAAGTTGGTCAGTAGTTAGCAGCTATTAAAATATGTTGATTTGCAACTAAATGTAGTACCTTTATGCAAAACTCAATTATTCTTTCTGCAAAAAAGGTGGAAATGCCATAGCTTTACATATTTAATTAAGCAGGTATTCAGTTTACTGTTTACTATACATGTTCATATTCTTTTTACTTTTTTTACATTAGAAATTGGTGAATAAGGCATATCTTATTTACTGGATGATGTATTTCTGCTCATGATTTGTGTATTTGAGTGGGAAATGAAATTCAGTTAAAACGCACAAAACCAGTTTTCTAAACTTGTTTATTAGTTTGATAAAATGACCTTAAATAGTGTGATGGGTCAGAAAAAAAGTAAGTTTATTAAAAATGTTTTGTTTTAAAATTGGTATATTAAACAAAAGAAGAATATCTTTAGTTAGTGAATTGAACTGCTTGTTTCAGGTCTCATACTGTCTTTCCAGGTTTTAGAGTTAGTAGATATCATTCTGTCACACCTTCTTTCTACTTATATTTTTGAAGATGGAAACAAGTTTTCCTGCTTTTCCATTTCTTGCTCAGTTTCTTAATTTTGAACAAAGTGGTATTTGAACCAAACTCGCTGAATAAAATGAAATGAAGAAAATGCTCACTGCATCTGAAAAAGAGGCTGCTGCTGTAACCTGATGGTTTAGAATTTCTCAAAAGTGTGGACAAAAGAACAAATTACGGGAAGTTAGAAAACACTTATTGTGCCTCGGCTGGTCTGTGGGAACTGTATATGTTCATTCTCCGCAGTAAGTAAAGGCTAAACCATGGCAGTTTAGCCCTCAGTGAAAGGAAGCTAAAGGGTAAGGGCTTGCCAACAGATGCAGCACATGAGCAGTAACATCTTGTCTCCCAGCATTATTACTGGCAAGAAGACTTTATATGTACATGGTCCATGACCAAATCAGTCAGTAAAGAAAACCAACGTTATTAGAGTGGGAGTTTTCCATTCTATATCAAATATCAAATGGGAAGGAGAAATGCAGTCTGATGTTTGTACATACAAAGTGCAAGTAAAGAGAATGAATGTCTACCTTAATGAAGCAACTTGAATTGACTGCTACAGTTGGGTAGTAAAGCCGATGGCCAAGTTTCTGTATCTGACTGAGTAGCATTAGTTCAGGTGCACCTTTCCTCAGTCTAAATCTTCTATCGGGGTGAAATATAAAATAGTGGCAATCTTCAAGCCAAAGAGAGTCTCAGAAAGTGGTAAAATGGGATGAAGTAGACACACAAAGTAGATTGTGGCAAAAACATAAATGGCCTGCTCAGATTTTTTTTTTAAATGGACTGCAACTATAATTATATTACTTGGAGGCTGATGCAATATTGGTGCAAAAGAAGAGGCCTGGAACCCATATAGTGGAGCTGAAACTTGTCCACTTGTAGCAGTGAGGGGTTGAACTGCTCCAACATGGGCAAGTGTTTAGTAGTACCTCTTTTTCCATGGAATAGTTCTCAGAGCTGCAGAATGCTCCTCAGTCAAATGTGTCCAATGATTTCAGAGCATCAGAGGCTCAATAAGAGAAGTGAGTTTGCCTCATTTGGCACCATGGCATAGCTGTTATCTTGGGATCTCTGTTTGTGGCTATATCTGAAGCATTGAAAGCTTTACTCAGGAGCTTGATACCATGGTGATGACTTCAGCTTAAATACCTACATAAATAAATGTGATAAAGCACTTTAAAACTGAAGCAGAGCTTTTAATGGATTAAGAGCAGGGATCCCTTAGAAAAAGGAATTCTTAGACCCCATCTACATGTTATGCTTAGGACATGATTGGCCACTTAATCATGCCTTAACCGGTTACCTGACCACATGTTCATTCAATTGATGGCATGATAAAAATAGAAATAAATTGCAAACTTATTTCACAAAATGTGGATAATCACTTTCTAGTTACTTCGTATCACATTATTAACTGAATGTGTGGCCAGGGGCTTCTGTGGCTGGGAGCCCCATCAGCTGATCAGAGGTCCTAGCTGGGGGGGGAGCCCATATGCACCCCTGAGCATGGGAGCTCCCAGTTGCAGGGGTGCATGAGCTTCCTCTGCACCAGCAATAATATGTGATCTATACAACTGTACTTCCTGCCATACATGTGTGGCATGGCAGGAGGTGCAAATGTGTGGATTGTACATTAGATCCCATCATGCTTTTATCTGTATGTGGAGAGGGGCCCTAAGAACCAGTAAATGGAGAAAAAAAAATGGGACGAGAAGGAGGGGCTTCAGAGATAAGGTAATTCATAGGATGGTAGGATCACTGAATGATTTTGTAAAACCAGTTGGCATTCCTTCAGCTTTTAGCGAACAGACCTCAACACGCAGAGGACACAATAGCAGTTGGCACTAACTGGCATCTTGGCAGGGAGTCTCATCAGAGATGAAGAATGAAAACAGAATGTCTTCCACAGATGTAAACAGTTGCCTCCATGTTAAATTCAAAACATATTCTTGGGGTCAAATGAGAAAATATACCCCACCATTGCCTACATGGCAGGACTTTAATTTACCTTCTGTGTACACACAAGCTACATACAATGGCTACACACAAGCTGGTCTTTCCTATACCCAAGCCAGGTGTTACATGTGAATGCATTTCCTTTGTAGTTGCTTATCAAGATCCAGTTGCATGTTTGTTGGTACCTGGTCCCATTGAGTACTCACATAGAATGCAGTCTGAAAAGCAGAAGGGGCTAGTATGCTAGTTCTCATGAAAAAGGAATGGGAATGTTGTGGAGCCCAGAAGAGGAGCAGCTGAGCCTTACTTCATAATATAATGAGGTTAATGGCTAGATCATCAGAGGCCACAGGGATAGCAGGTATACATAAAGATAGAGGTCAGGAAGGGAAATGTGTTCAGTGGAGTGTTGTGATCTGACAGTGAGAAAATAGGCTGGTGAGATCTCCCATAGTTTTGGAGGTCCACGAAGCATCCAAATGGAAGTTCTAAATGCTATCCCATGCAGTAAACCACTGTATACAGGAGATTTTTGTTGATCAGCTTCAGGTTGACTTGTAATTATTGAATGCTTGAGGTGGGGCTCTAAGGGGCTCTGGCCACTTTCTTGTAATTTATAATTTCCATAAGGAAAAACGACTTCTGTTAGAAACAGCTCGAGTTGGAACAGTTTATGGCAGGCCTCCAACAGGTCCAAAATATTTTGTTAATATACCTTTCTAATAGAAAGCCAAATTTACTTTAGTGCGAGTCAGGAAATGCCTTCATTATAAAGCACACTTGCTCCAGAATACTGTTAATTACACAAACAATGCATGATACAAAGTGCAGCTTGTGATTTAGCTCATAAAACTAGGCTTCTATAAAGCTATCCAGTGTGGGGGGAAAAAAATCATCATTTCCAATGTTATTTTAAAGTTTTGTTCTCAGTGGATGACAAAGACTTTGAGCATTTATGAATTCAGCTGAGGCTTCCTGATTAACCAAATAGATTGTAAGATTTCCCTGTGAAGATTATTTATACTATGTTTGGTTCTATTATATTGAGGTATGTGCAAGAACATAATTTACAGTAAAATGTCTCATTTTTCTTTCTGTCAGATAGCAGCTATAGATTTGCATTTAGACCCCTCTCTAAAAATTTCTGCTGCATGATTTTAATGGAATAAATTATTGATCTCTGGTTCAGAGTCTTTATGAAACTCATGTTTCACGAACTCCACAACACTGTCATACCAACTGAGGCCAGCCAAAAAAGCAGAAGATAATAAAAAAGGGGAGGGGAAGGTTTTGCAATATTGACTAAACTTGTTGTGATCGTATCAAATGGGTTGATTGATATTTCAGAAAGGTGATCAGGACACCTAACCTTCCCAATGGAACAACACAGCTGGACTACAAAAATGGTTAGAAAAATGGAATACGTTAATGAAAAGGCCACAATTGAACACCAACAATAAGATTGTTTCCATGGCAACAAACTACCTGATGCTAATTATTTTTGGATTTAGAAACTGCCTGGAAATTAGAGAGGACTAGGGAATCACAGTTACATTCATTAAGAGCTGTATCTAAAACCCATTGGCTTAAATGGGAGTTTTTGTACTGACCACAATGAGCTTTGAATCAGGCCATCAAACTGTGAGCTGTATTTATACTTCAGTGGTATGCATCCTTTTAAATGGAGCACTTGTTTAAATGTCTATTGACAACAGAACCACTTTATAGCAAGGTTGTTAATCAAGGAGAGATGCCATTGTTTTTTATTATGATTCTTCTTGACAGTGCACACAGAAGCAGGCAAAGTTTGGTTTTACATGTGTGAACAGTTTTATACTGGAAGAATTGCTTTTATGTTACTGTTTTTCTGACCCTTTATATATGTAGGATTCTGGAATTGACATTGGTGATATTTCCGAGAGGAAGGCCCTGAGGAAAAAGCTCCAATGCAAGACCTTCAGGTGGTATCTTGTTACCGTGTATCCGGAAATGAGGATGTACTCAGACATTATCGCCTATGGGGTGGTAAGAATCCTCTTTACCTTGATTGTTAAATAAAAGTAAAATAGTGAAAATATTTTTTTCAATAATGTATGGTTCCAGATAAAAGAACCAGGCCAATCTAGGAATCACTAGTTAAACTGATGGACTGGCTGGTTATTTGATAAACTACTGTGCTACAGTAGTTCATGCGAATACATTCCTGTATATTATTTTCTTTCCTGTTGTTCATCTAAGGTATTTCGTTAAAGTGTTGTATATACTTTATTAGAAGCTGTAGAGCTGTCAGCTGGAAAGTATTTGGTTTGTGTGTGCTTGGTTTTGCAAATGCAAGCTCCTTATTACAATAGCCAAATGTTGTATTTCCATTCTCAGATAGGCATGTCTGCACCTAGGGGTTATCATTGACATAGCTTACTATTTATCTTATGAAAGCACTTAGAACTCTAATTGAAATCGGGGCACAGTTGTCTTGGCAATGGACTGAAGCCAGTACTCAAGCCTCTCTTCATCTCCGTCTTTTCTTCATTTCTTCTCTTTACTTATTTCCTAAGCTTATAGTGGAGGAAAGGTTAAATAGGTGGCGGAAAATGCAAATGAGCTGCTAGCTCCAGTTTTGAAGACCAGAGTGAGCCCAGCACTAATCAGAGAGATCTCATTTTATTTGTTTTTGTGGATGGAGATTTTTTCCAGTATAAAAGTGCTGCTTTTATTATAACAGGAAATTGGAATCCACACATATTTCATTAATTGATCAGCTACAGACTCAGATGCTATCATGCCATGGTGTGACATTGTAACCCCAAGTATTTCTGTGCTGCAGCCTGAAGTTCGATGTAGAGATATCTGAATTATCTTTACAGCTGAGCTGCTTCAAATACTGGTAACAGCCTAGCTAAGGCTATAACAGAGCTCAGTGTGGTTTAGCTTGCCCTGCTTTTTGGCTAGGTTTCACAGTTGGCGTTGAACTCCATGTTACTGTGGCTAGAGTGTTTCTGGGACCTGAGCTAGCTTAAAGCTAGCATGAGAATCTAATCTACATCACAGTCCACAGTATAGACAGACCCATGTAAAGTACTTGAGCTAAGAAGTGAGCCATCTGTGATAGAACAGGATTAAGTACACCTGACCATGTGTACACATGCCAGCTACACAGATTTCAATTTTATGCTTTGTAACAACACTAATGTTATGCTAAACCATTTTATTTGAACTATCCACAGGGTACCCTATGCCACAACTTACAGAGTCAGTGTGATTTCATAATGCCACCAGTGTACACTGAGGCAGCAGTGGGTGGACTAATTGAAATGTTTCACATGGTTCAGATATGCACTGGCACTAAAGATGGAAGAAGACCTGTAGGAGAAATAAGGAAGCAAGGAGTAAAGTTAGTCAGGAAGACAGCAGACATTTATTCATTTAAGTGATATAACAAGCATAACAAGAACAGGAGCAAGCTTGAGCAATGCACAGAAAGGTAGAAGGAAGAGTAGTAAGGATGGATCAAACTGGCACGAGGTATCCAGCAGTTACAATGAGAAGAAAGATGTTTGTTTGGCTAAAGTACCTGACTAAAAAGAATAATCTAATGTTTAATTCCCAGTTTGGCCACCAATTTCCTGTGTGACCTTGGCAAATTCCCCTCTGTCCCTTGGTTCCCCATTTGTAACATGGGTATAAGAATACTTTCTTTCTCCCATTATTTCTGTATCAAGCTTTTCTTGGGCAAGGACTCTCTCACAGTGTAAGTTCAATGTCTAACACAATAGCGCTCTCAACCTGGTTGGGGGTCGCTGAGTGTAACTGCAGAATAAATAAAAATAATGTGTACCTTTTGACCTGTTCCTTTGATGGAAACAGTACTCTATCACATGACACTAGGGAAATGTCATTAAATAAACCAATTTGACCCAGTGTCTCTAAGAACTATAATTAAAAACATAAACCTTCTTTGCTTCATACTGTAAGAAATACATTATTTCAAGAAAGTGTAGCCCTCTCTGCTTTCCATGCATGTAACACAGAAGGTAACTCTAGGCCACCTACATTGTTGGTCAGTCACTTGTTTTAGTCTCTATCTCAGAGGATGAAGGTTCTCAGAAGTCCTTCAGAATGTAAATTGTGTATATTGCCAGTGAGGCACCCAACAAAGCTTTTCATCTTTTTTGAGAAGGAAAGCTCATTCAGAAGCTTAGATAAATTGTTCAAGGAAGCTTTTTGTTCTTTGTGCTTGCATGGATTGTGTTCTTCTGAACTTATCATTTGACAAGATCTTACTATGAAAATGTAAATAGTGGAGGTTGCCTTATGGTCATGTTTAATTAGCACCAGGACAATCATCTCCTAAAGTGAATAGAAGAAATATCAGAAAGCTCTTCTTTTTTTTCATTATATTTTTCAGTTTATTTTCTAAAGAAAGAATTAATATTCAAGGTGTAACATATATTTTAAAGGCAAGAAAGGAGAGGAATTTTCCCCCCCATGCATCTTAACTCACTTTACTGGCTGAATGTATGTGGATCTGCTAAGGTTATGTGCAAGTATGCCAGTTGTGAATGCCTTTTAAAGATTTGGCCCTGGAAGGGCTAATTTCTTCCTCAGTTGAATAGGACCCTATGCAGCCCTGCTGATGTCAGGGGGATTCTCATGGATAAAGGAAGAACTTGGCCAGCTGCATTTTTTTCAAATGCATTCTTATCCTCCCTTAGATGAGTGCCTTCAATGTGCCCATTGCCCTCACTCTGGTGATTATGATTTTATTTTTAAAAAAAAGGGGGTGGTACGATTGAATATAATTCTTGGTCTTCTAGTATAACACATATTTGTTTTCCTTTTCTCTGTATATATTGCAGCTGCAGAATTCCCTAAAAAGTGATTTGTGCCTTGATCAGGGGCCAGACACAGAAAATATTCCAATCATGTATATCTGCCATGGAATGACACCACAGGTTAGTATGACTAATGATCTCATATATTGCTGCTGCTCTTAGTGCACTGTGTAGGAGGAACCATATTGTAACTGTCAATGTTTTTCCAGCTACAGTACCTCCTTAGGCTGTTTATTAGCCATTTTATAGAAAATTGGAACATTATTTGTGCCATAATGTTGAGAATCACTGGTGTATTAATTAGTGCTTTGACAAGAAAGCTTATTTATTCATTTTGGAAGGGTATAAGCAACAAGAGGAAAGAATTAGAGCTACATTTACCAGGAATTGTTGGCATTAGCTTATAGTATTGATCTTTTTTTAACTGTGCCCCCCATATGACCGAACAGTATTTTTGGAGGCTTTCTATATATATTTAAAGCAATATTTTCTTATTTCAGTTGCTGTATTTACTATTTTATTCCATCAGATTTGAAATGTTTCAACCCTGTACTTCCATTTTCCTCACAGAATGGTAGTAAAAAAAAGTGAAAGCCTTTCATTAAAGGCTTTTCTTATAGTCCCTAATGCATGTTCATTATTTCAGTATGTGAAAAAGACTTAATTTATCAAAGTCACTGCATTTTCTTATGTGACTGCTGGATTTAATAACTAAACAAAGCAAGGGGGTTTACAATGTAGCCGTCCTTGCATGGCTAACAATCTGGGCATGAGTAAAAGCATTCTTAGGCAAGTTTGACAGCAAAAACTGTATGCTGCATAGTCCAAAAGGTACCTGTCAAAAGACAGACAATACAAATTACCTCAGATTGTGAGATAATTTTAACTAAAATGTGAAAAGGAAAGAAGTCCTATACATGAGGGTGATTGAAGGCATTTACTCTGTCCTTCCTGCTTTCCCAATTTGTACTTTTTTTCTAGTTGACAGTAACAATCAGTTGAACACTTTGTTGAAAAATTTGACTGTGATTTTTATGCAAGCATTGTACAAAAGAGCCTTCTTATCCTTCATTTAAATAAACATGGGGGATGTAGCATGAATTTGAATTGATTACCCAGGAAGGGAGGATCATAACACAGGTAAGGCGTAAACAAATGCACACCAAAAAGCAAACAGTGACCTTCCATACCTGTATACCTTACTGAGCTGGGAATTTAAACTTGATAAAATAGTGGGTCTGATTGTTTAATTCCTTACAAAGTGATATGCTCTGCATTTTCAGCTCTGCACTGCCTCTGTTACTGGGAGCTTTAATATTGATCATGAGTGGGATCATGCTTGAGTAAATTATGAATGATGAAGAGAAAAATATCTGAAAGTCCCATCTATCACATTCACTCACTGCACAAGCTGCAGCTTATTTTTCACATAATTATGCTGATAACAAGTGTTTGCCTCCAGGAGCTTTTTAAGCTGGTCCTCATTGTTAGCTAAGTAACTACCTATCTCCTGTGTAATTCATAAGTTTGCTACAGTCATTATTCTTCACCTTCTGGGAAGGTGCCATAATTCTCTTTGCCATATCATCTCTGATAACCACACTCTACATTCACTGTCATAAGTTCAAATTAAAAAAAATAATTGTAGTTAAGAGGCAAACAAGAAAAGAGCCCCTTTAATTAGCACCATTCAGTGTTCACCACCCATGAATGTCTGTTGAAGTTCTGCATAAAAGAGTCCATAGTAAAAAAAATTATATAGGCAAAGCAAGGGGTGGGGGTGGGTGGAGCATGACACTGCTGCTGCTGGATAGTTGGTTGGGGTGGGGCATGTGGGCCTTGCAGGGGATGGTGGTAGCCCCTGTGGGGGCCATTTCGCCCCTGTGTGTGGGCCGTAACCCCTGTGGGAGGGCAGCAAAATATATATTCATGTTTCATGAATTTATGTATACGTGTATTTAGAGTTCACTTTATTATTATGATAGAGACACCGGTAGGCTTCCACATTGCTTTAACACTGTAGATATATCAATAAAACATTGCCTAACTGATCGCTGTCTCTGTCTCGCGCGCGCGCTCTCTCTTTCTCTCTCTCTCTTTTTATATAGTGGTCTTTTGTTTTACTTGTGGAGGAACATGGATTTGGGGGTATTTTACAGAATGACTTTGGGATTTTTTTATCAGGGATTTTTCAGTTTTCCAATAGGGAACACCAGAATTCCTGCTAGAGAGGCCAATGGCAGGACCCTGCCTGCTCAGAGCTGGCACCTTGGATCCAGCTGGCTGTGGCTGACCTCCTGGCCAAATGGGGCCAAGAGACATGCTTTGACAGTTCAAAGCAGGCCACCACACCCAGAACATCTTCCGGGTGATAGCTGCCCAGATGGCTGGGCAGGGTCACACATGGCAGTAGTGCCACGGAGAGGCCAACCCTGCCACCACAGCCTACTGGCAGCTGGTCCAGAGGGGCAGATGCCTCTACTGGCTCTGCAGTCCTCATCCAGGTCTGGCCAGTGCACAGCAGATCACATCCAGGCAGCAGCCCCCCCTGCCAGACCCCTGCAGTGGATAGAGGGTGCAGGGAACTCTCAGGGCTGCTTCAGCAGGTCAGCTGGCACAAGGGGTAGTGTCCCCATGTACCAATTGGCTAGGCCTCAGAAGCTCCTGAAAGAGAGTAGCCCTGAGCTACTTGCCAGGGCAGCTTTTTGTACTGATAGCTTTTTGTACTGCAGATCCGGGAGGAGCCAGGCAGGGTTATTTTGCCCCCAAGTGGCACAAATTGCTCCACAACAAAGTGTATGTCCAAGCACATGTGCTGAAGCAAAAAGCCCCAGCTCGAATTTGCACCGCTTCTATTTGAGCTGCTGCAAGTGCACATGCTTGCATGTGTGGATGTGCCCTTGGTGTCCAGATGCTCAAGAATCTTGAAGAGATCATATTTAATGGGTACTGCTTCCTAAAATATCTATCTCACCAGGCCTTCTCTATTCTACAGTAATGCTACTACCTAAAACTGAACGGCAGTGGCTTCCCCAGCCACAGAAACTGCTTCTCTTCTCAATTGCATAGTGAGTGTTTCTCCCCACCCCCAGCAAGGGATATGGTCCTGTTCTTTGGATTTCTCAAGTATATTTTAATAAACTACTTACTGTCCTCATAATGGCCAGAAATTGACAGTGCCTTCATCCTCCTGCTTTGTGTGTGGCAAGTTAGGATGTACTTGATGTTTTGGGGCACTGTGTCTTATAGTTGTGGATGAGGGTTGCAGTTGTAAGAATAGGTTAGGCAAGGATGATCCTACTTTGATCAGGGAGGTGTACTAGATAACCTCCTGAGGTCCTCTCCAGTCCTACTTTGTAAGTCATATTGCTTTTTGCCTTAGAACAGCTGAGAGAGAAAAATGATGGTGGCCCAGCTTCCTTCTTTTTCCTCTAGCTCCTGGTTCTGTTTTCTGTGGCTTAAGGGAACAGGATAGGGAACTGAGGGAGGTGAGATCAGCATGGGAAAGGAGAGCAGTCTGTGATATGATGGTGGAGGGAAATGAAAAGAGAGGCAGGTGAAAGGCAAATTGATACTGAGGGAGTAGAAGGAGGAAAGGGAAGTGAAAGGTAGAAATAAGGGAAACATAAGAAATAAGCAGGGAAAACTCAGAACAGAAAGTTTGTATGTGTCTTCAAAGTGTTCTGGTATGCAGCTGAGTACAGCTGGACCAGCAGAGGCCTTATCTTGTTCCCACTGAAGTCAGTGGTAAAACGATAATGCCATAACACAGCATTAGATATTTCAAGTAAAGCTTATTTCTAGCACAGTGTCCTGATTTTGTGCTAAAACTTGAATCTTTCTTGTAGTTACAGTAAATACATGCACCACACACTCTGCTGCTTTCTCTGTGAATCCCTTGAGACTAAATATCTGTTCAGTCTTTCCATGACCTTGCCCCATGTTCTTTCAAGGAAAACTAATCACAGTACATTACTTGCACAAGAGCATGCCATTGAATCATAATTTGGAAAAGACTTTCCTCAGTAAGGGATGGAATACCATATCACTTGTAGCTGTATAACCATTGTATGTTCAATAAATGTCATTAGTTGGTGAGGTTTTGTCCTCAAAATTGAACAATTAAAAAGAAAGGGCATCATGTTTCCTCTCTTTCAACAATTTCTGGCTCATATTTGTCTTAATTTGGCTAAGTAGCTAGCCCAGGAACTCCTCCAGGGATGTGAAAGTCCCTAAAGCAATTAGAAGCTGAATTTAAAATCAGGAATTGAGGCACTTAAGTTAGAGAGGTGAATTTGGCAGACTACAAGGGAAAAAACATATGCAGGCAAGAACAGAGTTTGCTTTTCCAGTCCCTGGATGAGTAGTCTGTTGCATGGTGTCAGCTACAAATAACTGGCTAGATCTTCATCTGGTTTAAAATAGTATAACAGGTATTAAAATAAAACTATATCAGTAAGTAGAGTTTTTCCCATTCATGCGATCTGAGGGTCTAACCATGTTAAATCTTACACACTGAATAGATTTAGCAAAATAGTGCAGGGGGAGGGAGCAGGAGGTGGAGAGTTAACAAAGATTTACCTGAATCCAAAGGAGCTGTTTGGTTGGGCCGTTTTTACTTCCTTTTTAATTTGCTATTTATGGAAACACAAACTGTTTTTGGTCACTATAAGGCTCAAGGAACAGTTGTCTTCTTGCATGTATCTTGATCTGTGAATAAAGATATCTGCATATGAACAAGAGTGGTCACCAATCATTGTCATCCCATTGGGAAGCAGAAACAATACCATGTGACATATGTGTTCTCTCATGTACCACAAATTTCATACAGTGACTAGTCCAAGTAAACAGCTTATAAGCAACCCTGAAGGCAGAAAGTTGTTTCATATAAAATGTTCATCAAACAATTACACAGAGCAAATGACTTGGGAAAAATTGAAATCTGTTGGCAAATGATTTACAAACAGAAAGAAGGGCAAAATTTGTCAGATAATTTATTTTCAATGAATAATTTAGGCAGCTCTAAAACTGAGCAAATTTGATCTGGAGTTACTGAGAGACAATAAACATAAAAAGCCTACAAGGATGTTTTTATACAGCCTTACTTTTAATAAGTTTATTCTGATATTAAATATTTGCTTTAGATACCTGATTCTAATAAATTCAGGTTGCACAAATTCAGGTCTTCTATGCAAAGGCAGTTGAGAGAATTACCTTGGACACTGGTGGCATGAGTGATAAAGAGTCATATTATTTGCTAGGAAGCTTAGATGCTAACCTTAGCAAGAGTGGTTTTTATTTCCAGGTGCAATACTTGCAATAAGAAACACTGCATGCCAGCTTACGCTGATCAAGGGGGAATTGTGCTTGTTATTAATACACAAATTTTAATGAATAGCTGAAGTGCTCTGCCTTTTTCACCTTAGTTTTCACAGGCAAGGTCAGCTCCCAGATTACTGCACCGGGCAGCAAAGTTGGGGGAGGTGAGCAGCCCTCAGTGGTGAAAGAGCAGGTTAGGGACTACTTAGGAAAGCTGGATGTGTACAGATCAATGGGGTGAGATGGGATGCACCTGAGGGTGTTTAGGGAATTGGTTGATGTGATTGCAGAGCCATTGGCCACCATCTTTGCAAACTCATGAAGATCAGAAGAGCTCCCGGATGATTGGAAAAGGGCAAACATAGTGCCTACATTTAAGAAAGCAAAAAAAGAGAATCCAGAGAACTACAGACCAGTCAGCCTTACCTCAGTCTCTGGAAAAATCATGGAGCAGATACTTAAAGAATCCATTTCTAAGCACTTGGAGGAGAAAAAGGGTGATTAGGAACAGTCAGCATGGATTTACGAAGGGCAAGTCATGCTTCTACCATGAGATAACTGGCCCCGTGGATGTGGGGAGACTGATGGATGTGGTGTACCTTGATTTTTTAGCAATGCTTTTGATATGGTCTCCCACAACATTATCCCAGGCAAGCTAAGGATTTATGGGCTGGATGAAGGGACTATAAGGTGGATAGAAAACTGGCTGAAGCATAGGGTTTAGAGAGTAGTAGTAGATTTCATAGACCTTAGGGCTGGAAGGGACCTCAGGAGATCATTGAGTCCAGCCCCCTGCCCCAAGGGCAGGAAGTCAGCTGGGGTCAAAGGAGTCCAGAGTAGGTGTTTGCACCACCTCTGGAGGAAGCCTATTCCAGGCCTTGATGGCTTGGACTGTGGAGATGTTTTTTCCTTATGTCCAGACTAAAATGGTCTTTGAGGAGTTTGTGACCATTGGTCCTTGTCATCCCTTGGGGCACTCTGGTGAACAGATGTTCTCCCAGATTCTGATGCACATCCAATGTACTTATAGGCTGCCGCCAGGTCTCTCGTGAGCCTGTGCTTTTCTAGGCTGAAAAGCCCCATGGCTCTCAGCCTCTCTTCATAAGGCCTATTCTCTTGCCCTCTGATCATGTGCGTGGCTCTCCTCTGGACTCGCTTAAGCTTCTCAACATCCTCCCTGAATTGTGGAGCCCAGAATTGGACACAGTACTCCAGCTGTAGCCTCACCAAGGCCGAGTACAGCAGGAGGATGACATCCTGAGATTTACTTGAGAAGCATCTACAGATGCAAGCCAGAGTTTGGTTTGCTTTACCAGCTGCAACATTGCATTGGTGGCTCATGTTCATCTTATGGTCAATCATGACCCCAAGCCCTTTCGGCCTTGGTGCTAGTGAGCATAGCACTGCCAAGCCTATGAGCATGTTGCGGGGGTTTTCCCCCCAAGGTGGAGTACCTTACATTTGTTGATAGTGAAAGTCATCAGGTTTGTATCCACCCACTTTTTCAGCCTATCCAAGTCAGCCTGGATCACCAACCTATCCTCCGGTGTGGATGATTTACCCCAAAGTTTGGTGTCATCAGCAAACTTGACCAGTCCACTTCTGCCACCTGCATCCACATCATTGATGGCTTGATGTCTAGTTGGCAGCCGGTATCAAGTGAAGTGCCCCAGAGGTTGGTCCTGGGACCAGTTTTGTTCAGTTTCTTCATCAATGACCTGGAAGATGGCATAGAGTGCAGCCTCAGCAAGTTTCCAGATGACATCAAGCTGGGGGGAATAGTAGATACGCTGGGGGGTAGGGCTAGGATTCAGAGTGACCTAGACAGATTGGAGGATTGAGTCAAAATAGATCTCATGAGGTTCAACAAGGACAAGTGCAAAGTCCTGCACTTAGGACAGAACAGTCTCATGCACCAGTACAGGCTGAGGGCTGACTAGCTTGGTGCAGCTCTGCAGAGAAGGACCTGGGGGTTACAGTGGACAATAAGCTAAATATGAGCCAGCAGTGTGCCCTTGTTGCCAGAAAGGCTAAAGGCATACTGGGCTGCACTGGTAGGGGTGTTGCCAGTAGGTCAAGGGAGGTGATTTTCCCCCTCTATTCAGCACTGCTGAGGCCACATCTAGAGTACTGTGTTCAGTTTTGGGCCCCCCACTACAGAAAGGATGTGGACAAATTGGTGAGGGTCCAGTGGAGGGCAACAAAAATGGTGAGGGGGCTGAGAGACATGACCTACGAGGAAAGACTGAGGGAACTGGGCTTATTTAGTCTAGAAAAGAGGAGACTGAGAGGGGACTTAATAGCAGCCTTCAACTACCTGAAGGGGGGTTTGAAAGAGGATGGAGCTAGACTGTTCTGAGTGGTGTCAGATGACAGAACAAGGAGCAACAGTCTCAAGTTGCAGCAAGGGAAGTTTAGATTAGATAGTAGGAGGAATCTTCTCACTAGGAGGGTAGTAAAACACTAGAACAGGTGTGGTGGAAGCTCCATCCTTGGTGGGTTTCAAAACCTGGCTAGACAGAAGTTTGGCTGGGATGATCTAGTTCAGGATCATCCTGCTTTGAGCAGGGCATTGAACTAGGTGATCTCCTGAGGTCCCTTCTAACCCTGACTTTCTATGATTCTAATCATGTTCTTTGTTTCAGTTCAGATTTCTCACAGCGCCCTCCAGTTAGTATTGAAAATATGGAAAAGCTAAACTAAGCTGAACACCCGAGCATCACACTGAAATTCTTACTCTGCAGCCTACAGTGTACCCGAATTGATGTTATGAAAACTTTTAGAGGCAGAACATTTCTAATATTTAAGAAAAATATATACCTTTGATAATTTGCATCCCTGGCTGACATGTAGAAAAATACAAATTCCTCCACCTGAAAAATTACTAAGATCCAGATGCTGTCCCACCTATTGGGTATGTAAATGGAGAGCACCCACAAGTGAGTCCATTCCATCCTGCTTGAGTTCCTAAGAAAAACTTAAGGCAAAAGTGCAGGGAGGGATGTTGTCCTCCTCCTTGGTTTTCTGTGTCTCAGTCTTAAGGGCAAGATAATGCTTTGTTAGGAAAGTAGACACATTAATGGATTTTCAGGATTTGAGAAGGATGGAATAGAATCACGCTTAGGTACCTAAGACCATTTAGATGCCTAATAGGTGGAATGGATTCTGGACCTAAGTGCCTGTACATTTCATTATCTTAATGCCAAAAAGCAGCAGTTTGTAGGAAACACACATTTAAAAAATCACACTGTTATTGTTCAGAAATAAGATCAAGCTCCTAAAGAACAATCTGCTTTAACAGAAAACATGTAAACAATGTAAACCTAAGTTGTGAAAGGAATTTTGCTAACAGAGGGCCTCCACTTGTTGATTTTGAAATTATTACCACTAAGTCCAGTGGGATTCAGACCACTGAAAACTGTATATCTAAATGAGTGATGAACCTGCAAATATTCATTTTTGAAACGACACCTCCCTGTAGATGAAACACGCACAGTAAATATTTTCAGTGCAGTTTTTCTAAGGAGTTATATCAGGCACAGCAGCTGGTTTCACAGCTGTCAGTCACAAGAGAACTAAGAGCTGTTGTTCATGAAAAGACTTGTTATTATCTTCAAGGTAAATGATAGACATTTTCAATATTTACATATGAGAGTGATTGGTCACATACAGGATCTGTATAGTATCCTTTCTCTTGAACATCTTTGAGCACAGTGGCATGGAAAAAAACCCAAAACAGATGTTCTTCCACTAGTTGGAAGAACTCTGCCCAAAAATATAAGTGCAGAGTAGACAACAGCTTAAAATAAGCATCTGTGCCACATAGCTGTGAATTGACTTTAAACTATAAATAGAATTGTGTAAAGAGAGATTGATTCCATGCTCTTCAAAAACACCAACATCCAGGGACTGGTATCCTTGAGACTGGGGTTGGCAAATATATGATTTATTATTACTGTTATTTTATTGAAATTTGAATTCATTTAAGCCAGCAGGGCCTGACAGAATTCACCCTAGGGTGCTGAAGAAACTAGCTGAAAAAATCTTGGAGTCACTGGCAATATTATTTGCAAACTTGTAGATGACAAGTGAGGTCTCAGAGTACTGGAGAAAGACTAACATAGTGCTTCTTTTAAAAGGGAGGACCTGGACAGTTTAGACTGGCCAGTCTGTCTTCAGCACTTGAATTTACCAATAATCATTAAAAGGTCAGTTTGTAGTAATCTGCCTCTTTGAAAGGGTGACTTGGTTGGATGGATAGGGGAAATATAGTGGACATAAAATACCTGGACTTCAGTAACCCCACATGCCATTAGCTGGAGAGTTTTGGGCCAGATAGATTTATGGTAGGTGGATATAGAATTGGCTGAGTAGCCACAAGTGAAGGATAAATATTCATTGTCTCAGTTTTGTTTCAATATGGCATGAAACTTCAGGAGCTCTTGTCAATGGTATTCTTGCTTCTCTGCATGCCCTAATAAGGAGGGCAACAACTACACACCTCAAAAGACCACCAAGACACTTAGCCGATGCAAAATATAGCAGCTCATTTTTTGAGTGAGCCTGGTCAAAATGAGGAAACAAAATCACTCTTCATACTTGTTACTGATTTGTGCATGCACCCTGATTATTACAGAGTTATCATTTATAGACATGAATAGATTTTGTTTCGATTCTCTAAATTCTTTTCTTTTCTTCCATAATGCTCATCAAAGCACTCTGCCTCTCTGATTTCTCCTTTCGCTGTCAGGTGAGGTTGCTTGTGACTGTTGCCCCCACTGGTCTGCCTAGACTTGAGTATAACAAAATTTAAACCCACAATAGCATTTTCTTAGCATTTGGGTGATTGTTCTGAATTAACATAAATCCTGATCTTACTGTTCCCTTCCCACATAAATAACATGTGTGAACAGCCCCACTGAATTTGATATTACTTGTTGTTACACACAGAGGTATAGTTCCAGGGTGAGGACTGTAGCTTGATTAGTTCGGTCAGTCTAAGTCAAACTGTGATTCAGAGGGGAGAGGGAAGTAGCAGAAGTGTGGACACGACTTTCAGCTGCCTGGCCTTGGCACAGCTCCCCACCTGGTGGCAGCAGCAGCCAGGGGGAGTGTAGGGGGTAGAAGGAAGAATGTAGTGTGGCATCAATTGGAAGTTGCCCATCCTCAGTGCAGATCTTTGTTGCTTAGCCCCAGCGTGTGTGCAGGCATAGACAAAGCCCTCAGGCTCTGCAGGCTGGATCCTGCAGCTTTGTAGGTCATATCCAGCATGTGGGCCATATGTTGCCAACCCCTGGTTTAGGAGGCATAATGTGTGTAATGACCTCTGACCTTCACTGCTGTCTGATACAGAGAAAGCAGCCATATTTATGTCAGGAGTAACTTAATACTGCCAATCAAAGGGTGTATCTATAAATGGCACAAGTCAGCATCTTGTTTGTGACACACTGTGCTGAGACATGCTGCATCTGCTCAGTGCTTGCCATCTCCCAAACTGGAAACTGAGCTAGAGACTAACATGATTACATTGGTTCCAGTTCAGCTGCCAACATGTGTATAGTGTCTCAGCATGGCACTACTTTGTGTGCTTGATAGGACTATGGTTACATGACTCTAGGAACAGTCCCCAAGTAAATGCTATTCTAGATGCTGTGTTTGGATCCTCTCACACCAGACCGAGCTCCTCCTTGGTCTGAGTCAGCAGCAGAAGTCTTCCTTGCCTCCCTTGTACTTCTCTGACATGCTCCCTAGGGCCAGGCTCTCTGTCACATCTTCTTGGGAATGGAACTGCAGGCTCCTCCTGCCATAATCCCCAAGAACCAGTGGTGATCTCTCCTCCACCAGACTCAAAGTAGTTTAAGCACACTCTTTCTCAGTGCTACAATCTCAGGGGCACTCTGGACTTGCAGTGTATCTTTTCGCATGCAGTTAAAGCAAATAGACACACAGCCTCTTGTTAGATTCCAAAACCCAATTGCTCTCTACTGTTGTTAGTACAAGAAAGGCACAGTTCTAGTTAAAGCACTTAAAATACCTGTATTCCACCCTTTGTCTTGGTTTCCTCGGAAGCCTTAAGCAGTTTTTGGGCTTAGGTCAGAATGGGTTCTAGGATATTTTCTCCAGAACGTGTCTTCTCTGTTGAATCATGGAGCCTTTTTCTCTCTTGCGCATCCATTTTCCTTCCTTCCTTAGCTGCTCTCATGTGCACCAGACACATCTACTTTGAAGCCATGCTCCAGTCTTCCCCAACCCACACAAACTTCCCTTGTCTCTCTCAGTTTTTTCTGAATTCCCCCAACTCTCCTGCTCTGTACTTTCTGTTAGCGGATAACTTTGGGTTTTTTTGGTTTAGGAATTTTCCACCCAGGGCGTATACAAAGGGTTGGAGAAAACTGGCCTTATCTAGAATGCGGCCGTTTTCCCCCCAGGCACTGCATTTGAATGGGGCAGCCATACAAGTTTAATGATCCTCCCTGGTTAGTCTTGTGCCAAATAAAAAATTTCTACTGTCACCTCCTGGAGGGTTGTAGCTCAATATGAAGGGAAAAAGAACAAAGAAAGCAAGTAAGTTCCACATTGAAAACTAGTTTGCAGTCTAAGGCTGATGTGCATCGTGAGTTCTTAATATCAAATGGAATACATAAACTGTACATAGACCCCAAATCCTCACAGCTACCAAGAATAGAAATTCACCTCAACCACTAAAAAAGTATTTGCTTCCTTGGGTCCTAACAGATTCAGTCCATGAATAATTGATCAAATCAACTGGATGTTGCAACTGATCATCCAAGCCTAGATTCTGTCATAACAGCTAGTGACTAGGGGAGTTTCTCAAAAGTTTTAAATGCCTCTTTGGCTACATCTGTAGTGCACTATATTTGCAGCCTGGACCTATCCTTTATGTGATTTACTCCTTTACCCAAGGTTTCAGAGGTAAGAGGGGGAGATGTTTGATATAGGCTTTTAACTTTATTTCATGTGATCCGAGAGAAAGGCTTCTCTTTCTCTTGTGGTGCACTCTAGATCAGGGGTCAACAACCTTGTAGAATGGTGGGGTGGGGCTTGTGACCCTCTCCCCTCCACAGTAACACAGGCCTTCTTGCTCTATGCCAAGCGCTAGTCTCCTGTGCCACCCTCATGCAGCCTTTGCTTACCAAGCATCTCCAAAAAGCATGGCTAACACCACTGGTGAATGGCCAGTATGGTGGTGAGGGTGAGCAGAGTGCACAGGGGTATGAGACTAGCCCTCAGCAGAAAGGACTGGGGTGGAGGCAGATGCTTTGAGAATATAATGCTTTTAACAGGATGGTACATACCCCACTGCATGTCACCAAAATCCTCCCCCATTGATTGGACCAGTCCCTTGTGGGCAGGATCCAAGCTCTTCCTATGTACTGCCACAGGTTGGATGACCCCTGTCTCGATGAATCGCTTGTTTGGAGTGTGAGAGGTTCCTGTGGTCTTAACAAGTGGCCATATTCAGAGAGAGGATATCTGAATTAAACCTTATAATGGATCAGTGGGATACTGGTAACTAGGCTCACAATCATCATGTACTTGATTTTACATTGAAAATTACTTCATCAGTTGAACTTGGGGCACTTGTACTCTCTCTGAAGCTGTTTTTCACTAGAACTAATTTCTTCAGCTGCTGCTGTTTTTTGTGATTTGAGACATTTAGCGCAGCTAAAGTTACACTGATTCAGGGTCAGGTCCACTCGGTCTGATTGACAACTATAATTGTTTTACCATCTTCTGTGGGGCATGATTCTAGAAATCTGGCTTATTCCACTTCAGAAATTCACAGCTATTGCAGGGTTTTGTGGTGTCCTTGGTCTCTTTTGTTCTTTCTCTCTGGTGCACTGTAGCTTCTGAGGCTTTTGGTCTTTTGAAAGACAAGTCTTAATCATGTTTTGAGGTGTCAAGGGGTATTTATTGGCTCATGGTGTACAGGAGAAGGGGAGCAGAGTGGGGTGGACATTCTTTTGGACTTCAAAGGACCCAAAGAGCGTAAGATCTATTATATGGTTGCCTGAAATTGCAGGGAATTGAACATGATGGTAGGTGCTCCCTCCCAGTCTTAGGTTCTTGTGACTCGCTACTAACCTGGTTTTATGAGCAACATCAGACATGAGGACTAGGCATTCTCATTTCAAAGGGTAATGGTACTTTAATTCAAAGGAGAATAATCAGAGGACCCTTCTCTAAGCTTCAAACCTGATAGTAAAGTAGGTCATTTTCTTTGTTCCACTCCACTGAGAAAATAAGCTGTAAAACTGTATTATTCTGGGTCAGAGGAAATCTCTTCCAGATCCTGCAATTCTGAAATAATTGAATGGATACTATTGCCTATTTATTTTTCATGTCTGAAACAATGTGGTCATAAAAAATTGTGCCTGCCTGTGACACTAGATAGAACTGATCATTTCAAACGGAAACTCAGTTAATAGTGAAATAAAATGGTTGGAAAACAATCATTTCTTCTTACAGAGGACCATTGATTTTCTCATTTGGGGATGTACAGTATTTATGTGTTGTTATTTCAGCAGGCTCAAATTTGTTTTCTTTTGGAAGCATTTCTGCCATGGAACTCCACTTCAGTTTACATTATAAAATTCGGCCAGCATAGCAATGTTAGTGGCTAGATCATAGCCTCTCACGGGACAAAGCCCTGGGCATGGACGCAGCTCTCCTCTCAAAAGAGTACTTCTCTTGGCTTAGTTTATGTAAGGCAGGGGCATCAAAGATACAGCCCATGGGGCTTCTGGAGGGGCCAGGGATTAAGGGGTTGGGTAAGCAGGGGTGGGTCACAGGCCTGCTGCCAAATTCTAAGGTATGAAGCCCTTTTTGGATACATTTTGACAGCAGTGAGGAAAGCGATGGCTCTGTTAATCCCTATAGCGCCCTGATGTGACACAGTGACTCAGGAACATGTAGCAAATAACATTGCCACCACCCACCCCTCTGCTGGAGGTGGATCCAGATGTAACCTGCAAGAAGCATCACAGCCCAGATGTGCCTGAGATGTCTAAGGGAGCTTGACAACCCTGATGCAAGGTGTGAAAAACCCCTCCTGTTGACATGCTCTGTATTTCCAGGGCTCAGCCAGCGTAGCTATAGCAACAGGGGCTCTGCAGAGTAGACAGGCACTTAGTTAAGTAGATAGGGCAAATCAGGGAATAAAAGCACACTTCGAAGATACCTAGTTGCTCAGCTAATCTGTATTCCCTTCTATTGTTTTGTACTAGATCATTGCTTCAGGTGATATTGAGTGGTGGAGATAGTAATACCATCACAAGATATTCTCTGGAACCAGTGACCTGAAAAAAAAGGCTATATTGACAGTCCTCACATTCAGGTTCAAGGAACAGAGGTGAAGTTTAAGAGTACGAATTCTAAGACAATATTCTTTGATGTACTAAGAATACATCAGGATGAGAAGAAACCAGATTAAAATATGATTTCTGGGCTAAACACTTGAGGAAGAGAAGGGTCTTTTTCTAAGGAAACCTGGAAACAGATAAGCATTAAATGGCTGGAAAAATATGTGCCTCATTTTTACACAGATGGGACCTAGACAAGAGAGGAAAGTAACTTAACCAATGCCATGCATAATGTTTGTAAAAAAAAAAACAAAAACCCCCAAAACAGCAACAAAATCTTAGCTTCCCAACTCTTCATGACATGTTATGTCCATTTCTTTTAAACAGAAGGGAAGTCTTTGCCGAAGGAAAATAGGAAGGGATGGTTTATGCCACCTGCTTAATGATGTACAATAAGAAAAACTGATGTATTTTCACATATGTTTAAAAGAGCTGGTAAAATAGAGAGATACTTTGTAAGTGGAAAAATGTTGCAAGTCCTGACCAGAAATAACATAGAAGGGCCTTTAGGAAGAGCTATTGCTTGATTTAAAGATTTTCACTGAGAGAGATTTTGCCTAGTAAAGCAAAATTTTCATAATAATAATAGAAACTTGAACTGGAGAAAATTGTGCACATTATTTAGCTGGACTTCAGGAAAACTTTCAACACAGCATTACAGAGAAGATTAATGTAAGGTGTCAGCACAAAAAAAAAGTATCAGGAGTAAACTACCCAAGTGAATAAAGAATGCCCAAGAGACCAGAGACAGGAAAAAATAGTGACTGAAAACAATATTTGAACAAATGAGCCCTTCAGCTGTCCTGCTAAGAACTCTGAAAAGTACTGCATGGTGAGCAGACCTGGGTTTTCCATCTACACGAAAACTGACAATATGAAATACTCAAGTGATTTTACTGTGTATTACACAAGTTTTTCTTATAAAATCTTTTGCCTTCCTCTTCACCTGTGTTTTGTAAAATATATTCCCTCTTTTCTGGATGTTGCATATATTTCTGTACTTCTTCCCCAATGTACTAGCTTCTGCACTTCATCTGGAAGTTGGTAGCCAATAAAGAAATGGCAGACTCCCAATTTTCATCCCTTCTCTGTATGTTTCCTCTGTTGTTAATATTATATGTTACATGCGCACACACACCAAAAAAGAAAAGAAAAAAGGAATGATCATGCAAGCTTCACAAATCACATTAATAAAAACTCAAGAAATATAGAACTGAAAAAATCAGGTTACTTATGTTGTGTATATATGAAGTATTTTCTCTTCCCTGTTTTTTAACTTATTTATTTCATAGTTTTACATATTTCTCTTGTACTGATACATTTTTAAAATACATAGGACATGAAAACACAAACAAGTTACTTTTATGTTCTTACATTGCTCTTGAATTCAGCACTACCTTACTTTGTACATTTAGGAACGGGAGTTTCAAAACCACATAAAAACTGCTGCTATTGAAATTGCATTAGCTGTAGAGCTCTTGTTATCTTCCATCTGATGAGAACTACACCATCACATGGAAATGCTTATGACACTCTTACCCCAAGTGTGCAAAGTTAATATTGCTTTAACACAGATTTTTACCTTGATTGCTTGGTATTTTTTTAAAAGAAAAGTAGAAACTTTTAAATGTCTTCTAGAGCTAGAGCTTGTTAGCGTGGGGAGGGAAAAATTCCCATATCTGCAGCCGTTGGAACCAATTTTTTTATTGCTTAGTTAATATGGCTGAAGCACAAAAAGAAAAAAAATAGAGGGATCTGTTTCTGGATTCCTTTCTAATAGTACATACCTTAACCTGATGCTGAAAACCCATCTATTTACCATTCTGTTCATTCTGTCTTCTCCCTTAATAGACTCAGATCTTAGCTATATACAGTGGTGATCATTTTCTTAATGATTTTCCCCATACTTTTATTTCTATAACTCATTTTCCCAGAATGAACATTCCAAAAAAGTTTCATTAAAAACATAAGCAAAACAAACAGCCGGTTTGTTCTGAGCATGTGCAGTGCACAGCAATTTAAAATTAGCAGAGCATTTCAGGATTCTTATATAGTGCTTTAATTTGAAAGAGATTAGAGGTGCTGGCCTGCATATTATACAGCAATTTAAAAGTGTGTTCATCTGGGCGATAAAAATGCACATGTGCTTATTAGGCATTCTTTCTCTGTTTTAGAACAAGGCTCTCCTACTTTTCAGCAGCCAAGGACAGCACCAGCAGGAGCTGCATACCGTGCAGGGGCTGCACGCCATGCACTCAGATGAGTGGGTTCTGCTACTTGCCGTCCCATGTGTGGCCAGCACCATGCCTATCCTGCTGCTCCCTGCAGGCTTCTCTGTGGCACCATACTGCATGAGTGCTCCAGGCTGCTGGATTACCCAGCACCGTGAACTGAACCACACCACTCTGCCCCACCCCAGCCTGCCCCTTGGTGCTTTGTTAGGCAGTAAAAGCTGAGGGAGGGAGGGAGAGCCCTGGGCTCTCAATTGGTTTTGCAGCCAGAGCAAGGGGCAGCAGTGGCTGAGTGGAAGCCTAGTGAGACACATGTGCCTGCAGACTGCCAGTTGGACAGCCCTGTTTTATTATATGGTTTATTCTGCTAGAAATAGTGGTCTAAAAAAGATTTCAACATATTAAAACTTTGAAACCCTTAAAAGCTTGAAGGTAAAATATGTTGATAAGTGACACCCAGCACTATATTTTGAACTCAACTTCCATGTTTTTCTTATTGAACACTATGTTGATTAAAGATGGCACCTCCTTTCATACAGGGTCTAGTTCAACTTTGTAGATCAGTCTAACACATCCAGCGATCCTGTGGTTGTTATCCAGGGGTGTGAAAGGGCTCAGAAGCTGACCCCACCAAAATTCTGCTACTGTGTTTTCAAGGGGGCTTCATGAGCATGTCCAGCATGTGGTCCAAACTGGTTTGGGTGCCAATGAGTCTTCCACACAGAGCTCATTCTCAGGCACTTGGCAGCTCATCTCCTATACAGAACAGCCAATGGCATATGCCTAGTATGATGACGAGCCCTACTGCATTACCACAAAGGGGGAAGAACACCATTAGAGACAACCTGATAACACCCCCACAGTACATCATATGTTGTGTGGAACACCTGAATTTCACTTATGTCTAGAAGCAGACTTGTAAAGATTACATATCATAGTGGTTAGTGTTAATCTATGAAGTGGAGGTAGAATGTGGAAAAGAGTGTCTATCATAAAATATGCAATTAGATTTTATAGCTATATTTTACATTATTCATAATTGCTATTGACTAGGAAGCAGGACTTAATTACAGTATAGTGTTCTTAACTGAAGGAAAGGTTTTGTGTTTTATTGAGTCTAAAACGACATATTTTTAATTGGCCAGACAAATTTACTCCTTTTTACACCTCATCTACAATGGAACATTTTGATGACACCTTGGTATTCCCTAGGCTATGAGTAACATACCTTTCTTCCACACACAGAAGTTCTTGCTGTTAGTGCCTAAAGGTAAAATATGACTGAGTGGTGGGGAGATATAGTACTATCATCAATGGGCATGAATAGAGGCATTTTCTACAACATGGAGATGCATTCCTGAAGTCTACTTTTAAAAGACAAATGCTAACTTGTTTCTAGTTTATATGTCATGGCCCACACCAGAATCTCTTTATATCTAATTTTTTTACTAGTAGATGCCCAGTAAGTAACCATATTGAGGCTATACAACTACAGTATTTGATGCTCTACTCACTAATCTAATGCTGAGGTGAATTAACTTTTAAATATGAGAGATGCAATACAAACTTAGAATCAAGTTTCCACTTTTCATTTGTGCATTTCCTTGCAATATATTGGATAGAATAAGCCACAATAAGATTCATGGCCCAGATGATTTTCATCTAGATAACATTTAGTGCAAATAAGCCAATGGACAAGCCTTTTCTTGCCTTAGAGTGAAAACATTTTTAATTAAATGCATTTGGAGAAATAAAAAAGCAGTTCTGGGCATGTGCGGCATGTAGCAATTTAAAACTATCCGAGCATGTCACATTTTTGTAAGCGCATTAATTTAAAATGGATCAGAGTTGTAGGCCTGCATATTATGCAGCAATTATGGGAGTTATCCATATTTTAAAGATCTCTTCTCTCTTTCAAAATTGGCATTTTAATTTGCAGTTTTCAAAACCAATCATTGCTTACAATATAAATTTAGCATAGTGCTAACATAATTATTGGAACATGCATGTAGCACTTGGAGATTGACGTTGCAGTAGCTGTTGGTTTGTTGTCAATTTAAGCATTCTGTTGATTGATGGGATATTAGTTTGTTACTTCATCAAAGTTAAAGTTCTGAAGGTCAGATTTCTGCTTAAACCCTTGACAGTATATAATTAACTGACATATACAATGCTATAGTCTAAGTGGAATGCAATAGGTGAAAAACCTACTTTATAATTAGTTCAGTTTTATTGATAATTTTATTATGTCATTCTATTAATTGAAGTCATCCACTGCCTCATTTAGAATTCATGGACCAAATTCAGTTCCCATTAAAGCAGATGTACTTTCCATTGTAGTCAACTGTAGCGATGCAAATTTCACAGCATCTATTCAAATTTGGATCAAAGGTTGCATATGAGCTAGTTTCTGCCCTTTATTGTTCACCGTTTGCAAGTCAGATTTTGTTTGAACGATTGGGGATTTTTTCCTTATATCTGTATTTTACACATGCAAGTGTATATGTCTATTTATAAAACATTACTCATCCAATCAGGGAGCAGAAAAAACACTGTACAAATTTGAGAACCAATCATACACCACAGATAGCCAATATGACAAAGCACAAGTAACTAAAAAAATCACATTATTTCACAAGCTGTTTGTTGAATATTTATGAAAAACCTTGCAGAAATCTATACTGATATGTGAACCAGAGAAAGAACAGTGTTTGTCAGATAAATTATTTGCAGTGTGCAATCAGATTAGTGCTTTGTGACAGCTGTATTCAGTCCATGCTTATAATTGGTTTTAGAGTAACAATAGGGTATTAGTACTTTCCCAGAGAGGAAATGCAAGGTACTAAAGACCTCTTCAGCCTATTAGAGGAAGGTGTAACAACAACCTATGTCTGGAAGTTAAACCCAGAAAAGTACAAATTAGCAATACAGTGTACATTTTTAACAATGCAGTGGTTAACCATTGGAACCAGCTAATGGCTGGTTCTCTAATTCTTGAAATTATCAAATCCAAACTGGATATGTTTCTGCTTTAGTTAGAAGTTATAATAAACCAAAGGGTAAGCAGATGAAGTATCAAAGACTCAATCATACATGAGGCTAGGCCTGATGATCCAGTTGCCCCACTGGGCTTTGAAATTTACTAAGATGATCTAAACGGTAATGGTTTTGGATTTATTGCTTTAATTCTTATTACATTTATGGTACATAACAATTAGACAAAACTTTATGTTATATGGATAGTTTGGATCTTTTTTACACCATGGCTGAAGCCTGTGGCAATTTTTTAAAAAAATGTTGTTTGATAAATGACTCTCATTTACATTTCTTTCCAGTACTACAATAAACAAATAGCCCTGGGATAGGTCTGGTACAACAGACTTGGCTGCTCAGTTGGATATTTACAGAAGCTTACAGCAGTCCAATGAACAAGCTGATGAATGCATTTAAGTCATGCAGATGTTGCTACAATATTAACCTTTTATTTGTTCAGCAGGAAACCGTACTGATTGCAAGCTTTGTGGCTTTGATGCTGTTACAGTGCTGAAGATGGAGAGATTTTATTCCGTATGCATTTCACATGATGTATTCTTAGCACTTCCAAACTCTGCAATTAGCTTAGTAAATTGTGAGTTTTACATGACTTTCTTGTTAACGCCTACAGATTTAGGAGAGAAAATATCACTATAACATATCAACACACAAGCTTTGTTAAAATAGTCTAAAGATCCTTGCTTAAACTGAGCAAAACCGAGACAAGTAAAAGCTGATACTTCCTCCACTTCTGGTGTTTATAATCACCATGTTTGATTTTGTCAGTTTTGATTTTGAACATCAGGTGTTTTTTAGGATCCTGTGTAAACATGATAGGGAATGCTAAGAATACTCCTTTAGGCATAGCTGTAAATACTGTAGTCCATATTTTGAGGTGATGAGTCAGATCTGTTGGTTTTATGTTAACACTGGACCAAATCTTGAAATCTTTTCTCAGTTCTCACATTCATTCTAAATAAATCGCCCTCTGATGAAAGACAAGTACCCAACTGCGACTAGAATGATGTAGCAGAATGTAACAAAAGAAATGGCACTGGCATATCATTAAAGATGCATAAAGGACACTTTCAGGACACTATCATGTTACAGAATTTGACTGTGTTCGGTCTGGCTTTGTTGCATGTTCATATAGCTTTATGTCCTTATCATAAGGCATCACCAGAGTGTGCAGAACACAAGTGAGACTGCGAGTCACTTATGCACTGGTATGCTATAGGGGCTGTCCTGCAGAGTCCCAACAGCAGCTGTTACTCTTTGAGTGGCATAATTTACACTTATCAAATTTTCATGCTTTTCTGTCTCTGATTGTGAAATTAGCCCAGTGACATTTTTGAAAAATGTATAACTAGGTCTTTTTTTCCCCCCAGATTGGATTGAGTTGGGTTGTTTAATCAATAGGGTTACTCACATAGGTAAGGAAGGCTGTTTAGTTAAGGATGGTTTGGGAGAGCTCCAGATGGATTCAGAATGAGATTGTCAGTTGAAATTGATGTTATTTGGCCAGAAATATGACATACACGGATAAGACTCTGAAACAGTTTAACATCTACTTCTAAGGAGACTCATGGTGCACACCCATTAACTATCTGCTTCTCAAACAGCATACATTTTGGACTTCTGACTGTAATATTCAGTCTGACCTTTACAGATTTCACTTCTGGCTAAACATAAATCATATAAACGGAAATTCCCATCTGAGAAGTGTAGTGTAGGATGATGATACTGTAGTAACAACCATAGGGGGAAAAAAATAAGAACAGCCAATTTTTCACTGAAGAAGCAAGAGTCAATCTTTGGCTGCCTTTGATTTACTTGACTCCCTATAAACCTTTTGGTTTAAAAATAAATGTAGTTTGTTGTCAGTCTTCTTCTCTGTCTTTCTTATCCTTCTCTTCCCCTGACTTTGTTACTATCCAGTTCTGTGAACTTCTTTTCTGGGCAGGAGAATATTTTGTAGTATAATTCAGTAGGCTCTTTAGCTGGATGCTATCTCTCATTCTTCCTGACTAGCTCTCATTCTTCCTGCTCTATACTATTCTGGCAGCAGACCAGCAGGTGGAAAGCCAGCTGACCTGGTCAACTGGGGATTCCCCTGAACACTGAAATTTTGGGTTGCATTTGACCAACATAGCCAGACATCTGCCACACCTGACCTGCTGACAGCAAGATCAGGGGTGCATCAGGGCATAGCTGAAACATTGCTGAATTCCAGTGGTCTCCCATTGCAGAAAAAAACCCAACTTCTTGGAGCTGAAGTCACTTAAAGTTGTCCTAAGGCTCAACATATTTCCAGGTGCTCCCAGAATTAAAAAGCATATTAAGGTGTCAAAACTCCATCATCCGTTTCTCCCTTCAGCATGTCATAGGACAAACTTTATAATTTAAAACCAGATAACCTACAAGGGTAATGATCAGCTTGGCAGGCTAATTTCAGTTAGTTATACTAATGTTCCCAATATCTGCAAAAGAGTCCATTCCAAAGTTTTGGTAAATGGGTTAACAGAGAATACTTTTATCTTTTGAACCAGGCTCCTAGCATATATTTTAATAAATGCAATAGAAAGGAAGGAGCTTAAGAAACTGAAAACAGAGCATAAATCAGCTCTGTTTGGGACTTTGTGTACAGTGGGTCAGATTTTGATCCTGGTTACTCTGCTACAAATCAACTCTATCAAATGGCTAAGTAAATGGAAGGACTCTGGTTAATGTCAGTAGGCTGTGCATACACCTCTATACGCATAACAACTCCAGGAAAACCAATGGAGATGGTCTACTCTAAATTCTATCCTAACAGATTTTTTCATTTGCTTCTTTGAGCGTTGTGGGGAATGCAGGTTGACCTGTGATCATTTTATGCATGTGACTGAAGTACTAGATGGACATTCATAGATACATTGGTTTATTAGAATTTATGAATTAGTTATTGGTTTGGTTTAAGTGTGGACTGTTGGAAACTAAAAAGGTGACAAAATAGTTAGGTAAAGAACAGCACAGCTACGACCATGCAGCTTCCAGATTCCCATATATGCTCTGAAGTTATTTTGCTGTGTCTGGAAATCTAGAGATCAAAGAAATACTTAACTTAGTTTAAAGGATGCCCCTGGACAAAAAGGAGAGGAGACAAGTGTCAGCAGAAGCCTGAGAGGAAAGGCTGATTAACAGATGCTGAGAGAGGCAAAAACTAAAATGCAACCTGTCTTCCAACCCAGAGATGGGGATAAGGGGGGGAAGCAGAGCATACCTACATGTGCAAGAAAAGGATAAGGTTCTATGTATGTAGGCATTAGCTATTTTAATCTTTTTTTCTCTGATTGCAGTGAATAAACAATAAATTTGTTTTGAAGAAGCTGTTTTGAATAGCTTTAATTAGGGGTCTGAGAGAGTGTTCAGTTTATAACCATGGCAAGTGCAATTTTGAAATCCATAAATGTGGCAACTGGAAGCAAATGCAGATAGGAGCCCTGGTGAAAAACATTTACTCTCATCCAGGTTTATATGTTTCAAGGCCAAAAAATGCAGCCAGAATTTTGGTGTCAGGGAACCTTTCTGATGAGGTACTCTGACTTCCTGCATAGTCCAGGTCCTAATAGCTCACCCAGCAATTTCTTTATCAAACACAGATTTTTTTTCTGAAGTCCATATTCTCAGAGGTTCAAGTCACAGCTGTCTCCTCTTTCTTCCTCTTCCATTTCTCACAGCCTGCTTTGAATGTATTCTTTTGTAGGAATCACTTATTTTCAGCCATTCTTCTGACTTCTGCACCTGAGCGTAGAACAGCAAATCACCCAGGCTAGGGTAAAAGTGGTATAAGTGATCAGAAACTGGTTCAGATCTGTAACACACCAAAAGTTCAGTGCATATATATCAATTTCAAAATGGCTGAAGCTGGTTTAAGATAAACCTGAATGGATGTAGTATCAGACCTAATTGATTTAAGTTAAATTGGTTTATTGACTGTCCCAGATTCCCTCCAAATTCAAGTTAACTCACAGTCCTCCAGCATCCCAGGATGCTTTGCACCTCCCCTGCAAACCCCTCCCTTGCAGGGAGGGCAGGCTAGCCATGACCCAATCTGTCTGCTTCAGCCAAGCAAGGAGGTGTGCTCTAGAGCTCCCTGGCTTCTGTCCTGGGCTGCCGCAGGCATGTGGCTGTATTTCTGGAATCAAAGTGAATGTCTGTTCACTTGCTTATTGGTTCAATCTATGCAGCTTAGACTAAACTGTGAAGACTGAACCAATTCAGCCTGGGGATTTTTGGCTGTCTGTACTTAGCCCCAGTGGACAGACTCTGATGGCAAGTAGGTGCTGGATCAAGCCTTACGATAATCAGCAATTTCCTGCAAGTTCAGGAGCATTTTTTAACACTCTAGGGTCATGAACACACACTTCATAACACTACAAAAACAGAGCACTATGGGGGCATACATATGTGCAAAGCCCCTGGTCCAAGTAATATAAATTTGCCATAAAGGTATTCTGTGGCATGCTGCCCAGCTAGGGGGTGGTAGAGCAATGCTGCTTTGTTTCTTCTGCCCCCAGGGAGCCTGTCAGTGATCCTTGGACTTATCAACAGGTTGGTGAACCTGCTCCCTTGGAGGCGATCTTTGCTTCCTGAGGCCCCTCACAGACGTACTTAAGACCTGATTAACCAGTTAGTCACATCTTAAGTAGTAACACAGCCACATGTGAATGCAGTTAATGGTATGATAAACAAGGAATCTGCCACCAAATTAACATACAAAATGTATGATAATTTTATGGCTGGTGCCCATCATACCTTAAATTGCGTGTGTGGCCAGGATGATCAGGGCTCCCAGCCTCAGGAGCACATGGGAGCACTCCCCCTGGCTGGGAGTGCTGATCAGCTGACTGCCACTCCCAATCTCGTGGGTGAATCAGAGTCAAGGGCTTTGATGTGCCCCTGAGCCTGGGAGCCATGATCACCTGCTACTTCCAGCTGTGGGGATGCATCAGCACCCTTGACTCTGAGGCACCCACACAGCTAGGAGCAGCAGCTGATCATGGTTCCCAGCATCTGCAGTTAAGTAAAGCCCTTGACTTCACTGCATCCAGGAAGCTGGGAATACAGACCACTTGATTTGTGCTCCCAGTGTTCAGGGTGAGTTTGAATGATCTGCTGGAGATCATGTCCATGATGAAAGCACATAGCTTATGGTCAGGTATCCTAGAGTACAGCTTGTATTTGAGGCCCTGATGCCATACCATATCACAAGTGGCGGTAAGGTTGATAAAGACCACGCTTGTCTTCTGCCTCTTTTCAAATCTGTTTTCTATGTCACATGTAAGTATGTAACATGGTCAGTGGTACATCACTCTTTGCAAAAGCTGGCTTGTTCTTTTGGGAGCTGGGGATCAGTGATATTCTCTGTTTTATTCAGGATTATGTGCTCCGGGAATTTGTATGTAACACAGAGTAGTGAGATAGGTTGGTAGCTCTTTGGATCCTCTGGTGGTTTATTGGGTTTCAGGATAGCAGTGACATTAGCTTTTCTCCAGATTTTTGGAAGTCTGTTACTTTCTAGACATTTATACATGAATTTCTGTGGTTCTGAGCTTGGTAATGAATTCTGGGAATATCTTATCTATTTCAGCAGCCTTGCCAGTCTTGATCACTTTAATAGCTATGTTGAACTCATTGTCAGAGATGGGAGCGGTTAAATTAAGGTTGACGTTGAGTGACTTTTAAGCTGTTCACGAGTCAGATGTCTAATTTTTTGGGTGTTGCTTGCTTGGGTTACAGTCGTTGCACCAACCAAACGAATGTTTCTCTAGGCAGCAGAAAGAGCCTTTCAGCTCTGGTCCAGTATAGTACTGTAGTGCCTTCCTGGTAGCAAACCTACCAGTTCTAGCTTACCTCCTTCCTGCAAATTGCTTCTGTACCCAGTTTGCCTCCCTCTGGTCTCTCTTCTGGGGCTTTAAGCTATTAGAGGGATGCTTCCTGAATACCTAAATGTCCACCACTGGACTTCTATAACAGGGCTGCCTGCTCCTTCTTAAATGGCCAAACTACCCTGTTCCACCCCTCTTGGAGACTTACATGTAACTGTCCACATATTATAGGTGGTATTACAAAATATTGCTGTATAGTGCCAGTTTGAAATAAGAACTTTTCAATGGTGCTATAAGGGTGTATATAGTGCTGTAAATATAATGTGTGTCTATGTCTTAGGTTACCTCTTAATTTATACAGGCAGTAAGTAGGGCAGGTTAATACCTTAGAGGCAATCAGTTAGACTCTAGGATGCAGACAGAAGTGCAACTCCCAGCTGTAACTCAAAACGATTTCTGCAGAGTGTTCTGAGTTACAACATTACCCTGGACCAAACAGAAGTTCACTGTTGACTCCAAGGGGGAGGAGAAGCTAGCTGCAGGCTCTGAGCGTGCAACTGGTTTCCATAGCAATGGTCAGGCTCTCTGCCAGTGTTTGATGTTTTCAGAATGGGAGGGGAGAAAAGGCAGCAGAGGAAGCTTGTGCTTTGGGCTCCTCAGCCAGTACTGAAGGCTGGGGTGGGTGAATTGGAGCTCCCCCCTCACCTCAAGGGGTGCTCCGATATACCTGCTCCACCCTCCTGGGGGTGGGGAGGGGCTGAAAACCCCCCAGACTGAACTCCTTCCTCTCTCTTTCCCCCCCTCCCATTCTGAAAAGAGTGACAAGCTGGGAGCTGTGCAGACGCAGATTAAAGAAGATGCAACACTTTGAAACGTCTTTATCTGATATCTCACGCAACAAAGAGTCAGATTTTCACGAGATCAGCCATTTCTGAAGCTGTTTGCAGCTGTGCACTTGTGTTTGGTCACAGCTATAGACCACTTTCTGTGGCCAGATTGGGCAAAAATTATCACTTCTGTCTGCACTTTAAGGTGCCACCCTGTTCTACCTTCTGCCTGACTTCAGCCTAACATGGTTAATTACCTTTCTTTATTGTAGAGCGATGCAACTCCTGTTATACCCTCCCAGTTGTCAGCAGTCATAGGTGTAGGGAGTTTCTGACAAGGAAAAGACATTATATGAGCAGGACCAGATTTTCAATCTGACAAATAATCCTCTGTGTTTCTACGTCTAACAGTCGCAATAGTTCTCTTTTGAAGGAATATACAGAGAGAAGCCAACTGTGTCATTTATGAAGGAAAGGGAAATGGTGTTCTGTTCTTAAAATTCATCCCCACAGTGGATCCAAACAAGCAGTTTGATGACTACATCTCTAACATATTATTCCAGTCTGCTTCTATCTTGGGCTGAGATTTAATATTATTAATGTGGTTTGAAAGTTAAGCTTAGCTCTGCAAATGCTCTTTTGTCGTTTTGCTATGTTTAATTCATGAACTACTTATGTAACTATACAGCTCCACATTTGTTATACAATACAGAGAGCCCACTTGTAGCAAAATTATTTTTTCCAACATGGCAATCTCACTGTATGTACAGGTTCACTAGGGAGCTAATGCCCCACTTTGTGAAAGATCTGTTTAGTGAGGGCACAAAACAGAGTGGGGCTTTTGTGTTTCCAAGACAGAAAAGCTACACGGGGAATTGTGCAGACTTCTGTGTTATAGGACAAAGCTTATCTAGCTGATGGCTCAGTGAACTCCATTAATCTAGCAGTCACAAGCCCTGTTAACAGACAGTATAAGAAATAGGGAATGTGTGGAGTAATCCAACCCGTCATACTTTCGCAGTTGTAAGTTTAGGGCGGTCATGAGCCTGAGGTTACATCCCTAACAGTCATGTTTAATAGTGAACCCTGATGGATGTATCCTCCATCAAGCCCATCTACTAAACATGACTGGGGATGTAACTTCAGGTGGAGGACCGCCCTAAACTGATAATTTCATTTCGTGCTCCTAAATTGTTGCATTAGAAGACACAGGGTACATCTGTACTTGTATGAATGCACCATTATTACTACGGATTAAGTTTAGTACCTCTAATATGAGGTACTAACTAAACGTGCAGTAACTGGTGTTGTTGTGCAGTAGTGCCAGCACGTGGTCTTTTTGTGATGCTTAATGTGCAGTAGACTAATTCTACTGTGCATTAGCACAGCTTTTGCCATGACACACTAATGTGCAGTAGAATTAGTCTACTGAGCATTAAGCATCTTGTGTAGATGCACCCATAGTGTATAATAGTTCCTCGTTCACTTTTTTTACACCATTATTGACTTGGTAGACATCTAGCATATCTCTTCTCTTTTTTTTTCCAAGCTAAAGTCTGCTAGCTTTTTCAGTCCCTCCTCACACAGAAGTTACTACATACCTCTGATCTTTTTTGTTTCCCTTTCTCTCTTCCTCTTGCAGTTCTGCTATATTGATTGGAGATGGAATAACCAGTATAGCGCACAGTATTCAAGATGTGGGTGCATCATGCATCTATATAATGACATAATGATGTTTTCTCATTTGTTTTCGAATCATTTCCTAATGATTCCTAGCATTCAATTTGTTTTTCTGATCGCTGCTGCACATTGAGATAACAGTTTAGAGAACTATTTACAATGGCTTCAAGATCTCTTTCCTGAATGATAATGGTTAATTCAGAATACATCACTGAGTATTTATAGTTAGGGTTATTTTTTTCCAGTGCATTACTTTGCATTTATCTGTGTTGAATTTCATCTTTCACTTTATTGCCCAGTTCTGTGAGAACTTCCTGTAACTCTTCACCATCAGCTTTGTATTTATCTATCCAGAATAAATTTGGATCATCTGCAAAATTTGCCACCTCACTATTTATTCATTTTGTCAAATGCTTTATGAGTATGTTGAAGAGAACAGATCCCAGAGGAAATACTTATCTTACTCCACTGTGAAAAGCGTTTGGTATGTTGTCTGTACACTGCCTTTAGGACCTTTGGAAAAAATGTTTTAAAAAAAATACAACCCACTAAGTATAAGATATGGGAATTATTTTTATTAGTGGCAATATTCATATGCAAATTAGAAAGTGTTCATGCTACTAAGAGTAATAATGATTGTGTTTTTAGAACAAATCAATTACTTAAAATGTTTAAAAAATGGAACTAGCCAGAAGTGAGAGAACTGAATGATCTATGTGTTTTATGCAGCAAATATTCAGTGAATTGTAGAGGGTGAATGACATGTCCGATTTCTACACCTATGCTAAACAATAAGGCAAGAGTTTTTCATCTTCCACTCTTTCTGGCTGTCTCCTGCAAACACTTTTTATAACAACACCTTTTCAGTCTACTTCAGACAATGTAAATAAATAAATGGAGGAGTAACGAGCTCCTTTAGCACCTGGGGTGGGGGGAGAGGAGGGAGGGCCATGTGGTGTGCTGATTACTGGAGACCAGGAGTGAGGGCAGTAGAGTGGGAGCTTAGTCTTACCTTCCCTTGTTCTCCACCAAGAGGAGGCTGATGCTGATGCTGCTGTAGTTGTGTTGGCTTCAGTAGCAGCAGCTCCAGGGTGGGCTCCCTAAAAGCCATCCCTGCTCTCTTGTTTACACCCCCACAAATGTGTTACTGGATGTAGGGCTGTGCCTGCTGTGGCAAAGGCTTCATGGGGGGTGGGGAGGGAGCACCATTCTGCTTGTCCCCTGTCCCCCAGATACATTGCTTGGTGTGGTGACATCCTGCCTGGTTCCTACAGATTTCATGGATTGGGGGGGCAACTCCAGTTCCTCTCAATAGTTGGCTGCTTTACTCACCCTGTCCTACTTACGCTACTGTAAACAATGGCTAAAAATGAAGCGGGGAAGGGAAAGCCTGGATTTTTTTATCTGTGGCCTAATCTGCTTTTTGTTATAAATAAAGGCTGCTTATCATCAGAGCCCAGGATGATACTTTGGCAGCTGGCAGCTTAACCAAGTCATTTCAGTTGTTATTTCCTCCCTCCCCACCCATCAATGAGTAATTGCTATGAAATCTTGACCCTCTTATCTGGCCCGTGGAAATAGCAAAGCCTAATTCTGTATGTGCATGCGCACACATGTGTTCTCACAATGGGTTCTTGTACATGTGATGAAATTGCCTTTTTTAATGATTTAATTGCATTGCACATTACACGTGCGGCAGCGTATTGCAATTTAATTTTGTCACATTGTACATGTACATTGCAATGAGCTGCTGCACATGACTTTGTTATGTAGCAAACTGAAACAAATCCTGATGTATTTTAGTTTGCTGCCTAACAAATTGTATCAAGACATCCATCTCTGAGCCGACCTGGGCTTTCACTGCCCCGTGTACCATTCCCACTGCCTTCTCTGGCTGCCAGCACACCAAGCTTGCCCCTGGGGCAGCACAGGGAGATGGCAGGAGGGCAGCTGGGTGTGCTGGCAGCTGGGATTGATGAACAAGGTGCTGGAAGCCTGGAGGGGTGCTTGAATAGCTTGGGCTTGGTAGACTTCCAGTGCTCCATACACCATCCCTGTTGTCTTCTCTGGCCACCAGCACACCCAACCATCCTCCTGCTGCCTTTCCACACTACCCCAGTGGCAAGCCAGCCAATTCACAGGTGATCCCGGGCAGTGGGAAGCAGGGGAGGGGAATAGCAGTGAGGGGCCCTATCCTTTTTTTTTTTTTCCAGTGGAGCCTGCCTGCAGTTGAGGGATGAGCTGCCAGGGGGCCCTGAGCTCTTGGGGGACCTGGTCCTTCCCTCCACAGTGGTGGTGCCCCCTGGGGCCATCCAGGTAGGCTGCCCCATCTTAGAGCCAGCACCTCATCTGCTAGAAGCCTATGTGGGCAGACCCGGGAGGTGCTGTCACTGTAGAGGGAAGGACTGGAGCCCCCCACAGCTCGGGGCCTGCTAGTAGCTCGCCCTGGTATTCACTGTTCCATCTGTTGCCAGGTTTTGTAGCCCACTACATGCAAAGGGTCAGCCAAAGGGGTCAGATGCTGTACTCTGGCTACTCTGCTATAGAGAGAACAGTATTCTTTAAACAAAATGCAGTAAACCTCTCTACACTGTGAGGACAGCAGAGTCAAGATTACCATCCTGTCTCTCCTTTTGGCATAATAGTGATTTCCACTTCATGCACAATGTTGGATTTTTTTTATTTCAAAAGTTTTATTTAAATATCTTTGGGGAACAGTTGAATTAATGGTTAATTTCATAGTCATCCTCTCTGTGATGTTGCTTTTGAAGTCAGTCACCTTTTATCTATTTACCATAGTTTTTTTGGTTTTGTGTGGTATTTTTTTAAAGCACCAATTTATACAGCTTAAAAATACATTAAGTGGCAGAAATCTGGAGACAAATGAGTGGCTCCTTTTCCATTGCTTCCCCTCTGCCCTCTTGTTAGGGAGGATGAAGAAAGAATGCTTAGGGCAGCAACAGTCTGGATATTCCAGCCTGAGACATGTTTTGTTTTCCTTTGCTCAGCCTTGTGGACTTGGCAATTTATTCATGAGCACAGTCAGGATCAATGCTACAGTTTGTTGCATGCAGTCTCGGTATACAGACACTTCATTTATATTCTGGATGCTGTCTTCGTTCTCACTCAGAATGTCATTTGTTGTCACCCTTGGAATACTGGAACTACTTCTTCAAGGCTCTCAGTAAGCAGGAAAAGCGCCATTTGTTTGAAAATTAAATGTATTTTTTTTTTTTTGTTAAGATGAATGCTGTTACGCTTTTAAGTCTTCAAAGGCAGGCACAGAAATTGCTTTTAAAGATACAACCAGGGCCGGTAAAATTTTATGGGCTCCTGGCAGTCACTACATATTATTAGAGATTGATAGTAAAGTTTAACAAATCAGTTAAACTGATGGACTGTGCTGCTTGAAATGTGACTTCTGCAGCTGCAGCAGAATAGTGTCTGTGGGGATCAGCTTGAACTTAATACTCTCCATTTAAAAACATCAATAATTTCCCTTTTAATTGCATGGATTTAACCTGATTTGAGCTTGTGGATGAGTGTCGTAATGTACCAGAATGCTCTTAGACAACAGGAAGCTGAGTAGCTTCCCTTTGTATTATAGTGTGTGGTAACTTCTGAGATTTCCCACATTCCCCCTCACCTCACCCGCAGTGCACCCATACCAAAGCCCCTCATCCATTAAAGTACTTAAGCTCAGGCATTAATTGAAGCATGGAAGAGAGTCCTGGTTCCACTGCCATCAGCTGAGCCTGAGCCCAGATTTCATCCCTTCTGTTTGAGAGCTGTGTTACATTCACATGAAAGAGAACCAGGCATGGCTCAAGCTGAAGCCTATCAATGCTAGATTAGAGGATAACTTTAAGTATACCATGGGATGTTGTCATCTTCAGAAACTAATTCCCCCAACCCCTGCAGCAACCACACAGAGCCTGAACTTGGTTCCTTCTGGTATCACAGCAGCACACTTCTATGTCACGTATACTGACCATGCTATTCCTTCTCTTGACTTTTCTTTTTTAACCTGGTACTAGATTTCCTTCATCCTCTGGAATGGGTCCAAACCATGATTCTAATCATGAGCTAACAGATAAAAGACTCGGGGGGGGTGGGGGGGTGGAAATTCAGGCCTGGGGGAATAGTGCTCTAAAAAAATGTTTCCCTGGTATGTTGATAGCGTTGGAGTAAGGTTTCAGCTTTGGTCCTGTAAATTATGGGTGATTGTAGGTGGTATTTTTTATTGGACCAAGTGTATAGTTAGGATCCCTGATATGTTGCAGGTTACTGTACCTACATGCACCTAGTGTACCTAGGGGTCCTCGATATTTGGGGGAGGGTTGTTATGCCCAAATTAACAAACGGATTATATAAATTAATAAACATGTATATACAACAAAGGCATTCTGCTGAAATGCTCCTATTGGAGTTGAAACCACATTGATGATTTATGTTCTACTGACAGGAAACTCCCTAGCTATATAAAAGACACCTTTTATGTATACATCAGAAAGACTGCAAGCAGTGGATGCCAGAAAACTTCACTGAAATTATGATGTAAAGTGCTTGAGATACTGCATATAAAAGGAGATTTGACTTTAGAGAGGAAACTGAATTCAACTTCTGAATTCACCTCTATGGTCAGCAACAAGATAGCCATACCCTCATTTCTTCCTCCTGTTTCTTTCACCAGCTCAGTGCTGCATATGATCTTACTAGTAGTACCTAAGTTACCTCCCTTGTCTCTCTTGAAGTGCTGCTATAAGGATGGCTTATGATTTAAAGTCACTGAATTCACTAAGGGAAAGGAAATCACAGCGTTGCCAGCACTTGTCAGGAAGGTTATTGCTTGTTGACTCCTGGGAAGCACCGATTTTAATATTTAGGAATTTTAAAAGCATGTTTATGGGAATTGTTCAAGCTCATTTGCTGCAAACAATATAGCTTGTTAAACACAACAGTAAGGGAAGAAAAGAATAGCCAGTATATAGTCTTTTCACATATTGATCTATATAGCTATACACCAGGGGTGCTTAATACCTGGCCTGCATGTGAGATCCAGCCCCTGGCATCACGTCATTGAGCCTGCTGGGCTCTCCACAGGCCTGAACATTTGGCAGTAGGGGGAAACTTGGCAGTCAGTGGCACCACACTCTGATGCCAAATTTCTGGACTCTGCAGGAAGCCCCGCTGGCCAGATGGCATGGCATGCAGAGCAGCATGGGGCCTGATCCCAGCGTGCAGGAGCAGTGTGTGATGCCAGGGCCTGATCTCAGCACATGAGGGCAGGCAGGGCAGTGTGGGGCCCAATTCTGGTGTGCAATGCCAGCAGGGCTGGTGCAGGCAAGACTATGTGCAGCACCATGCAAGGATGGCTCGGTGCCCACTCCTGGCAGGCAGATGTGACATGAGGCCTGATTATAGTGTTTGGGGGTGACATGGGCCTGATCTTACTGCATGGGGCTCATCCTGGCAGGTAAGGCCAAGTCCGTGCCAGGGTGTGATCGCAGCATGTGGGGTATAGCTGCAGCCATGTGGGGCCTGATTTAGGTGTGCAGGGCCAGGTAGAGGCAGTGAGGGTCTGATCTAGGGTACTAACCTGCCTTGTGCTACTCCTCTGGCCTGCAGGACCAAAAGATTGAGCACCACTGTTCTACACTGTACATATAACAAGGGCAAAGCTCTTTCTGAATGAAATACTGGAGAACTTCCATTAATTTTAGTAGAGGCAGGGTTGTCCAATAATATCTAGTGTGTTTTTATATCACTCCTGAATTATCTTCCAAGTTTATCCACTGAGTAGCTCAAGTAACAGAGCAAAATATATCTGGACCTTTCTACAGAATGTTAAAATCCCAGCACTGAAAAACTTTTATAAATAAACTTGTTTGGGGAAATAAGACACCTAGATTTTAAAAAATCCATCCTGCAAAGACCTGTCTCCAAACCAGAAGTCTGAGAAACTTCTTTGAAAACTGAAAGAAAGTGCAAGTTTTATGATAATAGTTGAGGATAAGTATGGACTAAACTTGAAATCTAGAAACAGTAGACGATAGTGAGCTTTGGATTACGCAGAGTTCTAAGGAAAAAAGAGGGGGTGAATTCTTAAGCAGGTTACAGGTGGAGATGAAAAAACAAAAAATAATATTGACTAAAATATAAAGAAATTGCCAGAAACCAAAAGGAAGAAAAGAAAAGATTACAAGACTCTCCTGTGAACATTGGCTTGGGTTAAAGAAATATTGCCGATGGAAGATAAATGCCTGACTTTATGCATATTTTAGGGGACAGGGTGTGTTTTTCAATGTTAAATTTGTTATTTGACAGGTTGGATTTGTTAATAAATAAAGTTAAAAAACATGAAATAGAAATTCACAATAAATCTACAAATGAAAAACATTAGGATGGAGATTCTCACATGGTACAGTGCAGTGGACTTTGTGGGTACCACATTCCCTAAAACCATCATGTGACCAGACTGAAAAGGAAATAAACACAGTGTGATGCATACCTTCCTCTTCCCCCTACCTTGTATTTAGGTGGAATTTCTCCTTCAACCCTTTCTAATTAAGTGAGCGTAGGCAAAGTTGTGTTACTATAGTAACAGATTACACAATCTCTAGCATTTATTTTAAAGTTATTGTCTTCTGCAGTTAAGGTGTTTCACTAAAACTCCAAAGAAATATAACAATAATAGTTCAGGTTTCTAGTGCCTGTTATCTCAGTGGACTCCAGGGTTGTTTCCTAAAAGTCTTTAAGCAAGTTTTATAATGGTCCTGTGAGGCAGACACTGCATACATTGATATAACCATTTTACTGATCTGCAAATTGAGACACAGAGGTGATTCTCATTTTGGGGGTGCTTAGTGCCAATGTCAGTCCGTTAACATACATTAAAACTGCCTTGTGTTAAAAAGGATTTTACCTTGTGTTTAGTTACTGTAGGTTAGCTAAAGATAATACCTTCCCCCCCAACTACCATTTTATCACTCTTAACTACCATTCTGCTATGGAGCTCCATGATGAGCTGTATGTTGTATTCTAGGTGGTTGCTGAAACTTTAATTTACCCATTCATTTCAACCATTCTTCCAGCTTCAGCTGATTTTTAAGGAGCTTACTATTTACTTGGAAACCTTTCTTACTACCACTGTCTCTATTTTTGAAGTATCTCTTTTAGTCATCTTCTTTTCATGACCAGGCTGGACAGTTTAATTTGTATATATTTAAGCATAGGGGCAAGGTACCTGCAATGTCCTGTAGAGTAGAGCATGTATAGCCCTATATGCACTTGTGGCCACGTTCTGATCTCAGCTACACTTGTGGAAATTTGAATTCACTTGACTGCAGTGGAGCGAACCTGAACTTGCTACTGGGTAGCCAAGATCAAATCGGACCCTGTTCTTGCTGTGAGATGTTATTCCTATGTGTACTAGAACCACTTCCAGGGCAAATTTGAAATCTGTTAGTTCCACTGGAGGTTTTTGGGGGTTTTTTTTAATGATTTTAGCGGTCGTTATATTTTGCAGTTCAGTTTGTGCTGCTCCCAAGGGTGCTTGCAGGAAGGCCGTTCTATCAAGTTTTATTTGATTGATGAAAACTTATTATTTGTTGTGGAGCAGAAACGAATAAATTGCTGCTGGTGCTTTCAATTAAAGGACATCAAACTTTCACTAACCAAATAGGGATGAAACTTGCAGCTATTTCTCCTTGTTCTTTTTTTTTTTTCCCTGTAGATCCTACCTAGGTTCCATATAACAGTATTCACGGTAGGTCTCAAGTTTGTTATGGAACAGGTCAGTATCCTGTTTTATTGTCTTTAGGCTTTTCCTAAATGTGATTTTTTTTTTAAGTAGTTTTACTTTGTCTGCATGAACTGCTACATCTGGAATGAGCAGAAATCCCATGAGATCAAAACCTGACTGAAATTAATGGGAGTTTTACCATTGACTTCAGCAGAGGCAGACTTGCACCCAATTGGTTAGTGTGCTAATTAGTTTACTGGACTCATTTTTAAAGTCTAGAAAATGGTAAGAGCTCTAAAAGTAACTTGTTATTAAGACTTCTGACTGTCAGAAATAATATGGGTTGAAAACTGCAAGTTGCTAATTTTTCTCATCATCTACCCAAGTCAATAGGACCTGAGGATGCTCAACACTTACGGTACATTGTAAGACGAAGCAACATGTATGTTAATTCCACTAGGAGATACAGGGCTAATGGGTGCAACAGATCAGAATTGTAAAGGGAGCTGGCATGGCATTTGCTCACAATTTATCTAGTAGTTATCAGTCCCTCACAGTTGCAAAATCTAAGGCTGACCAGGTTGATTAAAAAATTAAATTGGGGGAAAAAATTGCAATGAAAAGATTATTTTGGTACTTGAGGTGTTAAATAGCCGTTCATGTAGCACATAATAATAATAGCTTATCACAGTGGGGCTTAACCTCTAGCTGACAGGCTGAATCTGGCCCACACAGCTCTCCATGAGTGCATCTACATGTGAACTTAATTGTGCAGTAGACTAATTTGCTGCAGCATAAAAGTGTCACAGGGCGCATCTACACATGATGCTGTGTCACCATCGCAATGCACTATGGCAACGTAGTGTGAGCAGGCACAGACCATGATGCCTCATACACACTGCCATAGTGACACGTTCCCTCGGTATAGTGTGTCACTATGGCAACGTAGGGACTAAAAATAACCGTGTGCTGCTGGCACAGAACAGTAATGGCTATTACTGTGCCATCATTTAGTACTTCCATTCTAGGCTACAACTTAGTTTAAACTCCCCCCCGCCCCAGGTACTTGTGGTTGCCGGTGCTGTCTGTTGTATGGGAGCAGGCAGGAAATGGTTATCCTGCCTGCCTGGTCGTCACTGCCACCATTGGCTCTGCTGCTGTCTGGGTGGGCTCAGCCCAGAGAAGAGCAGAAGCCCAGCAGTGGTGGCATCGTGGGACTGGGCAGGTAGGTTAACCCTTCCCTGTCTGCTCTCCTGGGAGCAAGTAAGCAGGGAAGGGCTGGGGGGAGCCACAGGAAGCAGGGAGGTAGCCCCAGGGCAGGAAGGGAACAGGAGGAGCCCTGGGTGTCAGGGGGCAGGAGGGAAGCCTAGAATGAGGGCAGTGGGTATTCTTGCCCTTCAGTCCTCCTGGCCCCAGCTGGCCTAAACACATGACTGCTTCAAACTTGAGCTAGCACTAACACTGTGTGGCTCACAGTGTAACAAGGCCCTGAGTGGATCAAGGTTGCATTGCCAAGGATGGAGGGAAGGATTTTGCAGTGAGATGCAATCTTATGAGAGCTTGGAAGAGATTTTTGGCTATGCAGATTGACAGGAAAGGCTGTACCAAAGAGATGTCACGCAGAAAGGATCTATACAACTTACACATAGCCTGGAAGAGGAGGAGCTAGAGAGAGAGATCTGGCTTGAAGTATACACTGAGATTACAGGCTTGAGTGATAAATATATTCCTAGTGCTGGCCACTAACTGAAGAGGAGGTAGTGGAAACTTGGAAAAGGACTGAGAGTAGAAGCCCTCTAGCCTCAACAGAGGGGGAGCTATGAAGAGAAGTCAGAGGTCAGGTACAGACATTACACACTTTTACCAATATAAGTGATCGGAAACTAGTCTATACCATAACAGAACAGAAGTTCGGTGCACATGGACTGGTTTAAAAATGGCAGAACCCAGTTTAAGATTCCCTCCACCCCCCACCATAGGGTGAATATGTGTTCTTTTTGCTACCAGTCTAAACTGTGCCACTTACAGAAAACCACATAACTTAGATCAATTCTCTCAGGTTTTTTGAATGTCTGTACCCAGCCAGAGTAGCTGAAAGGAAAATGGGGCAAGAGATTTCTCTTCTTAAAAAAAAAAGCTGAGTAAAGGAAGGAATGAGAGTAGACATGACAGGGATCAGGAGAATTGATGGGACAAGCGAAAGAGAAGGAATGTGAGAAGCAAGGATTTCCTATGGTGATATATTTTATTGGACCAGCTGCACAGTTGGGTTAAACAGGCTAGAGGAGGAAAGGAGCTGCAAAATGTCTAAATCCTTCACAGGAGGAAAAGAGTTGCAGTGGAAGTCAAGTTGAAGGGAGGAAGAAAGTCACATTTTATTGTGTCTGTTTTCTCTTTGATTAAATTTGCAAGAACCTGCATTGAGAGGCACGAGAATGGGAGGTTACTTCTACCTTTCATTTTCCTGTATTATTCAATATTTCTGTGGACCTAGGTCTCCAAAGAGTGAAGGCTTGGGAAACTGTCATTGTAAGCAAATATAGAAAGAGAGTGAGTGTCAGATTTCATTCCGAGTTAAACAGGCCCAACCAATCTAAATGATGCCAGAGCACGGCCATGGGTTTTTTGTTTTTGTTTTTTTTCTCTCTCTCTCTTTTTTTTTTTTTTTTTTTAAAGAAAGTTGAGATAAAATATTACAGTACACATAAGTAGTGACAGAGGGAGGGGAGATTAAGAACAAAGATGAAGAGAATATAAAGTGGCAGAGCAAGGCGTTTTATAGAAGTAGAGAGTGTTGCGTTTAAATTAGACTGCAGAGTTCTGAGACTGGATATTTCTTTCCATTGAAATAGTGGTTTTGTACATACTTTAGTGGGCTTGTCCTTTTACTTAAAGGAGTACAATTATTTTAAAAATATTTTTGAGCGTTTTATTTTTGTGGCACTAAAATGTTGAATGTTGGCTGGGAAATAGAAATTTGGATTCTACCCAAAAGATTAATTAGAGCACAAGCACAAAAAGAAGTAAGTAGGTCAGGTAATCAATATGCTAGTGGGATAATTCAACTAGAACCACATTACTCTAGGGAATGATGGCAAGTTCTCTTTCTACAGCATTTATGATGTGTGCTTATCCAGAATATGCTCTGCCCAGCCATGGTACTCTAGCAAGTTGTCAAGTGATGAATAGGAGGACAAAGGCCATAATGAGCCAGATCTCGAGTTGGTATAGATCAGTATAATACCATTGACAAGTGTAATGCTATGGACTGTCACCTTTACTTGAGCTGAGGATCGAGTTCACTGCATCAATAAAGGAAATCTGTGTGGAGAAATCTATAAGCCTTTCATAATTCTGAGTTAGTATTTTCATCCTGTCTCACAGGTGTAAACTTAAAAACATTTTAGAGATTAACTGGTTTTTCAGAGACTTTAGCTTTTGTGGGCAACAGCCTACTGCTAAGCATCTGATGAGTGTCATCTATGAAAGTGATGCCTCTCAACCAGTTAGTGTACTGCTTTTTTACTTGTTTTAAAATAACACAGCTAACTAGCTCTCATTAAAACGACCTATGATGCAGGTCAGCAATATATGCATGTATATAGCTAATTTAAAATATGAGGGTCATCAAGATAATATGTGGAATTAATTGCACCAAGTGAGAATATCCACTGGACTTCCTCAGTGAGAGGGAGGTGAAGGCTAGTTCAGGAAGATATGCCAATCCTTGAGATTACAGCACAACTTCACATTGATTACTATGAGCCAACTGTGCCTAAAAAGATTGACCTTGTTTTGTATAAACTATTGGTAGTAGGGTTCCTGGTTTTCTCTGTTTAAAAATCCAAATTCTCTGATAAAAATTATGCAATTAAAATGAAAGACCACTATAGATATAGCATCAGATGAACACAGTGTTTTACTGATCTATTTACCATTTTATAGCAAGTTGGAAGCCTACCAGTGCTTCAATCACTATAATAAAATAAATTCTAAGTACCTATGTATTTTGGTGTATTATTATGGAGTATTCTCCCTGCCCCCTTCACTCAACAAGACGCAGGTCCTGATGCAGCTGTTCCCACAACTACTTTGTAGTGCTGAGCACCACTTATATGCTTGTACCTTTCCCCGCCCATGCTGTTGCCCCTCACTCCCAACCCACAGCACCTCCAGCCCTGCCAGTGCCCCTCACTTCTGTCCCACAGTCCCTCCCTGCCCCCTCCCACATGCTCCCTCCCAGCAGCAGTTCCCCCACACCCCGTACCAGGCCACGGCTCCAGTTGCAGCTGTCCTGCCTCCTGCTTTGTGGCTCTGAACAGTGCTGGCCCCTGCTGTTCTGCTCAACACTCCTGTGCCCAGTGGTTCCCATGCCTTTCCTGGGAAACCCTTGACTGGGGCTCAGAGACTGGACTGGGGTTGCCTCTGGCTGGGTAAGCCCTTTCCCTTCCAGGCCAGCCTCCCCCTGCTCAGGCTGCTTTAGCAGGCCAGGGGGGCTCCAGGCCTAGCTCTGGAAGCTGCTTCTATTCAGAGTGCCCCCCCAATCTCTCTCTCACATCCAACCCCTCCCCCACCCCCTCCCTCTCCCTCCTGAGTTGCCACCCACAGCCCATCTCACACACACATAGACCCTGCTGCTACCTCCACCCCTGCCTACTGGCCTATCACAACCCCCCTGAGTGGTTCTCAGGACCATGGGCCCTCTGGGGTTGGCAAGGCCTGGGCTGGGCAGCACAGCATGCAGGCTAGCTATGCCACTTCTCTCTTCCCTTCCCCTCCCTGCACCCCACTGTGCAGTGTGCCCCCAGTGTTAACTTCTGGCAGCCCTGCTGGGACTATCATAGCTGGAGGGTGGTGGGATGTGGTGCAGTGAAGTGAGTAATGGTGCAGCAGCCACCAACACAATGGATGGACAGTGCTTGCCTTGCCCAGCCCTGGCATTGGGCACTACCGTGGCAGGGCAGCGCCCCCAACCCGAGCTCCCAGCCCTGCCCCGTAGACACTTGGCCTGATGGGCAGGGGCAAGCATGCACTCCCTCCCTCTCTGCCATATTGAGCTGCTGCCACTGCTGGCCCATCTGGGCAGTGCCCCCAGCCCCACTGGGATTAGCCACAACAGGGCAAGGCAACCTGTACCCGCCTCGGCCTCAGACCGCAGCACAGGACAGGTTGATTGCCACCCACATACCCCTGCCCTGCTCCCCAGTTGCCCTGCCCCCCTGGCAGCATGACCCTTACCCGACCCACAGGGCCACACCTCCTGCCCTTTCAGAGGGGGCCCCCAGCTGCCCCCAAACCCCAGGGCCCAGTCCCCAAAAGCCCTACTTACCCCAAAGCTCGCAGGAGGGAAAGTGAGTCTGAGCCAGCCCTGGCTGACTCTGATTCTCAGGCCTTGCTCCTACCTGCTCCAGACAGGGCTTATGGTTTCCCATCCTTTTGCAAGTAGGTCTTGCAGGCCAGAATGCTGCCAGTTTGAAGAGAGCTGTTTGCAAAAGGGGAAACCCATATTTTCCTGCTTCAAAGGGGAAAATCTGCATTTTTTTTTTTTCTCCTTTAAAAGAGGAAAATCCACATTTTCTGTGTTTTTCCACAGGAAATGGAAAACCTGGATCCCTTATTATTTGTCTCTAGAAATGGCACTTTGTAGTGGATGTATGGTGTAGTACCTTG
>NW_017729025.1:132618115-132621859 GCF_001723915.1 Gavialis gangeticus
TGAGTCTGAGCCAGCCCTGGCTGACTCTGATTCTCAGGCCTTGCTCCTACCTGCTCCAGACAGGGCTTATGGTTTCCCATCCTTTTGCAAGTAGGTCTTGCAGGCCAGAATGCTGCCAGTTTGAAGAGAGCTGTTTGCAAAAGGGGAAACCCATATTTTCCTGCTTCAAAGGGGAAAATCTGCATTTTTTTTTTTTCTCCTTTAAAAGAGGAAAATCCACATTTTCTGTGTTTTTCCACAGGAAATGGAAAACCTGGATCCCTTATTATTTGTCTCTAGAAATGGCACTTTGTAGTGGATGTATGGTGTAGTACCTTGTTGATCTTTCAGGAATCATGTACTGATCATGATTGGAAAATATTGCTTCATTTTGATACTTATGATCCACCTGGTTATATTGTTTGCAATGAATCAGTACCCTCTAAATCATATTTGCCCTGTTGGGAAAATGTTTTCACTCACATAGGTGTAGTTAAGTGAAAAGAGACGATGAAATAAAGAAACAGCGACCCTTCTTTAATTAGCCAAGCTACAGAAGGGAGAAATCACAGAACACGTTTTTTTACACACATCAATAAAATGTACATGTGGTGAATGGTGGGCATGTAAGTTACATTCCCAATGTTTTTATCTTAGGGAGGATTTGGATTAGAAAAAAATAATGTGGGGTAAAAATATATTGCTGTTTTCATCATCGTTATCACCAGCATCATTTTGAAAGTTCAACCAATGGTGGTCAAATCTTTAGAGATTTTTTTCAGAGTTTATCCAAGTGTTTTTAACCCCAGGTAACATCTCATCTGAAACTGCCCAAAGCATAACTAGGATCAGAGAACTTCTTGGTTATGCAGAAGCCAGGTATTGCTGACCAAGTTACAATCTGCTTTCAGCTACCAAATTCTGAAAGCAAATATAGTAGCTAGTGTTGGAATTACTAGAATCTAGTTCAAGAACAGTCTAATGGAATAGGGCTGGTATGTGAACCTGTTTTGATACTTTGGATCTGATGCACCATAGGCCCCTGCCAGATGTTCAGGTAAAGGCATGATAGGATCTGATGTGTGATCCACACAATTACTTCATGCCATGTCACATGGGCATGGTAGGAGGTGTGATTTTTTGGGATCCAGCATCAGATTCAATCAGACCTAGTGCAGTGCAGTGTAGCTGGTGCAGTGGAAGCCTAGGATCACACAAATAGCAAGCTTCCATTGCTGGGAGTCCTGTATCTGACAGGGATTGCAGCCAGGGGAGCACCCCATGCGCTGTAGTGACTGGGAGTCCTGCAGCTGACAAGGCTTGAAAATGGAAGAATTCCCCATGGATTGCTGCAGCACCCCAGACTAATGGTGCTCCCAGCCGTGGCAGTGTATGCTATGCCTTTGTGGCTGGGAGTTTTTACACATTTTTTGTGGAAAAGCTTTGTGGCTTGCTCCTTGTTTTATCATGCCATTAATTGATTGAATGTGTGGCTGGGTCACAATTTAAGATTTGATTAACTGGTTAATGATGCCTTAAGTGTAACATATAGATGGGCTATAGGTTACTCCAGTTTTATTCCAATATCATCATTGATTTAACTGATGCAGAGGCAGTGTAACACTGGAGTAAACAAAGGACCTCTTCTAATTTCTTAGAAGAGGTCCTCTTCTAATTTCTTTGTCCACTGTGCCAAAGGCAAGATAAATCTTGGACCATGTTGATGGTGAACAGTTTTCTACTTACAAATGCACATCCACATACCAGTTTCCAGTGCAGTCTCATCTGGGAAAGCTGCCATAAGGATTAGGAATGGTTTTCAGCCTGAAAATTCATGTATATTGCTTTAAACTTTCAGTGGGGAGCTGACAATTTATCTTTCAGATAATCATCTTGTGTTAGGATGAACATCTTGCTGTAGCTTTTTGCTACATGACAAATCGGCTCCCATGAATAATTTACAACAACTGGCAGCCATCTTCAGTAAGCAATAACTTTATCAGTTCTAGTAACTTTTCAAGGTTCATTTATTAACCATTTATCCTGGTCCCATTGAAATCAGTAAAGTTTCATTATTGAGTTAATGGGATCAGAATTTGACCTATTAGAACAAAGTTGTTTCAGTTTCTGTGTTATTCTGAGGCGTAAGAAATGTGCATTCATGACTCAAGAAGAAGAACTTGCTTGTGCTCAGAATTATGTATCTAAGTATCTGAAAGTATAGACCATTTCACAGGTCTGCTCTCATAATGAAAGTTGACATTGTGGTTTGGACTACTGTATTCTCAAGAAATGATGTGCAGTGCTTCATTGTAACATATAATGTGTGATACATGACCATTCAACCATAGGTATCACTGCAGCTCTGCAGAAAGAGTATACTGAAGAAATATGATTTATCTGACTTTATCTGAGGTGACAGGCAAGGATTTTTCCAAGTACCTTGGGCCCAGAAGCTTGTCTTAAGATCCCAGTTTATACAGTTGATCCAATAAGATACACCCCATAAACAAACCTGCGTACATTCTAGATCATGATGGCTACAACATATTCTAAATGGGGCAGCTATGTCTTTCAGTAAGTTTGCACCCATTGCTATGACACACTACATACAGATGTACCCTTAAGCTTTTATCTGCCTCTGTGTGACCATTTTAGGCTTCATTGTCCATTGTTATGAAAACTTATGCTTCTCTGAACCAGTTAGTGCCCCTGGCCCTACATTTTGCCTGATTTCAGACTAACACAGCTAACTATATCTCATTGGGCACATCTACACATGTGCATTTATTGCCCAGTGTAACGGGGCCTACTGGGGCCGATCTCCACATGGCCCGCCCACCTGTTCTTGGGCTAACTGCCTGCCTTCTCACCTGCCACCTCACCCACCATGTCTTGGTCTTGATTAATTAATAGATACAATTAGGTGGGAGGCTGCCCATTTTCTGCCCCGCTGCTAGGGGGCGCTATCTGCAGCTCCATTCCTCCCCTACACCGCAGCCCAAGCCTCGCTGATGACATCATGATGTTCTCATATGTGCCAGTCCCCCACGATGGGGCCCAGAATCCTACTGTAGGACCCACCTGGGTTCCTCCCTTCAGGCGGACTCTGCCGCCATCATGCCAGGCCATATAATCGCCCTGCCATCGGTTCCCCTTTGGGTGTGGTCCCCTCACTGGGACCTTTGGCTCACACTAGCCCCAGCCCACCTGCAGGCCAGTCAGGACCCCAGGCCTCAGCTCTTGGGTGTCCCTCTCGGTGGGCCTCCTTGCCCTTCTGACCCTCCTGGTCCTGGTCCTGGCCCCTGCCTGGGCCAGTCAGGGGAAGCTCTGGCAGGCCGTGATGTATGACCCATACTCTTACCCCAGGGTCCCCCTCTCTGGGTCCTCCTTTACAGACGTGGGGAGCTGGGGTACCTCACACCATGACTGGTGCCTCAGGGTCTCTCAGGGGACTCTCACTCCCCCCCGGGCAGAAGGTTGTGGTGCTACAACCGGTGTTATCTTTGACCCACACTCTGCCTCCTAACGGTGGAGGACTTATTGGGGTTAGGGCTCAGCTCTCACTCTCTCTAGCTGAGCCCCCTCTCCCTTCACAGGGCTCCACATCGCCCTCTCTCTGGGGCTTCTGATCACTGCCCCCTCTTGCTGTGGTTCCATAGCGCTGCCCCTTCACACTGCGGTCTCCACAATGCTCATAACGCCCCCTTTACTCAGGATCTCAGGGCTTCCCTCCACAGGTGGGCTCAGGTGGCCGTAGCTGTG
>NW_017729025.1:132622455-132624384 GCF_001723915.1 Gavialis gangeticus
GCATCATGCAGGTATCAAATTTATGCCTGATTAGTTACTACACAGTAATGTACATGTGGACGCCTTATTGTGCAGTAACACTGTGTGTGTGGACTGGCTTGGGATTAACTTGAGTCCCAAGTCAGTCCCCACGCAGAGTTAATGTGCCTGCACGTGTAGATGTCAGCCCATTCCCACTTACTGCACAGTAAATTTAAGCCAACGTAAATGTACATGTAGACACACCCATTAAAACTATCTTTGACGCAAGCCAACAGTTATGCATGTATGTGGAGTAGCTTGCTTAATATATGAAGGTCATCAAGATAATATGTGGAATAAACTGGACTAAGTGAAAGCATCCACTGGACTTCTTTAATGATAAGGAGGTGAGGGCTAGTTCAGGAAGATATGTCAATGAGAGTATAACAACTTCACATTGATTACCGTGAGCCTAAAAAGACTGATCTGGTTTTCTATAAGTTATTAGCCCCTAAAAATGGCACTTTCTAATAGATAGTAACTTGTTGATCCGTGTCCATTGTTATGAAGCTGAATATTGGTGAGAGAACTGCAGCTAATTTTGGAGGTCTGGCTAGCCTGAGTTCCCAGCCATTGCTTATAAAGAGTAAGCCAATCTTGTCAGATGAACCCAGACGTAGGGTAGAAGTGAAAATCTTCTAGAATTATACGGATCTTGGCAACAAGGTACCTCAATCCTGTAAAAAATACTCTCATTTTCTCCTGCTTAGTTAAAAGCAGTGAATTCTGTTTCTGAATATTCATGTCTGCATCTGCTTTTCTTCTTCTTAGCTACATCCACTTTCTGCTTTTTGAAGTCACATGTGTACTTACCATTTATTACTTACAACTTGTTACAGAATGAACTTTTTAGGTGCAGGTAGAAGTGCAGCTCCTCGGTCTAACTCATGGCACTTTACGGAAAGCGACATGAGTTAGACCAATCCTCCTGACTCAATAGGTGTTAGCTGTTGGGTTGGGAGGGTGGGGGATGAAACTCCAATTTGGAGACAATCCAGGGAGAGAAGCTGTATCTCTGCAACCTCTTCCTTTAGATCTACCCACCTCCCCCAGCTCTCATTCTGTCTCAGGATGGGAGAGTGAGAAGGCTGAGGATGGAGGTCCATGCTGGGGTCTCCCCAGCCATGCTGGATTGGAAAGGAGGGAGGATTGTTGCAGAACAACCTTTTAAAGCACTCTGCAGCCACGCACTTATTTCATCATGGCTGTAGAGTGTTTTCAGGGGCCAGATCAGGTGAAAATTGTCACTTCTGTCTGTACCTGTTGATAACAGACTATCTCAGCCAAACAACATGGAGTTCAGAGTGCTTCCCAGTGTACAACTAAGGGTAGAACTTAGCCTGGAGTAGATAGACTAAAATAAAACAAGTAAATGCCTTCAACATGGCCATCAATGTGGACTTTCTACAAGAGAAAGTTTGGAAGTTAGACTGCCACTATATTTTAGTATCCATGTGATATACTGAGTCTTATTAATGTCTAAATGGTACACTAACATTTCTAAAGAAAGATAAATTTGAATGGTCAAGGATGAAAAAATACTTGAAGCAAATTGAGATACAACTGGGAAAATCCTGGTGTATCAGGTTTTCTTGAACGCTGAATAGTTCTCACACACAAGAAAAAAATTTCAGAGAGTTTTTCAAGGAACCTAAGCACTGCCCTCTTCTACGTTTTAGCTCGATAGCCTTTTTATTTCAGAGGTCTTTAAGAATCAAAGCCAAACCTCCAGTCACTACATTTTCCCCTTTCTTTTTGTGCAAAACTTGGAAAATAGCTTTAATATGCATATCTCAGCTTACCTGCTTGGCATTAATCTACCTGACTACCAGAGGGATTAAAGGGGTTGTTAAAAAGAGCAAGTGGGAAATGGACCAGTTGCCAGAGAGAAGTCTCTTCCAGGTAAAG
>NW_017729025.1:132624395-132636229 GCF_001723915.1 Gavialis gangeticus
ATGGACCAGTTGCCAGAGAGAAGTCTCTTCCAGGTAAAGGATTTCAAGGGATTTAAGGAAACTAGAAACTAATTTTCAGGTTCTGGGCAAAATTACTCAGCTGATTTGTCAAGCCTGGGGGTCTAAGATTAAATGGATATTAAACAGTTAAAAACCCTCTCTCTCTTTTTCTCTCTCTCTCTTTTTGGTGAGGGACATTCAGTCACTAGAAGGTGTTCACAGATAGCACATGGGCTGCAGCAGTGATCCTACTGGATGGATCTAAGATTGCCAAAGCTTTGATGGAAATTATAAGCGGTACATAAGATCTAAGAAAGCACATAGCAATCAGAGAAAAAGATTAGAAGAACAAAAACCTTATGTACAAAAAACAATGTTTTTTTGCTTTGAACAATCTGTTTTGAAGTACTTGAACTGGCTGCCAGTCACAGGCTTCTGAGTGGGAAGTTTTTGGCAGGTGCCAAAAACACTTGGGTCTATCATGTTAGAGGGGGGGTTGCAGCTTAGAACAACTGAACTGCGAAGTCCTGCCTGGAGATGAGAGAAGGTGGGAAACCCTGTACTTATGCAGTGCACTTGAGAGGGACTACCAAGGGTTCTAAGCTTGTTTCCCATACATGCTACATTGGAGGATTCCTGCGTGAATCATAAACCTTTATTCAGAGTGGATTTTAACTGATGGTAGTCCTGGTTACTTATAAATTCCACCTACCCTTCATGATGAATTCACTGACTCATACTGATTTTCCCTGCAGTAAAAGTTTAATTTGAAGCCGTCCTTAAATGTTAGCACTTAAAATACTAATTGTATTGAGTGAAATACAAGAGAAATGCTAATGCTTTGTGTTCCAGTAACAAAATTCAGAAGTTTGTTGTGTTACAGCATACAAAATAACTTTTTGGTCATCTGTTCATGTGTTGGCTTCAATGTAGGACTTTTTTCCATAAAAATCAGTGGCACTTTGATATGTTATTTTGGTATTTCAGCTATTGGTCTCACTAATAAAACAGCTTTCTCTGTCTCTTACTAGTGAGAATTTCACCAGCCTCAACAAGAATGCTCTCAAAGGGGGACTCCATGCTGGAGTCTCCTTGGGCTCTCTGGGATACCCTCCCCTTGAAACAAAAAAACCCCAAAGTACAGGCCACCCCACTGCTGGCTTTGGTCCAGGTCACAGTGAGCAGTGACTTCCTGGTAATGCCCATGTGTGCTTTCCAGATGAACCACTCGTACTCTCTTCAGGATGATCAGAAACTGAGGGTCAAAGTGGCACTTTAAACCTTGCCCCTGGGGGTAGACGGCTGTCTTTCTCAGACCCACTGTCCTGAGGAAGTTGCTGTCTGGGCCTTTGAGGTCTGCAGTACAATCTAGTAGATGATGACACCTCTTGAGGACCAACTTTGGTAAATCCATGTACAACAGTGCCAGTGGAGCTGTAACAGTTTGTACTAGCTGAGGAACCTGGCTGTGTCTTTAAGTGCTGCCAGTTGTGACATTTTCCATGACATGGGGACTGAAAGGTCCAGGCGCTGCCCAAATATGAGTCAAATTTTCAAAGGCATGTACAGTTTTCAGTAAGAGTTACACTTCTATGTGCCCGAGTCACTTATGAAATTTGGACTTAGGTTTATAAAATACTTAGATGCTTGTAAAATTTCTCTCTCATCCGTTTTGCTTACAGCCTGAAAGTGTAGAGTGGTAGTATCATCAAAACGTGTGCTGTAAAAGATGCTTTGCCTGTATTTTCTGAAGTGTTTTTAACAAAAATGTCTCAGTTGTTATTTTGTGCTGAAGTGGATTGCATTGTAGCTGTCATGCTCATTGACGCTGGTTAAAACTATCCACTTGAAGTGAAGTTAAGTGATCCACTGTAAGAAGTGGTGCTGTGGGCATTCTTTTAGTTTGCCACCATACTGAATTCCATAATTCATGAGTACAGACCCCTTTTTATACTGTGATAGAATAAGAACCTTGTAGGACCTTGTCACTTATAGGACTTCAGCTTTCCAAGCAATAAAACAGCAACAAAACATACATAGATCTACCAAGCCAAATGTGAAAGCATTGAGACAATTAATATAACTAAGCTGAACAATCTCCTAATACGTAACCCCAAAAGATTACTTATTTTCCCAACTTGGTTAAAGGATCCTCATAACCAATATTTTTGAAGATGAAAATAATGAGGTGAACAGATTTAAATGCATTGGGTTTCATGTTTACTACCCTTTAAACAGGGAAGATGTAATTTCGTAGCAATTAAAACTATTCTGTTGTTGTGTAGCTGAGCCCTTTTTCAAGGGAAATAAGTTCAATCAGGATTTATCTATTAGCTATGTAAATCCAAGAATATTAGAAAGGTGGTAGTAGTTTGTAAATAGTACCAGCAGTCACCTTCTCTATCATTCATCTAACTGTCATCTTTGTCTCGTGGTATTTTAGTGTAAGGATTTTTCCATAGCAATGAAAAAGATCCTTATAGCCAAGGGCAACACACAGAACAATGAGCACAGAAAATCTGTACAACCTTTGTAATTTTCCACTTTCCATTAATAATAAAATATTAAGGATGTGAGTAAGCATTTGTTGATTTTACCATTGGAACTGTTACAATGGAATCAAACTCTCAGGTTGTGCTTCAGTACAGAAACAAAAGGGCACTGGCATGTAAGGAACAGAGCAATATCCCACAGGAAACATACTTTACAGAAATAGTGCAGATCACGAAATTTGATTCTTCTATGTATTTGATTACTCTACAAGGAAGGAGCACATGTGAAAAGTGAAGTGATTGCATGAGTTGCTCTTTCAAAATTAGTGGCAACACCATTGTATGACATTTTTATTATCTGTATCTGTTTGTTAACAAACAATTCCAGGTTCAGTTTCCTAAGTCCTCACAACCTGGGCTGTCATTCTTCTCCCATTTAAGTGTACATCAGGCCTAACTTAGTATTGGCATAACTTTCCAAAAGCACTTGCAACTACAATATGACCTGGCCCCTCTTTGACCAGTCATGAGGTCAGGTGATTACTGGGGCTAGGGATAGACATTACACATAAACCAGTTTAAGTGATCAGAAACCGGTTTAGTCCTGTAACAGAACAGACATTCAGTGCACATAAATGAATTTCAAAATGGCTGAAACTGGTTTGAGATAAACCTGATTGCATGTAATATCAGACTTAACTGATTTGGCTCAAACCAGTTTATGTAGTGTCTCACCCAGACCCCTTCCTGGTTCAAGTTAAACCAGAGTTCCCCAGCATCCCAGATGCTTTGCAGCCCTGGACAGAGCTGTCTGCTCCAGAGAGCTGGGCTGGCCTCTCTGCTCTGGTCCCTGGTTGGAGCTCCGGCAGAGACGGCAGGCACAGCAGACTCTGCCTGGCTTCCCTTTGCCCATTCCCTGCCTCACCACTCGCTGCTCAAGCAGGGATCCCTCCCTCCTTTCTACTACATCATGGGCTGTAGACAACATGTGGTATTCTAGCTAACGCTGAGAGGTGTCTGTGACAGGCATACAGGAACATGTCATCTTGGGGCTTTTTGGAGCTAATCAACAGGTCAGCTGGTAATGTCCCTCTGTTCCTTCCTTGGAAAAAGTTGTTTAAGAAGAGCTTGAACTAATAAAAGAGGCTTTTGTTTTGCTGATGTGCTGATAAATGCTGTGTAACTATCCTCTGTGTAACTAAATGCTGTGTAAATCCTTGCTGACTCTCCCTTGCTGGCCACAAGCAGCAAGGGGGCGGGAGGAACCCTCCCTAATCAGAGCATCCTGCCAGGGCCTGGCCATGCTCCCCCTCAGCTCAGCACTCTGGAAGTGAAGGGAGGGCTGCTCTAGCACCCTTCAGTTTCTAGCCTGAGCCATTGCAGGCTTGTGCCTGCATTTCCTCAGTCCAGAAGGGATGTCTTTATGGTTACAAACTGGTTCATCCTAGCCAGGTTAGACTAACCTGTAAAGTTTGAATCAATACAGGCTCAGGGTTTTTGAATGTCTGTCCCTAGCCTAGGAGCCTTCTGGCTTCTTTGTGGGGCAACCAGGCAGCACAGGATTTCAAGTTTGTCACCTGTGTGCATGTGCATTCTTTGAGCATCATAGTGCATTCTTCCTCTGTTATCAGGATTTGGTTATGTGTGTTTCATTGCCTCATATTTTGTTCACATTATATTTTTCTTTTGTTCATATTGGGACCCATGCTAAAAAGATTATATTAACACACAGCTTCCTTCAAACAGTACTGATGCTTTTCTTTCTCTTCTGTGGTGACACAATTGGACAAAAAGGCAATAGAGCTGTGAAGAAATGCTGAACTGTAAAGTTCTGTGGCCTAACAATCCTTTTTAAAAAAATATTATCTCAGGTTTGCCTCCTCGCTTTATCATGGAATCCCTCAGTCCTCTCTCTCTGTTACTCCATAAAAGTGTCTGGACACGTCAACTCATCAATAATACTTACTTCGCTAGTCTGTCTGGGAAGCTTATTTCACATATTTATTACTGTTGTAGTGCATCAGTTTTAATTGTAGTAATTTCAGTTTCTTAATTTATGGATCAGATTTCCTATGCTGTTTTCTCTTTAATCTTGTAACAGTATTTATAGTTTATTTCTTTCAGCTTTATTTAACTCTCAGAAATTTGAATTAATGTCCTAAATCATCACAGTCTTCTGTTCTTCTGGGAAAACAAGACTGACCAGAAGAGATTCTTAAAATCTCAAGTTGTCTTAGTTTAGTTACCTTATATTTTTCACCAGTACCCCCAGTTTGGGGGGAAAAGTAAACAAAACTGATCAAAGAGAAAATAGGCACAACTCCATTGCCTTGTGTAGAACTTTGCTGCGGTGCATCAGCTGAGGATCTGGCTCAGAAATTTTAGATGCAGAAAAATGGAGAGACTTACACACCACTTCTTTTGATATATATTTGATCCCTGTGTTAATTTATTCTAATTTCCTCTCTGTTTTTTATGTCCTGACATGAAGTATTCACAGATTTTTCTACAGTAGACCCCCAAGTCCCTTCCTAGATCTTTAGTGTCCATGGCTGTTTTTATTTAATCTGTGCTTTCTCTTCTTTTTGTAATTAATATTTTATTAGATTTCTTTATAACAACATGCACTCTGTACATATAAAACAAGCAATATAACTTTAATAATAAACATGTCAGAACCAGCAGGCCCTGGAAATAAGTATCTTTCCAACTAGATGAAGTCCAGCTCCCTTCTTTCCTAGGCATTAGTGTTACTAATAAACAACAAGACAATAAAAACATCAGTTTCACTCTTCTACCTAGGTTCAGCTGGTCAGAGAGCTCCTCACTTAGAATTTTTTGATTCTAAAACTTAGTGCTTTCCTCCCACTGTTTATGAAGAATTGTAATGCAAAAAATAAGAGCCATTTTATCCATGACGATCATGTTGTCATAGGCTAAGTCCAGTCCTGTTAAATCAAATCCTTAAATGAGGCCATAATAGCCCCATATTCTGGACTTGGATTGCCTTGCCAACATTTTATGTAAACTTCTAAAAGCAAACACTAGATGTAATATACTTCTTTTGTCATCCTTTCTCCATTTTCTTTTCCAACCTCTAAAGTCCCACTTAAATTTTCAGTGGAAAAACAGGGCAAAAAGTATAGTTTTCACAATATAGCATTCTTTTGACTCTTTGGACCACAGTAATTACAAAGGTTTGAGAGATCAGTTCTCTGCTTTGAATCCAGAGCTGCAGGAGCCAGGCTCAGTGATGCATACCCATTTCTGTGTACTCAGTGAAGTGTGTCTGAGGGTCCTGAGATATGATTGTTCTGTTTCATACTCTGCTGTACATCTCAGTTAATTGATATTGATTTGGTATTTGCATTGCATCCTTATTAGATCTACTTTTGAGGCTTATTTTTTTCTTGCCTTCTGTCACATGCAAGACTCTAAATTTTCTTGGGTTGTTATTCCTCTTTCCTCCCTTTCCTCCTGTGGTGCAGGTAGGTATTTTCCTCAGATTACAGAGTCAAAATTTATGGTAGTCCCCAAATTGACCCCACTTCCTGCAAGAAAATGTACCATTTACAGAAACCTCTTGTTTTTAAGCCCCACCCCTCATAGATAGAACAATATGTCAGCAAGTAACATGTTTTCTAACAGCTTTCGTAGTTAGTGGTGTTCAAACAAATATAGGTTTTCTTAAAGTATCCCTTAAAATATTACATTTCTTCCTGTATATGAAAGGATTTAAAGGTGAACATAGGATCAAGGCAATAGTTCAATTGTAGTCCACATATTTAGCTTGCTCTTACAGAAATACCTTCTCCATAAATCTTGTTTGTGCTTTCTCTTGCAGAATGTTTATTATACAAGTAATCAGCAGATCCATGTGGGTGTTCTGAGTCCCACTATTGATGACGATGACAACAGATGCCTGGTGGATGTGAACAGCAGGCCCAGACTCATTGAATGCAATTATGCCAAAGCCAAGAGAATGAAGCTTTACTGGCAATTTACTCAGGTAATTCTTCCCCAGAAGGTACTTCAAAAAGTTCATATGGGATCAGCTTTAAATAGTCTTTTTTTTTTTTTTAATCAGCAGAATTAAAATTGATGCAACTTTCTTTTTTATATAAGAAAGCCAGCAAACCATGTTTTCTGTCTGATCTTAAGAGCAGGTATCACAGTTACAATAGCAGGTCTAAGTCTCCTGAGTGAATTTTGTCAAAGTTTATTACAGATAATTTACTGTGTTAGCCAGCACTCTAAAGCACTGCTTACTGTTAAGGCAAAGTTACACTTAGACTGTACTAAGGGAACTTAAAGTGAGAGCATCCGCATGTTAAAGCTTGTTAACTTGTAAGTGCCCTTTAAGCATCTCAAAGTTACATCACTTCAGACAAGGGTTAACTCTGGTCCATGCTTATTAGGGTAGCTTCAGTCTACTCCATAAAGATAAAACAAGCAATTTGCAATTCTTCCAGCATCACAGAATGCAACCCCTCCCCACTCAGAACAGGGATACAGCACAGGTGTCCTGGCTTCTAGCCACACTCCTGCTCACTAGACCTCTAATAGCAAAGTGACAGCTGTGCAAGAAAGAAACAATATTACCCTTAACATGCGAGTGCTCAGAACACGGTGTAACTTCAACACTGCTTAACACTGCATAGGTTTTGCATAGTTAAAGTGTAATGTGTAAGTTCACCCTTACAAAGGAATCTGAATTGCCTGGCTGAATGGTCACAATCCAACAAAATCCATTTTAATACAGTCAAATGTAAGGTAATAATTGTTTGAACAAAGGAGGTAGGTTTTACTTACTGGTTGGGATTCTCTTTTAGGAAGTAGTGACTTAGAGTACAGACACACAAACCTGTTACCATAGAATAAGCAGGGGTAGGGATTTATAGATGGATGATCATAGTGGTTCCTTCTTACTTTACCGATCCACCCCTGCCAGAAAAAAGTAAAGTTGGGTGTCTCTTTTGCTATGCTACTGCCCAGGAATGTCTTTATTGAGACCACACTTTGAGGGTCTTCTTCTAGAGGTCTACACGAGGAGCTGCAAAACAGAGACAGTGAAGCCATGCTCTCCAACACCTCTTTCTGTTTCTTCTTAAGGAAAGAGTGATTATTCCAGTTCTCCACCCCTGTCAAGAATTTTCACACAACTTCCTCTGAAAACCACTTTCCTCAGGCTTTGGCCTTCAGAACCCAGAAACATTTACCTCTATGTAGAAAGGGCAACATGAAGTTTGTACATCATTCCCTCCTTCCCCACCGTAGCAAAAGCCTTATTATGAGAACTTGACTAGTGCATAGGTCTATGATCAGAGTCTTTGAATCTGGGTGCATTTTACCCATCTGCTTTAGCCCTTGATTCATATCCCACCTATTTAATCACAGGTATGCAAAGCACTGTAAACTCATATATTTTCATGTAGTTTCACTTTTTATTTAAGCAACTGTAATAATTGTAGTAGAAATGTCTTGCAATAAACTAGAGCATCTACACTGATGCAGTTATCATTTGGACTCCCTAGTCAATCAAGTATATTAGCATAATTTTTTCTACAATTAATGCAAAATGTTTCTTTTGTTATTAAATAGTACTCAAGTGGCAATCCTTAAATATCTAGTCTGGAAAGTAAGTCCAGATTGTATCCTTATCTTACAATGGCTTACCGTTAGGGATTTAATGCACTGGTGCTCAAATTTTTCACTGGGTAAGACATATGGGTGGTGCCTAGTCTGGCCACAAGCCCAATCCTGCCGGTGGTCCTGATCCCACATCTGGAGCTGGCATGGTGGTCCCCACCCAACCACACTGGGGCTGGTAGAGGGCAACTGCGTGGGAGAAGGGGGCTTGACCCAACCAGCCCCATGGGGCATGGCGCTGCAGAGGGAAGGGGGGTTGGTCCAACCCCAGTCCAGCCTCATGGAGGGAGAGAGCATTGCACAACCCCCATCTGGCTATGCTGGGGGAAGGAGTTGTGGCCCAGTTCCAACCTACTATACTGGGGCTTGGGATTTGGGAACTTGGTGGTGGAGAAGTATGGCAATGGTAACTGCTACAATATTACCACCGCCAAATTTCCCAACCCATGGGGAGCTCTGAAGGCTGGGTGCCATGGCTTTGTGGGCTGCATTTGGCCTGTGGGCTGGAGGTGGAGCACCCCCAATTTAAATGTAATGTAATCTCAGCATTGCTTTTAGTATGGAAGTTCAGGCTGATCTAAATGCATAGTTTGAGGGCATTCTTTTAGCAGGTATTCAATGTTTAAACTGAATTTCAAGAAACTAGCATTACTTAATGTTGAGCTTGAACCATATGGCCTGGGCTTTTAGTGCCAAAGGTACCATTGTTTCTACTTCATACAGAGCTGTACTTTATATTTGTGATTTCTTTTAGCTTACATTTGTCTTTTGGCCCCATGTGTTTGCTGTTACTATAAGAGCTAAATTGACTCTTTTAATTTAATATAATTTTAAGGATAAAAAAATCTAAAAACAAACTTTAAAAATTTCTCTGAAGACATTTCTCCTTTTTGACCCCTCCTTTATTCTTTCTATACACAAGAAGATCATTTCTAAATAGAAACATAATACTTTGCTTCATAGAATCCAGTTCAAGTCCCCCAAAACAAAATCTGCCCAAGAGAAGTGGAAGTCTCTTTTTTTTTTTTTTTGCCTTTTATGATAAATTAAGAGGCAAAGGAAATAATTAAAGGCATGCTGTTCAGAAAGGCTTGTTTTGTTAATACCCAGTGTGATTAAAGTGCTGTTGTTTCTGAACACAAAATGCGATGCAAAGTAGTTTTTGCATGCTGTAAGCTACAAGAAACTAATGAGAGTAATCAAGGATTGCAAGGATAAATTGATGCATTGTGTTCTGGTTGCTCACATTTAATCTGGGAAAGGGAGTGCATTTCTACGAACACATTGGGAGCTGTCTTTAAAAATCTGAGAGGGGTCATTCTTTCTTTTTAAAAGCTCCTGTCTTTACTTTTTTTGGTTATGCAGTGATTGGAACTTCTGCATGCAGACATGATAATTTGTTGATGCTTATATAGCACTTGTAGACGTGGAGCTGTTGAAATATTTATATGTATTTTAAATGTAGTCTTTAGCTTCTGACTTCTCGGACCCTCCCCAAATTGTAGTCATATCCTTGTGCTTCTATAGAATCTGTGAGCTGGCCATGATCCTGACAAGGAAAGCTAATAATGCAAGTCATAAAATATGGGAGAAAGGAGAGCTGCCTCAAACTAAACTGGGAACCATTCAGTTTTACAAAGCTATAGCAGGGTAATCAGATTGAACCGGATTTCCCAGAACAATGTAAAATCAATGCATATGTCTATGGCTGAAAGACATTAATTTAAAGGTGAAATGGGATCTTATCCCAAATCCCAACAATTTGTGCTTCTTGTATGGCAGATGGCACAAATTTCAGATTAGAGATCTGATCCAATCACACTCTGTTTGCCTGTGCAAGGAGAGCCTTTGATTGTGATTCTCGCAGGGCACTAGGGTGTCTTGCTCCTTTTAAAGGCTGGAACTGCTAGGGAGAGAGCCCTAGCAGTCAGCTGGGAGCCCCAGCTGCTGGTTATCAGAGCAGCCAGAATGAGCTAGTGGGTCCTCACCTGCCAGCAGTCAGCTGACCAGAAGGGGCAGGGCCTGGCTTGTATATAAACCCCAGGCCAGAGGCCAGGAGCCAAGGGGGAAGGAGCTCTCCCAGAGGAAGCAAAGGGGAGAGGCCTGACTGCAAGTGCAGCTTCTGATACTGTTGAGGCACAGAGCATACCCTGGGTGACTTGAATTATGTTATAGCTGGGAGACTTGAGTTATGTTATAGCCTTGGGGCTTGCATGTTGATTTTGTTTATAAGACCGGTGGTTTGGGAGAGGCTATTGGGGAAGGAGGAGGCCTCATTGGGGCCCTGCTATAGTGTGGGGATCCCAGCACCAGTGTGGGCACCATGAGAGACAGGGCTGCAGAGAGCCCGGTGACAACCTGAGGCCTAGTGAAGCCAAGGCCTCGGACGGACGCTGTGGAAGTACCATATGTGAGGCTTGGGGCATGGTAAAGGGGTGGTTTGGAGCCACGTATATAGCCCACAAGGCTGGGGTGTCCCATGACATCTATTTTGGAATGGGACCCACACAGGGTCCAGGAACCCACAGGGTTCAAGGAAATCCATCAGGACTGTGTCCAAAGGGAGGCTGCCTTCATGTCCTAATATCATAAATCCATCAAGACATGACAAGCGAGAATAGAGGGTGCCTATCGGGCCAAATTGGCAAGGTCAAGGGGCTTTAGGGGTAACACAACCATCCTTAGGGACCCCATCCCATGACAGTGATCATAATCCTGAGCTTGCCTTACCATGGCAAGCTGAAAATTAGGTGCCTGCCAATCACCTGATTATCAGCTGGCTTGGGACTGCACTGGGACTCAAACAAGCTCACGTGTATACCCTGGAGCTGCCCAGTCATAAGCTGATTTTTTCAGCATCACAGCCAGAGAGCCTTTGCATAGTCCCCATCCAGCTAACGATCATCTGGTCACTGGCCAGTAGGGACTGCACAGAGACTGGTTTGAACCCCAGTGTAGTCCCCACATCCAGCTGACAATCAGCTGGTTTTGAGCCAGTGGGGACCATACAGGGGCTGGTTGGGGACCCCTGCCACTTATTCAAGTTAATGGGTGATGGAAACCAGTCAAAGAAATGCTACACATTTTTGTTCAATATTTTTGTGGCTGGTTTTCCTTTTGGTGGTGCCATTAATTGCCTGAGTATGTGGTGAGGTTACTATTTAAAACGTGATTAACAAAGTAATTATGTCTTAAGTGTAATGTCTGCTAGGGGCCTATGAGTTCTCTGCCTATGACTGGAATTTTTATCAGGAAATGTTCTTATCTTCATGCAAAACCCAATTTACATTCTAAGAGGAAGCATTTCAACCCAGACTAGAGCTAAAACCTGATAATGCCTCTTCATTTCTACCACTGCATTTATATTTTTATTTAAAATCAGGAAGAATCATATGTGTGAAAGCATGCAACTTTTTGAAAACGTGTCACTTAGATTTGATGCCTTGCTTTCTTTCCTTTACTTCCTATACAGTGAATTTTTCATCATATTATTGCTCATCATATTCACTCATATTAACCCTGTCACTCAGACACCAGATATGGAGACATTCTTAAGATACAGCGGTGTGATCAAACACTACTGTTGACCATGTCATTATCTGAATAACCATAGGTCTTCATTTCCTGGAGTTGTCAATCCAATCCCCTTTAGAAGCACCAAAGTTCCTAAAAAATAAGTGTAGCAGGGCACTA
>NW_017729025.1:132641229-132663784 GCF_001723915.1 Gavialis gangeticus
ATAAACCGGAGGACCAGGCGAGGCTGTAGGGGTGGAGGAAGTCTCAACAGGAGTCCCCCCCAGTAAGGTGGGGGTGCTCCAAGCGCCAGGGAGGGTGCTGTAGTCGGCGCGAGAAGCGCGAGTAGGAGCCTGGTGCGGGCTATGCGGGCATGGGGAAGAGACTCCGGTGCGGGCTACGCGAGCAAGGCAAGAGGCCCAGTGGGCACACGAAGCACGAGTAGGCCCAGTGGGCGAGGGTGTGAGAAGCGCGAGTAGGCCCCAGTGGGGCATAGGCCCAAGAAGGCGGGTCTGGGGGGGCCAGATAAGGCTGAGGCTGCCTGAGCCCCAACTGTGAGAAGCCCGAGTCGGGCATACGACCCTAGAAGGGGTCTGGGGCCAGGTTAGGCTGAGGCCGCCTGAGCCCTGAGCATGAGAAACACGAGACTAGGCCTAAGCACGGGTGAGGCGCGGGAAGCACAAGCAGGGCCCGAGTTGGGTGTAGAACCCTGCAAGGGGTCTGGGGCCAGGTAAGGCTGAGGCCGCCTAAGCCCCGAGCATGAGAAACGCGAGGAGCACGGGAAGCGCGAGTAGCGGCCCGAGTTGGGCGAGGATCAAGGGGCGCGGGCCCGAGTGTGGATGGCCGCAAGACATATGAGAGGTAGGCCCCAGTGGGGCGCTGCCTGGAAGGGGGAAGCCCCGAAAGGGGGCGAGCCCAGTTAGAAGCCCAGTGAGGGCAAGGAGCGCATGAGCGCAGAGGAGCAGGCCCCGGGAGAGGGGGCGCGTGTATTGAGGAGCAGGCCCCAGGAGAGAGGGGGCGCGGGTATTGAGGAGAGCCTCTACGGAAGGAACTTTGGCAGGCAACCGGACCAGGCCTGGCATAGCAAGGCAGGCACCGTGTCAGCCCAGAAAGGAAAGGCAGCCTCCTCTAAACACTTAAAAGATCAAAGACATGGCAGGCGAGATTGGTGAGGGTGCATTTTGACACCAGCTAGACACGGTAGCCAGGGGGCGCTAGGGGAGTTCACGGTACCCCTAGGGCATCCTGCCATAATAAGCCATAAAGAAATGTATGTGAAGGAAAATATATTAGCACGCAAAAAGGTGTCATTGCTGTATGAATAGGTAGCTCTTTTTGCTACAGTGTATTACTTGCTCATTGATATATGAAAGGGGAAGCTTCAGGTTTAGCTAAAACAACAAAAAAAGGTTTATTCTTATCCCAACTTCAAAAAAGTTTTCAGCATTTTTTCTTACTGATAACATGCTTGTATTTTTAAATACATGGCCCTTTGCAGAAGTGCCCAGTGAATTTGGGTGCTTCAATTTTTGGTGCACAACTCAAGACACATTGGAAGAACTTGGTTGTCACTGAAATCTGTCCATATGCTGTGTTCCACAGCTTTGACAGCTGAGAGCACTGACAGCCTTGATGCATATTAATTTTAGGTGGCTCTTGGAGTTCTTAATGCCTGGATTGTCTGCACATTAACACCTGAAACTAATTTTAACTAACTAACTTTAGGTGGATTAAAGTTACACCAGTCCAGGGCAGGTTTATCTCTGATCTGTTTCCCAGCTTGTGTTCCATTAATGTGTGGCCACTCCCTGCAGATGAGCTGCTGACATTGCAGTCTTCCAGCATCCCAGGATGCAGTGTCCCCTCCTCCACCCTTCTCTTCTGTATAGACAAACTTTCCACTCCCTGAACTCTACTGCCCAGGGGACAGTTCTGGCACCAAGCCAACTTTCCTTCTCACCCCCAGAGATGCAACCCTGTGCAAACAGCCTGCAGAGCACATGCCTACTAGCCATGTTGCAGGGCATGGACAGGTCCAGGAGTGGAGTTTATGGGGGGTGAGGGGGAACAAGGTATGGGCTGGGGTTTCCTTCACCAGGTCAGGGGCAGTAGCTCCCCCACAAGCACCATGGAAACATGTCCATCACCCCGCACACTCCAATCCCAAATCCCAATGTATTAAATATGAGACCTTCTTTAATTTATTTCCTATTTATTTCTTTTTAAATTCCTTTTTTTCCACAACTTTTTACTTTATACTTCAGTGGCTGACTTCCTCCATTACACAAATCTTCCTCCACCCCCATTTCCTTTCCACCTTCCATTTCATTACCAACACCCATCCTATTAACTCTCTGCTTCCCAGCTTCAAGTTCCTGTCCCTTCCCGCCTCCCCCAACCTCTCTCTTACACATCCCCAACTAGAGGAGGCATAGAAGCCTGTCCTGGATTCATCAGCCCTGTAGTGGCAACTCACAGCTGTAGCTCCTAGTCATACACCTGATTGCCAGCCCTCTAGTGGCAAGTCACAGCTGTACAGGTTGGGGACTGTCAAAGAAGGTTTTTAGCCTTACAGTGAGATTGCACCAAACTTGAGCTAGTACTAACACTGACTAACAGTTCAAAGCAGCTCAAAGTGCAATGTATAACAAGGCAATGAGACGCCCATAATCACAAGTCATGTGTGAACATCTTGGTCCATGGAATCTCCATGGTACAATATTTTTTGGCATTTTAAAAATGTAAATTGTAGTGGCATTAAAGGCTATAGATAAATTATCTCCCCTGTACAGTTATAAATAATAAGATTTGAATACATTATTGATGTTACTTTGGCTTTACACCAATGTAATTTTAGCAAAATTTGAGTCAGTTGTCTCTGTATAATTTGTCTGATATAAGGTCGTATTGCAGGTGAGTAGGTCTGTGTGACAATGAATGAGTTCAGTTCAACCAGTTAATGTTTCCTCTAAATTAAGGAAAACCTTTTGGTTTATATCAAGTTATAAATACTTAGGATCTTGCATATACAGTGTAGGCCTCACAAATGTAAAGTCACTGAGACTGAATGCTTTGTCACTGACATCAGCGTGAAATTGAGAACAGGAATATATGACATGGTTGCTTTGTCAGTTGTATAGCCTAAGTTATAAGGAGGGATGCCACCACTATTATTTACATCAGTATAAAACTATAAGAGAAGAAAATCTGAACATTTTTAAAGTGATGACCCTGTATTTAAAAATGATTGGTTCTGTACATTAGGACAGTCTATGGTGTTTTCTTTGCAAAGCCAAATTTTCATGGACCAGTCAAGGAGTATGAATTCTTGCATTATAGGTATATAATCCAGATCCAGCTGATGTGACCCTGAGCTTTGTAAATATGTCAAATGCAATGTGAGTTGATAAAGTGTAGTCTTCAGTGACACTCCTGCTTTCAAGGCTTCTTCAAGCATTTATATCCGTAATTATGTCAAATTGTGTAAATTGGTGCTGAAAAGATTCACAAAACTGGGTGTAGTGTTCAAGAAGTTTATTGCTTAGAGTGCCTGTCAGGTATTCTCCTAAGGAAATGTTTTTTTGCGACTACCATTATCTGGTATGAATGTTTGATGACAGCTTACTTATTTCAGTATGTATCACCACTTTTTACTGAATCAGAACTAAATTGGAAATTTTAGCAGAACAGGAAGTGAGCATATCAAATCTGCAAACCAAATGGGTCACAAATGTATTAATCTAAACAAGATATCAGGCAACCTGAATGACACAGGTCTGAGCTGTGATGAAAGCTATAGCCATGCTAAGCTGTGACTGGCATCCTTCTTTGTCAATACTAAATTATCTGTCCTAGGCCTCCTGAGCATGAATTATCACAGCTCTTTACTGGCATAACCAAGGTCACAATGCTATGGTCTCAAAGTGCTGAGGCCTTACCACAGAGCCAGCCAATTTTACCCATTGTTACTCTACCATTCTGCAGAAGGCAAGCCTGAAAGCTGTGCAAACAATTGATGAATTAATACTTGGAAATATCCCTCTAGAGCTGATCTATTATACATGAAAAATGTCAAGGGAGAAATAGAAATGGAGTCTGGTTGCAATTTCCTTTAAAAAAATCTTAAGCAGGTCTCCTTCACCTCATCAGCCATTTCAGTGGTTAATTCTGCTGGGTCTGAAAAAAAGGGAGAGGCTGCAAAGCATAAGAAATATGTTATCATCTTGAAAGGAAACATTTTTAAGTTTCTTAATATTTTCAGTTTTAATTTTTTCCTTATTTCTGAAACCAAGACTTCAAGAGAAGTGTTTTTCATTAAAGATTTTTAAATTAAACTAATTAAAATTAGTTTAATTAAATCAATTGAAGTTAATTTAAGTTTAAGTAAAATTAAAATTGATTTAAGTCTGTAAATAAAAAAAAAAAAAAAAAGATGACGTATAGAAGAAAAGAATTCCTTGCCACACATACAGAAGCCATGTAGAGGGTCACAGTACTGTTGATAGCTGAAGGGCCAGCATAATTCTCCTCACTTTTTTGTTTTAGGGAGCACATCCCAGGTTATACCACTACTAGGTGCCAGTGTCAAGAGCAGTGATAAGGGAGAGGCATTTCTAACATCTGTGTTAACACTTTGGGCCATAGCGTAACCAGGATTGTGGAAACTGCCATCTTTTAATTCTCACATTAGTCTGAATTGCAATCAGAGGGCTTGACTCGCTCAGTTCTTATTGAATACAATGAGAATCTCTCCAACAGCTTCAGTGGAATTTGAATTAGTCCTTTTGGGGGTGGAGGTTGGTCATTCAGTCATTGGATGGGTAGAGTCTCACTGACTTCAGTAGAAGCTGGTTGGGTGCAGCTGAAAGCAGAGTTGTACCCTTTTAAGGCAATTCCACATGCTATGCTTAAGTTATTAATTCAGTTCATGCAGAAATAGCATCTCATGGCTTGACTGATTCCAACTTGAAAGCTTTTTAAAAGCTCTATGCAAGCATGTACTGTTCAAGTAAGCATTCCCACACTTGCCTGGATAGATTATACACGACGCTGAACAAACCCTCTCAATTATGCCCCCTTTTAAAAGCACATTCTGAACACCAGAGTAACTCATATAGTAAATTATTCATTGCTTCCTCACCCTCCAATTACGTTTATCCAGTTCCTTGCATTCAGAGGCACCAGACAGTAGCTTTATGGCAAGCAACGGCTCTCCTTAGGGGCTTAAATTGACCTTAGTGCAGTGCCCCAGTACTTAGTGCAGTGCTGTACTACTTCTGTCTGTGTACAAAATTCAGAAAGAGCTCTGTGGAACGAACTGGCCCATCAGGGAACACTATGTTCCCTGCAACTCTCTCCTTCCCCACAACCTAGATGCTCCAGCAAAACACAGAGGAGGCAGGACCGCATTCCTGCTGCAAGTTGTGGAAACTCCTTGTCCCTGTCCCTATCTCTTGTGGTGCCAGAACGGCCAGACCAGAATTCAGAGAACTAAAAATAAGTGGGAACTGCCTGCCCTCAGCTGCCAATGATGGCGGGACACGCTGCCACTTCAACCCCATCAAGACACATACAAAAGGAGAGCTAGTCCACTATACCAATGAGGAAAGACATGCAGCAGTTAAATCCTGCCATTCTTAAGAACCTAAAGGCATCCATTCTTCAAATAACCACCAGAGGAGAAGAGCAACAAACATTATTGGAAGTCTAGAAAATATTACTTACAAGGAAATATGGGAAGAACTGGGGTAATTTAGGCTGGAGAACAGAAGGCTGAGTGAAGACCTGAAAGTAGTCTTCTGATACAAAAAGTATCATAAAAATGAGAAGGGTTATCAACTATTCTATGTCCATAGAGGATAGAAAGGGAAGTAATAGTCTTCAGTTACAACAAGGGAGATTTAAATTGTTTATTAGGACAAAATTTCTAAGTATGAAGGCAGTTATGTACTGGAACAGATTACCATAGAGATTGTAGAAGTTTTAAAGTGCAGATTGGACAGACACTTATTTGAGATTGTTTAGACAGAAGTTTTCTGCTTTGAACAAGTGGTTCAAAGACATAGGTCTCCTGAGGTCTCCTTAACACCTATTATTCTGTGAGTCTAATTCTAAGGCACTTGTTCTCAGACCTAACAAATATCTAAGAGCAATGCCAGGACAACATGCGAGTCACCAGAGCTGCTGGCATGAGGAACAGTTGTCAGGTAAGGGATCTGTACCTGAAAGAGCCTAGTGGAGAAGAAGAATGATAGACCTTGAGCTGGTGGGACTGAGGTTGAGGATGTGAGGTTTGCTGAATATGGGACCAGGAATATTGGTGGCTTTTGGGAAGGGAAACAGTGAGGGATGGAGACAGTATTTTATCCAAAGAAAGTAAATTGTGCTGACTGTCAGGACATAAGGGAGTAATTTTGGCATCACATCAAATCATCTGTTGATCACAGCTGACGTAGGACAGGAGGAGTCGCTGTCTGGAAAGACCAATACTCAACAGTTGCCTTAAAAGAGGAGCTGTGCAGCACTTAGGCCTTGGATGGCATTACAGCAACACTGTCTCATGCTGTGAGGTATTAATACTGATCACTGGTATTATGGGAGTACTGAGATTCCAGTTGCTGCTTTGGACAGCAAGTCAGGAAGTCAAAACACTGCCTTAAACTCAGTAGTTCCAAGAGTAATATGAGATTAATGGGAAAATACTGTGGCAGTTAAGTAACCAGGTAAATGAAGCTGCTACCTTAAATATTTTAGCATTTTTCATAATGTTTTTCTATAGTGCATAATTGTTCCCAAAGAAAGTGCTGCCAGAGTGAAATACTGTTGTTCTCCCCTTGCTTTAATACCACAATAAAAGATAGTATTGTTAGAGGAAGCACAGGGTGGGCGTTTATGTTCTGTATCTTTCCCATGGCTATATTTTGCCTTGCTGGAGTTTATTGTAATAAAATGCTTTGTTCCTCAGGTGCAAAAAGAATATATAGCCTGAAAATTAGTGCATATTAATAAATAATGATTAGAGCTTCTGCACTATCCAGCTACAGGCTGAATTTTGAAGCTCTAGGAATTTCATTAGAGGAGAACTAATATAACTGTTCCATACACTATGGTCCATTTGGGTGGAAGGGATTTGCTGGCTATAGAGCTTGGGGATTATTCCTTGTGTTTTAAATCTCAGTAGTTGGTTGCCTCACTTCATCATAGAAATCCTTTGTTGCCTTTCACACATGCCTTTAGGTGACTAATGTGTAGAAATGAGGAATCACTTTCCACCGAGAAGTAAAAAAAATAATCGGGAGTCTGATCGAGAAAGAACATGAGTCTCTATGACCTCGCAGGAGATACCAGGGAATGTTTGTGAACAATCAGTATTAGACTTCTTAAGCAAGTAAAAAATAAGAATAGCAACAACTCATAATGTTAACTCTTTTTCTGGGAGACAATTTTGCTGTGTTTTTTGAAAGTCTTCCATGCTTTACAAGCCCTTCAAAAATCTGTCATTTTCTGATTGAAACCTTTGATACACACTGTGCTTTATTGTAGTTCTGTCTGGTAGTTAGCATGTCCACTTTGGGTCATGATTGCACAGGCAAAACAGTTTTTTGCACAGTATGCTATTCAGGCTTAAAAAAACAAGTATTGAGAAGGTTTCCTGTGTTGTCTTAAGAAGCTGTAAACAAAATCTGTTACCAGTTGTAATTGCCACATGCTGAATTCTCCAAGCACAGGGAATTTATTTCTTGGGAGGGGTATAAATTACTCAGATAGTATTTTGTTGATGTTATATAGTGAGCTAATAAACATCATGTTTAAATAAGAATTCTGAGTGTTTTTCCTATGAAAATAAAACAAACTAGACTAAAAACATAAGAAACATTCATACCCTACACCTGTTACAGAGTCTATGCCTTTATAAAACAGTGCTTATGGGTATTCTTATGCACTGTTACTTTATATGTATAAAGCCTACAGATGTGCCTTACCTGCAGGGATTAAGGCCACATCATCACTGGTTTTGGGGTCTCATCCTATGTATGGAGAAGGAGGGGCACAACGCGCAGAGGAAGTAGGAAAAGCATGACCCCTCTGCAGTCAAACTGAAATGTTGCAGATACTTAATCTGAGGGAATTTACCATTTTTGTCCCAGAATATTGTCAAATGTTGGTGTGTGCTATAAAACCGTTGAAAAGTTCTCTCCTCAGGGCAAATTCAGTGGTATCATAGGGCTTTGCTATATATTATAGCTTTCTTTGTGGATTTAGCGTCATTACTGGTTCTGTGCACATATGTACATAAGTCTGTGGGTTTCTTGTACATGTGATTTGTATTTCACCATTCTGGATAGTGATCATAGTGTCTGTCTAAAAAGGAATGTTGGTGCTGGAATATTCAAGAGAGAGTTTGCTGGAGGAGTGATGGTTATTGAATTTCTGATGGAAATCAATCAGAGATTGCAGGTATCAGTCCAAATGTTGAAGATGTCATCTATATATCTTAAGTATAACATGGATTTGATGGTGCAGTTCTTGAAGAATTCTTCTTTCAGGTGGCCTACTAAAAGGTTGGCATATTGTGGGGCTATTTGGTGCCCATAGCTGTGCCCATGGTCTGGAGAAAATGTTGGTTGAAAGTGAAGTTGTTGTGTGAGGATGAAGTGTATTTGTTCAGTAATATCTTTAGGTCTATACTCTGAGTTGTAATCTTACTCTTGTAGATATGAAAGGCAGGCTTGGATGCCATTATGGTGTGGGAGTTGGTATATAAGCTGGTAATATCCATGCTGTCTAGAAGGGTGTTGCTGGGAAGGTGATCTATACTTTTAACTTTTCATAGCTACTAGACACATCTACTTGTGCATTAATGCACTTTAGGTAATGTGCATTAAATCTACCTCCATTGTGAGGTACTAGAAAAACGTGCATTAGCCTATTTTAATGCAAATTAGCTCAAGAGCATGTTTTTTTGTGATGCTTTGATGTGCATTAAAATATGCTAATGTGCATTAAAGCACACATGTAGATATGCCCAGTGCCCAGTAAATCTGCTACCTGTATGTACAGGTAGTAGAAAACCACACAGTAGACTGCGTGGTAGCTCTTGTGCATGGTTACAGTGTTACACTTTACTGTCCAGTAAAGTGTCTCGTGTAGACAGACCCAGTCGGTTTTAAAATTTGGATGGATGAGGAATTAAAGTGGGGAGGTTGGAAGGTTTGCAACTATACCACTGCACACCCCTGGATCCACCCCTGCTTGAATCTGTAAGTGACCTTTCACTCCAAAATATTCTAAGTCCTCAAAATCTGTAGAAGGCTCACATCTTCTGCTACTGATGTGAAATATGGCAGCTTTTCAATCATGCAGAGCATGAATCTGGAGAAATGAAGTATGCTGCATAAGTGGTATTTCAGGAACAATACTAATAAACAGTATAATTTCCCAACTCGAAACTTGGCCAGTAGACAGGGTTAACCTCCAACCTTCCCCCACACTCCCTCCCCCCATGCACACACTTGCAAAAAGGCCATGGGTTATTTTAGCACCAGGAATGCTCAGGAGTTTAATTCTAAATCTTACCCACATGACCACATCTCTAGAACTAGAATTGACCCATGATACCATGTTGATGTATCAATTTAGTACTGATTTACATGGAAGAGTGCGGTTTGCTGAATCAGTGTCACTTTGTGCTACTCCGGTTGCTTTTTGCCTATCTCTGATCCAAATACTGACCCAGCATGCTCCCTTTTAGCTTTGGTGATAATAGGATAGCCACAAAAAATGTTATAGGTAGAAACTAAGGCATTTCAGATCTGTACTACTTTTGGATCAGAAAGTGATGTTAAATGACTCTTAACTCACCTTAACAAATGATTTATTTTCTTCTTAGTGCATGTACAACTCAAACAATGTTCTCTTTACATCATATGTTTGACTTTAAATACAGGTCCAAATATTTTTGGACTTCTTAAAATATTTCTAATTACCCAGTAAGTTCCTACAATTGCTTCTTTGACAACTTGCACTCAGAGCTATTAAAAGTTACTTAGAAATATTTATAAATCTTTAAGTGTTTAGAATCTCTGTTATATTCTTCAATCAAACCTTTTGAGATTGTTACAAATGTGTAATGCTTTTGCATAATGAAAAAAATCTATACTTGCAGTAACCTGCCTAGAGATTTCACTCAGCTCTGCAAATAAACTTTACTCAGTGGCAACCAAAATGTTATCTTAAGTAATTTCAGCCTTGTACTAAGAGTAATTTTCTAGTAGCAGGTTTTTAATCTTCACAAATTACATGGAGAACTTGCCAACTAGAAAGTTCTCCTCTGAATGCTGTAATAAAAGGAGATTTTAGTGGGTGAATTTCAAGTCTTTTCCACTATTTCACATTATGCAACAACTACTCTCCTGAGGACTATGTTTAAGCTCCAAAGAAACTCCTGCTGAATTGGATTCCTGTACTTTTCCTACAAAACAGGTACCCTAGTCTCATACTTTACCATTTGTTTTTTGCTTAAAACATATTTTTAAAATGAAAATATTTTTTCTAAGCCCACATCATTTAAAAACAATTCTGATAGTCAAACTCAGGTAGGGTCCCTCTGAAGCCATATTTAAACACCTCTTTGAGGGGAAAATACTGCTTGTTGTTCAGTGTGACCAGTGCAAGGTAAGGGGCACATTCTGACTACTAGAAACAGTGTTCTTATACATAATACACAGGGCAGAGCAACAAACTTCGACTTAAAAGACTAATTTAGAAGCTATGGCTATTTTATTGACTTGCTTTATGACCCCAAGCAATATATCTATTTATGCCTCAGTTTCCCCATCTATAAAACATAAATAGCTCTTGGCAGGCATTTTGAGATCTATGGATCAAAACAGCTATTTAAAAGCTAAATATTATTTATTATTCCAACCTTCATACAAAATCACATCCAAAGCCTTTTAAGGGAGATGTTGGCACTGACTTCAAAAAAGCAGAAATCAAACTATCATAAATAAACAAGGTTTCACAACTGGGTCTTGCTGCTCATTTTTTTTTACCTTACAAACCTTTAGGACACAGTGAAAATTTTAAAAAATTGTCTTTAGACAGTCAAGCTGGGATTTGAGAATAATATATATAGTGATAACATAGAATTTACTATACCAAAGCATTTGTTCAGCCTCAAGACTAATATCTAGTCTTGCTACTGGCAATATCTAGTGTAATCAGACAAAGGTGGACATTTCCATAAATTACTTTGTAAATTGTGCAGGAATTATATTGAAGTTGCAAGAAAATTCCTCACCTGATATTAAATGTGATCTGTGTGTAATTTTCCATGGTTATGGGGAAAATAAAAGTTTTGAAAATTAGATACCATGGCCAAAAATCCCTTGTATTTGGCATAAATTCCTGCACTGGAGGACACAGTCTGTTAAAACTAGTCTAAATCCTTGTTCTTTTTGTTAACATTACACAAATTAATATATCTCTAGAACTAGTTTATCATGGTGTGGCACCCTCAGTTGGTGCTGTGGGTATCCCCTTGCTCCCTGGGTCAGGCCCCCAACTTTCCTGCCACGACTTGATGGGATTTGCAACTAAAAGGAGGGGTTCAGTGGTGTTCTCATCCCTGGGGTTTGTGTGCGCCCAGGGCCCTGCTTCTTCCAATCAGCTGACTGGGTGCAGGTGCAGGCTAATTCCCTTGTTAGCCTGCTGCCATAGTAACCTGCACCTGTGAGGTTTCTGTCTGGCTCTTAGGGCCCTCTCCCTAGGCAGTTTCTGCTCTTAAAGGAGCAGGTACCTTAGTGCCCTGCAACAATGTATGTTTTGTAAGGAGAAGGAGGACCTGTACCTTGGCTGGATTTTTTTTAAAAAATTGTTCAAATAAGATTTCTTTCTTGTCTGGAAGGCTGATGAATACCATGTAGTTAAGCACCAGTTCGATACACTATCTTAGTTTTGGAAACCCCCAACTTGTGTGATCGATTTGGCTCTATTTTATATTAGTTTCTCTGTATGAGATGGTAAACCCCACTTTGATCCTCAGGAGAATAGACCAATATATGAACCACAGCTCTTGCTCATGACCCACAGGCATGTACCATGGAAGGATTTACGTTTAGGCCCCTTGCGTTCTCTTTGCACCTAAATCTGAGTTCAGTGAAAGTCTTGGATAGGCAATAAAGTAGGGAGGGAGAAGCCATAAATGGGATATCCTCTCTAAAATGAACCTGCCTTCAGCAATTTCAGATGTCTGTAGAGATATGAACCAGCTGTTAATTGTAGTATCTGGAGAGGAAATTCTGGGCCCCCAGTGTTCAGTTTATATTCTGAAGTATGACATTTGATTACTGTTATGATCATAATGTGTATGCATATTTCTCGTTTATTGGTGCTTGTAAAAATTGGTGACTCTGACCCTCTTCTGGCAGTGAACTGGAGGGGTTTACCATACCCCATGTGAAGCATACCAGCTGTTCTAAATCTATACCCTTTTACCTGCATTGCATTTTCTTGTTCTTTTGTTATAAGCCAGGGGACAAAGGGAGGGATTCATCAGTTTTCACTGTAGTCAGATTCTTGATTTACTTCAGTTTGGTTCTGCTGGCTGTAATGTATAGGCTAACGTATCTTATTTTATTTTTCATTCTCTCATTGTATGTGTAACTCTCCAAACTTCTAACCGTTTTTTGTTGGTCTTCTCAGGACCTCCTACATTTTTTCCTCTTGATCTATTATATTTTTTAATTCCCTGCTATTCTAGATGTCTTAAGAGACATCTCAGTTCAGTTTCTGATAGCCAACCTTGATTTGGCTAATACATTCTTTTTTCACTCTAAAGCTATGTTATTTCTTCTGAGTGTCTCAGACAATGTATTTGTAAATAATAAACGGGGAACTTTTGGTAAGGATCATAGTCTTGCTTCTCTACACAACCAGCTGTTTGACCAATTTGGTTCCCTACAGCAGAATCCACATGGCAAGATAATTTTATACACGCAAATGTGACTTAATTAAAAGAAATGACTTGGCAAGAGACCTTTGTGAATGGATGTCACCTCTACATGCTCAGGGTGTCTTAGATGTGTGGGACATCTGCTCTGATGTGCTGTAATTACAGCGTGTCAGAGCCAACTCGATTAATTGTGTCTGATGGAGAATTTTAATGGTCAAATAAGCTTTATTTAAAGGGCCTCTGCCACCATTTTGAAGTGCAGGATGCTGATTACACAAGTTGCTGTAGGTGCCTTAATTAAAGCGGCTCCCAAGAGCTGCTCTAATTAAAGTGCCCCTTCCACCCACCCCCACAGCACACGTAAAGGCACCCTCAGTTAATAGTTCAGTTCACCTCTGTAGCAATGCCACAGACTCTTAGCCTGTACTGGGTTGAATGGCATCAAACAAGATTTTTTTTGTGTGTTTAAATTGCATACCATAAATACACCTTAATTTCTAAGTGAAACTGGTGAGTACAGTGTTTACAGGTTACATAGTTAGAACAGTATGTGGCCAGAGTACAAACAGATCTCATCCCTCAAAGGGATTTTTGCATGTACCTCCTGCTCACTGCTACAGTTTAGGACAGCTGGAGACAAATTTTCGAAGTAGGATGTAAAGAAGCAAACTACAAACAGAATCTCTTTCACTAATGAGAAATAAATGACAGAAATTGTCAGCATATATACTGCAGATCTCACCAGTATCCAATTCTGAAATCTCTACTGTGTTCTAACTTGCATCACTGTCAAAAATGTAATCTAACTCCTGTCTAATAAGTTCATTCATATAGCAGCAATTAAAAAGTTATTCAGATGAGGACTGAAGTCACAAGAGAGATGCTAGTCATTATCCAGCATGCTGTGGAGAGCTAGATTTGAAACCTGAGCAGTATCTGTTGTTACAGAGATGATGGCAATGGAAGTAGAACTCATCAGATCCTCCTGCCATCAGAAAGAGGATTTGCCTCAGTAAATTGCACCTGGGCTGTTGCCAGAACAAACTGTAACCTTTGATTTGGCTACCATTGCTGGGCCTGTATTTTGATAGGAGATCCTCAATGACAGCTTCAAGTTGCTGCAGTAAGAAGAGATTCTGTTACTTTTGAATGAATACAGAACAAATTCCTCAGAAAGCTCCAAGGTTGGGCACCATTCTGTTGCAAGTGTTTTGTTATGAGGTGTCAGTGAAGACACAATGACCACCTTTTGAAATGGACATCTTAGCCCTACTCTGGATAATTTCTCCCATCCCAAACTCCTGGTGCAGTTTTATATGCTTTCACTATATTCTATAGTAAAATGTTCTTTTTCCTAATCTCTGTTAGAGCCTCTCTGATCCCAATAGGCAGAACTGTGTTTCAAAGATGGGTCGCATGACTTGTTCAGGGAGTTGGGTGTACCTTACATTACTGCTATTAATAGTTGGGCTTTGTAATACTTTAGGATAAAGTTTGTTATATAAATGCATTATTATCCTTTAATCCATACATTTGGTTTCCATTTCTTTATTCTGTTTCTCTCTAATTTGATTTCCATTCCAATTAAGTTCTCTGTATGCTATTACATTTCCCCTACCAGGTTTAATTGCCCTTATTTAAATACTTTAATTAACAGTATTGTGTATTTCCAGATCCTGTAGTTTTAAGTATTAGGCAAATAATTTAAATGGCTGTGCTTGGAACCTGAACTATTCTGTATTCACATAAAGTATCAAGATTAAACAAAACAGCAAATGTTTGTGCATCCAATTTGTTAGTAAAACAATCTTTGGATATGCTAATGCAGCCATATCCTCTGATTTATCACAGCTGCAATGGTAGAAAGATACTGGATCATTGTAAACATACAGCATGGTATAATAATGGAAAAGCAGAGCATATCACATTTCCAGACAGTAATTCAGAAATCTCAGTGGTGAAATTGTGTCTTTCTAAAATAGAATGTAGGAAAGTTATATCATTCAGCAGTTACTACAATGTGTCACTTCCATTTGGCAAAGAAGCTTCATTGGTATAAGGTGACTGAGAGTATGTGGGTAGAAATAGGAGTGATTGTTAAATAATAAAGGTTCCTTGACACCAGAGTGCCACATTTTGTCTAGACCATTTTTAAAAGCTAGAGTGAGACAAAAGAATCCTTCTTGTAATTCAACTAAATGGACTGTGATACTAGTAAATATTTTATGTTTACATTTATAAATAGTGCCTAATAAAATATGAAGATACTCATTTTCTTGTTCAACTATAAAAAAAAAAACAACCAGTTGTTAGAATAGCTAGTATACCTCATCTATGTAAATATATAATTGGGGTACAAAATAATACAGCACAAATGGGAATGCATCTTAATTACCAACACCACACAATTAATATTGAGGGAGTAAATGCCTTCATGGAAGAGTAGCAATAATTTGTTTGATTAATTGAGGAACTTTGTCATTCACATATATTAACATTAATTGTGAGTGTTTCTGGTTTCAAGAACTCCAGGTAGTTTACAAATGAAGAACATAAAACCAGTGCACAAGTACCAATGGAGCTTATGCGAATGGATTAGACCAAAGAATTGGACACCCGGGTTGTCTGATTTAGATGAGAAGGTCATGAAATACTAGCTTGTATTCTTAGACCTCCAATTTTGGAGGCATTTGAGAAATGAGTGCACTCAGTATCCAAAAAGGATGCTGTCTTTATAATGGTATGACCCAAAGTTTGATATCCAAATATCCCTCAACTTTTGAATGTTAGATATTTGGATCTGTACTCATCTGTAAGTTAGTGCTAGGATGCTAGAGCCTTGTACAAAGTTGTCTGTGTTGTTTATTTGCAGTTCTCTGCTGTAATGATGTTCTCTGCTGCCAGAAAAATGCAGCTTTTTGCATACTCATCTTAATTGAATGTAATGAGCCCCCAGTACCTTAGGTATTCAAAAAATAACCTGAACTTCAATGGCCTAATTTTTATATTGTCTTCCATTCCTGCGAACAAAATGTTGCCCTCAAATAAATGTACCTGCATTGAATAGAAGTTTTCTATGAATCAGCAAAATAGAACCAACAGAAACAGAGGCCCTTGCAAAAATCAGGATATAATTTATATATCACCTCAGGTAGCTTCTACTTTTTGCACTATTAATTTATGATCTGAATATCTAAATGGTTGTTGGAGTAAAAATACTCCTGTTCTCTCCTCATTAATCTGGAGAAAAATTGAAACAATACATAAACAAACTATGCAAGATATAGCTAAAACTGCCATTGCCTGTTTTTAAAATACAGTTTCCATTGAAAGCAGTGTGTTCACTGTCAGGCTTAAATGGATTAAAGATAAAAAACAGTATATATGTTTTGATTATGGTAAAAATGTCCCACCTTCTCCTATTAAAAAATAGGGAGGATAGCTTTGCTAATCTTTGTAATGGTGTTGATGTGCCTTTAATAGAGACTTTACTAGATTCTTAGGACAGTTTAGTAAAACCTAATACCTTTTGAGAGTACCATTATGAGTAAGGTTCTGTATTCTTAATTGTTTTAATCCCTAAAGTTATTTCTCTACTAAACTAAATATATATTTCTGACAGATCTCTCTCTCTCTCTCTCTCTCTCTCTCTCTCTCTCTCTCTCTATATATATATATATATATAGATAGATAGATAGATAGATAGATAGATATAAATTAATCTTAATTATTGTCTTGGTTTTGATTTTTTGTCTTAAGACACTGTTGCATTATTTTGATGTAATAAAGAAAAATTATTAAATCATCCTGATTTTCTATGGTTTGGATGAGTGACATGTGCGTCAAAATAGATTATTCCTTTTCCTCTGGTAGTTTTCTAGTTTGTTTAGAGTACATATCTATATTGATTGTTCTCTCTAAGGGCTCAATATAGTTGCCTTGAAATAAAAGGGAATCTTCCCACTGAACTTAATGAGATGCACTGGTTACTCAACAACGTTTAATTTCTACAAGGATGATTCCCATATGAGGGGTGTAAGTAAATGTCTCAGTATAACAAAGAAGGTAATACACATCTCTGCATAAATGAAAGTAGGTTGTGTGTTTCAGAACTGTAGTAACCTGTTGACCACAGCCACAATCAAGAAATACGTATTTTTTAAAAGATAATCACTTACAAAGATCTTGGCAATTTGCCTATCAGTGTTGCCATATTGGCATTGGTCAAGTTCAGCAAGGTTTGTAATGAAGGACAATTTCAGTGAACATTTCTTAGGGATTTGGATACTTCAGCATTTTCTCAAAACTTAGTTTGTGCTCACACAAGTTATATGCATTCTCATTCACCAGAATCTAACCCGTGTTCACTGGAAGCTACTCTTATGCTCCATTCAAACAAGAAATAGCATGTTTTATACACCACCAAGTGTCAGTTTTCCCTACGTCCCTTGCCCATGCTAGGACTGCATGTGCAAATATGTTGGGTCACCGACTGGGAAGATAGCAGAAAATTACAGAGTAGTCAACGCAGTGATCTGTGTAGTGTCTGTTACATGGGATGAGACATGCTTATCCCCTGATGGTGTTACCTAATCTTAGTGTTAGAATTTAGGTGGTAGCACTGTAGTCATGAAAATGGCTTGGACAAGAACAGTCCATTCTCTGAAGAGAGCACTTATTGAGTACAGCTAATGAGTACAGCAATTTCCAATTTTTAATCATAAGACAAGGAAACAACATAAAACTTTGCCTAGGTTAAAACACAACAAAGTAAGACAAAGCAACAATATATAAGTTAGCCTAAGTTATGAAAATGACAGAAACCTTGCATAAGTCTTATGTAGTCCCAAGGACAGAATGTCTCCCTTCAGTCAAGATTTTACAAGTTTTCTGGGGTCCACAGTTCTTCTTGGCAAGTGGGAGGAAGGGGGATATGGAAGTTCTCACTGTTGCTTGTTCTTTTGTGGATGATCCGCACCCCATCTTCTCCCTTGGCTGCCTCGACAATGACATGTATTTTGCTCCTCTCAAGATATTTTCCTGGTTTGGTTTTCATCCCTTTTAGGATGTTTATCCATTACTCCTTTGGTATCCCTGGTTTTCACAGATTTTATCATGTTTATGGTACGGGTAGCACTGTTTACAGAGTACCTACTGCCCACTTTGAAATCTAACCTGTTGTACCCCCCGACTCCTTAAACCGCATGAGTTATTCATGCCCACTTAAGTAGTCTGCCCCCCCTGCTACCTTAGATCACATAGATTATATACCCCCACATAAGCAGTCTGGCTCCCTTCTTTCTCAACATCTTTTCCATCAGCTACAGAATTAAAGGGGCAGAAACTGTTGCAACTATAACATGCATTTGCCAACAGTTCCCTCTCTGATGGCACTCTTAGAAGAGCCAGCATTTTAATTTATAGGCTCAGGTGTAGTAGTGGATAGAGATGTAACTCAGTGCCTGGTGGGTTGCAGCCTGTGGCAGGCCAGTAGAGGGTGCTTCTGCACTGAGTCACCCACCTCATTGCACCCGACGACATTCCAAGCTCCGAGTGCTTCCCTGGGGGCACCTCACATCTAGCTGACTCCCTTCCTGGAGCATACCTGCTAGCCTGGGGATAGTGCTACCACCACCCAGGGTCTGGACTGATCCTGGTACTGTGCCCCCTGGGAAACACAGGCCTAGTAGTCTTTGAGGCTATTTGACCCACTTCAAGAACTTGGGGTGCTTCCCTCAGTCTGAAGCACAAATAGTGGTCTCTCTTAGTCAGCCAAACCAAGGGGACCCCAAGGCATAATTTAGACCCATTCCCAATAAGTCTTCCATGCTAGGTACAAAGAAGAACTTTATTGGTTATAAGGAGTAGGTTTGGAATTAGGGTACAGAGTAGAACAATATCAGAGAAATCCTATAGAGCAAACAGGGTGTCTGGGTAGCCTTTGATTATGCATTGGAGTTACTGCAAGCTATATATCTAGTTAGATCTCAGGTAGCTTACTCACAAGTATCATCCAGAGGCAGGTGGAGATTCCCTCTGGAGACAGGCAGTTCACTCATCATGAGTTTCAAGGCAGAGAGCAAGTTTCAAATGGTCCAGCTCTCCTCTCTCTGAGTTTTTATCATAGGTACTGCCCCTCCTCCTGGACAGTCTTTAACTTATATAGACCATATGACCTCATTTACCTGGTCCAATGGAGACCAGCACCTGTTGGCTGCCAGCCAACCAATTTGAAATGCATCACTGGTTGCCAGGTAGACTCTCTAGTCACCTTCCAGTCAGGTTGGCATTGCTTAGAACAATAGGGAGCATAAGCCTCTCATCCAGATATGTGATGCCAGTCACACAGGCAGAGGGAGCAGGTTTCCCCCCTCCCTCAGGAATGTATCCAGCCCAGGCTACAATTCAGTGTCACTTGAGAAAGGGATGTCGTCCCTCTGTGGGGACCATGTTAACCAAATTGTCACATAGCAGAGCTTTTGGGGAGAGACAGAGATGACATTCTGCCACACAGCCACCAGTGCAGCAACTGGTAGTTCTTCATGAAAATATTTTCACTATCCTCATCCAGTCATGCCCCAGCCTGTGTTGTGATATTGACTGGGGTTTTAACATGATTTATTCAGTTTCAGACAGTTAAGCACCCGTAACATGTGAAGGAAAAGAATAGGAAGGAAGAAAGAAAAAGAAAAAAGAAAAGGGAAACATATTTTCTTTGTAAAACTACATTATTATTTTCTATTGTTTTTTCCCATAATAGCAAGACATGTTCATTCATTTACTTCCATTGTTTTTACAGACAGAGATATCCATAGTACAATAAAAATAACAATGATCTGAATCAATAATACAATGATCAGGGGTTGAGTAATAATGTGGATAAGTTTCTCGCTGAAGTTCCAATCATTGGGTGCCATTTGTTGCATGATCAGCCCCCTGAAGGCACTCTACAGCCATGCCCTAACAGAAGTGCATGGCTGTAGAGCACTTTAGAAGTAGCCTAACCCTCATCTAATGAGGGATCAGATGAAGGCAATCTAAAGTGGAGCACCTTAGAGAGTTTCTGTTCCCTAGTGCCAGTTTGTCAGCTTAGTTGGCAAATCCCAGCCCACGGCTTCCCCTTTCTCTTCTCCTCCCCCTCCTTTCCTACTCCTTTCCAGTACCAGAGCTGGAAGGCAGGGAGCAGGGCTGAATCAGCCCAACCCTGATTGCAGGCTTGATTCACCCTCTCCCACACACCCCCAGCACAACAGGTGAATGTCTGTTGGGTCAGGGAGGGTGCTCTAACTCATGGCGCTTTATGCAAAGTGCCATGAGTTAGAGTGGAACTACATGTCTGTCAGCACCCAACATGTCAATTTGTCCCACCAATTTTCTGCGATATTATCTTTGATGTGAGCACTCAGTTCTTTTCACTGCTAATTCTTTTAATCCATGAGCATATGCACAACCTTTCCTCCTCCTTCTAGGAGAGATCAGTCTTTTTGTATTTTATCTGTTTTGTACAGCTCCTTCCATAGACACGCATGGAAATTAAGGTGACCCAGATTAAAATGCTTCCATATGGTTTCTGGGTTGATTTGTTGTGTAACATTTTGGTGGTACTCAAAACTCAGAGTATCCTTTGGCCCTGGCAGTTTGCATGGCAATATTATGGCAGCAGGTCCTCCTGTAATTTTTCTTCTACTGTTTGATTCTGCATGACCCAGGTGACTTTTGGTACTGAGGCATACATTCCCCTCACCAAAACACCACGGGTCCTTGTTATGTCCTTTTATGGACATGTGCACTTCACAGGTGCTAAATGGGACAAGTACATTATCTGTCTTTGAATTATTTGCTCAATTCAGATAGATTTCCTATTCCCATATTTGAGTGCTACATTATCCAAGCAATACAAAGAACCTATTCTTTGCTTTTCCTGCAGATCAGCTTTTTGTGTGATTATTGTGTACATTTAACACAACCTTGGCAGTCTGACTTTAATATAACTCCCCAGGGATGGGGAATTAAAGGAGCGGGAAATGAATTCATTCTTAAAATTTTCTTACTGGAAAAAAATTATGGATTAAGAGCTAATATTAATTAGAGTTACATTTCAGGAAATTATATTACATTTTTGGGCAATGAGATCCAAATAAGACTTTTTTTTAATCTGATGAACTAAATTAGTTTTGTCTTATTGTACACAAAACATTAATGTTTCTTTCAGTCCATTTGCAAACAGAGTGTACATGACCTTGAATCAAAGCTCAGGGGGTTCTGTAAACCTTATTCAAATAAAAGGGCCAGGGGAAGTGAATCTTTTTAAGGTAAATAGTTATAGGGGGAAAAAGCAGCTTCATGTCCTATTCGTCAAATCAAAATGTACTGCTTCTGCTGCCACAGGATCTACTGCAGTACAATGCACATTCTGTGCCTCAGAGCAATATTTAATCTGTGATCAACTCATGCTTCATGATTCAGAAGAGCAGTAGGCAGTTTACTGAATCCTGAACTATTTGTCAGGCTCTTGTATTGAGAAGATGAACCGTAGAAATAAAGGTGAAGTTCTCTAATTTAAAAATTGTAGAGTGTCACTGAACCACAATTTCTCAAGCCAGCCTGAAAATGTTTCAAAAACAGTTTTAGTGAAGCTTGGGTTTTTCCATTCAGTCAAAGAACCAGCATGTACATTCCTATTTTAAATATGCTTATTTGAGGCATGGATTGTGGCATATATGGGCAGATCCAGGATTGCAGTGACTGGGGTGCAGCCATATGTACACCCCTTCAACTATGTTGTACATGCTCGATGAAGACAATGGATTATGCACATACCACACAGCTGAAGTGAGTGTGGCCACAACCCCTCGCTATAATGATGGATGCCAATGAATTCTCTAAGCTAGCTAGTTTATCAATGGATCTCTGGCTGGGAGTTCTGCATGTGCTGTGAGCTCCAGAAGCTCACCTGCTGGTCAGCAAGGCATGTCTGGAGTCCCTGCTTTCAAGTAGCTCTTAAATGCTGCTGCTGTTCACTCTTCCTCTTCCTTCTGCAGACTGCTGCTGCTTGTACTCTCCTTTCCCCTGCTGCTGAATTCAGGACAGGGAAAGAAGAAGAGCAAACAGCAGCAGTGGTTTAGAGCTGCTTAAAAGCAAGGACTCCAGGCAGCCCCAATGCTAACGAGCCAGTGAGCTCATAGAGCTCACAGTGGATGTGGAGCTCCCGGAAGAAGCTTTGCTGACATGCCAGTGAGCTCTGAGAACCAGAGGCATAACAAGGCAGCTGTGTGCCCATTGTAGCAGGACACATGGGGACAGTGGTGGCTTCTAGCTGCTACTGTTTTGCTGTGGCAGCAGCTGTTATTTTTCTACTCTCCCCCAAGTTGGCACCTGGGGCTGCTGTCCTGGTTTCCCTTCTACATCTTCGTTAATGTCATTCACAGCCAAAGTGGCATGTGACCACACTGCCACACCCCCTCTGGATTCCTGGTGGCATATATAGCTATAGCCCTGCAGTAGTGGTGGTGAGTTGTTCATAGATTTCATAGACATTAGGGCTGGAAGGAACCTTGGAAGATCGAGTACAGGCCCCCGCCCAAACGGCAGGAAGTCAGCGAGGGTCATAGGATCCCAGTAAGATAAGCATCCAATTTACTCTTGAAGGTTTTCAATGTAGGTGCTTGAACCACCTCCGATGGCAGGCTGTTCCAGACCTTGGGGACTCGGACAGTAAAGAAATTCTTTGTTATGTCCAGCCTGAAACTGTTTTGCAGTGGTTTATAATCTTTTGACTTTGTCATCCCTTGGGGCGCTCTGGTGAACAAACATTCCCCCGGATA
>NW_017729025.1:132664544-132664869 GCF_001723915.1 Gavialis gangeticus
ATCATGGGATACCAGATCAAAGGCTTTTTTGAAGTCAAGATATATGACATCAATCTCTTCTCCCTTGTCCAGGTGATAGGTCACCTGGTCGTAGAGGAAATGATTGGTCAAGCAAGACCTACCCGCAACAAACCCGTGCTGACTATCCCTCAGGATGTTGTCATCGGCCAGTCCGTTAAGGATGGCCTCTTTAATAAACTTTTCTAAGATCTTCCCCGGGATAGCAGTTAGGCTGATGAGCCTATAGTTAGTCAGACCCACTTTCCTCCCTTTCTTGAATATCAGCACCATATTGGCCTTCTTCCAGTCTTCAGGCACTACACCA
>NW_017729025.1:132664880-132673712 GCF_001723915.1 Gavialis gangeticus
TCCAGTAGCCAGTGCCAGGTCAAGCAGCACTTTACTTCTCGTTGGCCTGTAGACTTCTTGAGTCAGGTAGAGGTCATCCACGCACGATAGGAAGCTTTGCGACCACTCGGATTTTTCTGAGTGATCCTCTCATGAGATGTCCGGGTAATTGAAGTCACCCATGACAACCATGGTCCTGGAGCATGTGGCCTCAGCCAGTTCCCGGGTGAACGCCTGGTCAAGCTCTTGACTTTGGGTGGGAGGTCTGCAGTAGACTCCCACCATTGTGTCCTCTGTGCCGTGTTCCCCACGGATTTTAACCCAGAGGGTCTCCAGTCCACCCTGGTCGCCAACATCAGCTTGCAGGGATGCGTAGCTTTCCTTAACATAGAGAGCTACACCTCCGCCCCTTCTATTTACTTGATCCCTCCTGTACAGGGTATAGTCATCTATACCTGTGGTCCAGTCATGGGTGGAGTCCCACTAGGTCTCCATTATCCCTATGACGTCATAATTATTTGCATTAAGCAGGAGGACGAGTTCCTCCTGCTTATTCCCCAAGCTCCTGGCATTTGTGTACAGGCAGACAAGTGTCCCCTTGGGGGCTCTTGCCTTGCCCACAGATTGTACCAGGGCTGGGGCAGGGGTGGGCTCCCTTAAGTGCCTTGGCCTGCTGCCTTTGCAAGGGTTGCTCAGTGGGCCAGCAGTGGCGGTATTCCCCCCATCCCCCAGCAGGCTTAGTTTAAGATCTGGAAGGAATCCTGAATAATACTACATTTGAGGCAGAATGCATTTGCTTCTCCAGATGGAGAAATTGTAGCGTCATCTCAGTTGCTCATTTAGCAAACTCACCCACTGCCCTGTCCCCTTTCTAATACTTTAGAGAGGCTAGCACTCTCACAATGTGAAATTTTTCACAAATGAAAATTTGTATTTCCTACAGGAAGCTTCAGCTAGGGTCCAATTATGCTAAGGGCCAATATACCATGTGCGGCCTCCTTTTCACTTGCTCTACTCCCATATTCTGTAATCCATGTGGGGCTGTGTCTCACAACAAGCCCACTCCATGACACCGCCCAACATCAAATTGCAGCAGAAAAGTTCAGCCAAGCTACTCACATTACTTGCAAAGCTTATCGGTGCCTTGCACTCTTGCAGTCATCTAAAAAAGGATGAAATGTATGTGATCACATATTGCTATAATACACCTTCATTTTATTGCTCATGGCCAAGTTCTAAAAGGCTGACTGAGTATCGCAACTTCTCTGATTTAAAAAAAAAAATAGCAAATTCTCTGATTTAAAAAACCCAAATCTGCGTTTTTCCATGGTTAAAAAGAAACACCACTAATATATATATGAGAGAGAGAGATACATATACATATAGATATAGATATCAGTTGAGCACAATGTTTTATTGATATATTTACACTTTTAAGCAGTTTGGAAGCCTACCAGTACCTCAGTCACTATAATAAAAGAAATTCTAAATACCTACAATTTTTGGTGTTTAATTTGGGGTCTTTTATCATGGAAAAATCAGAGCTCCCTCTGCCCCCTTCGCTCACCAGGATGTTGGTCCAACTGTGGCTGTCCCCCTCTACTACTTTGTTGTGCCCTTTCCATACCCATTGCCCTTCACTCCCTCCAACCTCTTGTGGTGCCTTTCACTTCCGACTTACAGCTCCCCGCAACCCCTGCTGGTGCTCCTCACTCCACACCCACAGCTCACCCTGGCCCTGCTGGTGCTCCTCACTCCACATCCATAGCCCCCACCCAGCCCTCCCAGAGGAGGCCCCCAGCTTCCAGGGTTATGGTGGGGCAGGGACCCAGGTCCACAGCCCCCTGCCCATCCCCCTCCCCCCGCCAGCATTCAAGCCCCGGCTGATACCCATGGCGGGCAGCAGCTGTTAGAGCAGAGCAGAGTGCAGATTATGGCTCCTCATCCCCCATGGGCAGCATGACTGGAGCAGAGCAGGTGTGGGCTGCCTGCTGTGGACTTGGGGCTCACCACCCTGATGCCCTGCTCCTGGGGCCTCTGCAGCCCAGTGGGTGGGACCCAGCACAGCAGGGCAGAGCAAGGCTAGAAAGGGAAGCTCAGTGCCACTACCATGAGCCCCATGCCACCCTAGTGAGGCACCCCTTGCCCGCCTGGCACCAGTGATGGACAAAGCTCTATGGTGCCACCCCTGCTGCTGCTGGATGGGCAGCAGGCACCTCACCAGGGCACCATGGGACTCTCAGCAGCAGCACCAAGCTGCCCCGCCCTACTTTGCCCTACCATGCCAGGTCCCACCTGCCAGGCCACAAAGACCCTGAGGGGAGGGCAGCGGAGCAGGGAACCTGAGCACACAGAGGGCAGCCCACACCCACCCACTCCCCATACACAAATCTGGGGGGGCATTCCATCCCCCCATGCATTCCAGCCCCAAACCCTACATACCACCCAGGCTGGGCAGCAGCCCCAGCCCTGCCCAACTCCCTCTTTCCCTCACTATGGGGGGCCTCAATCCCCCCTTCCCCTTCCTGTCAGACTTACCTGCAGGAGCTGCTCTGCAGGCTGCCATGTGCATGTGTACATGCACATGGCACCCACTGCCTTGCAGGCTGGAACTCTGCTAGCCTGCAAGGAGAAATCCAGCTTCCCATGTTTTTCTCCTTTCAAGGAGAAAATCTGGGTTTTACTGCATTTTTCCATGGCTAATGGAAAACCCAGATCCCCGCTCATAAGCCAAGGCCTCTTCAAAACAGTGAGCTTTTCTGCATGATGGGGGTACTATACATGGAGAGTATGCCAGTTTATATATTCTGTAAGCCATCATCATTGGGCAGTGCTTCATTAAATGTTCTTAGAGAAAGACTAAAAGAAACCCACTATGTACAGGTGATATCCAGTCAATAACTGTAAAACAAGACTGCATTTAAAGGGTGTCCCTTGTATATGTTAAATGAACCCAGAACTGAGGTTCGGGCATAAAAATAAAAAGTGATCAGCTTCTGAAATGTCTGATTTCATTGGATCAGCCATGCTTTGTTGTCACTAATTATCTATGTCACTGCTGGGTAGACTGCAGATGAAAACCATTAGTGCATTAGTTGAACTGACTGTGACTACTAGATGTACTTAAATAATAAAATAAATCAGCAAGCTGCTTTAGTTCATATTCCAATAGCTATTGGCTATAATAACATGCATGAATTGAAATATAGTGTTAATTCAACAGCAAGGGCTTTATGCTAATAGTGTGCTTATGAAACATTAAATCAACTTTATATGTATATGCCATGAATTATCAAAAGGCCTAGTGCTGAGGAGAAGGTACTAAGACTACTCAAAGTAGGCACTTAACACTTTGCAAGATCATCAGGTGCTACTGCCATCATTTCTGTTCTGCTTTTCATTCACATAGTCAAGGCTGGATTTATTTGTCTTCTGGTTGCTGCTTTTCACCATTCAAGTATCTTTATTATAATTTCAGGAAAATGAGCAAAAGGTCTGTTTTCTCCCTGTGCAGTAACTTCCCCCAGGTTATAGTAAGGCTGCACCTCTCCCAGGCTACTAACTTAGGATGTTTGTCACCCCAAGAGAGCAGTGGCAGGTTGTGTCATATACTCAGGAAAAGACATGAACCTTTCAAGGCAGAATGAAGGTAGGGAAAAAGCTCTTTGCTTGTAGTAAGTAATTGAGTTGCAGCAGCTATGGAGCTAAGCTTATCATTACCCTGCTCATTGTTTTGCTTCCTGTGGATCAGACCTTACTGTCACTTCTGCCTGGTAAGAAGCAGAAACTGCTTTTACCATATCTCTTGCATATACTGTGCACTCCAATTTCCAGCAGCTAAGTTTTGGGAAAAGAGGTGGGCTGTATGAAAATATATGGTATTCACGGGATACAAGAGGAAGGAAAGAGAGAGGCAGACAGTTTTGTTGAGCACTGTTTTTTTTGTAATAGCTGTCGAGTAAAGTTTCTATAAATAAGAGGATAAAATAAAATGGCATCTTTGTTTGAATTTGGTTTCAGCATTCCATGCACCGATAGAGGTGACAGATTGCAAATTCCATTCAGAAGCAATATGAATTAGAGGCAGCTCCCATGTCAAAGTAGCAAAACTTACTTCCTTTTCCCGTTAGTTTGTGATGAATGCTGCTCACTTGCTCTCATTGGAATTGCTCAGTTAATGTGCTTCCATGAATTATGTAATTTACTCTACTCCAGGGCCTTACAACATATGGTGCGTGCATTGTCACCACCATAAGGACAATAGATCAAACCTCTCCAGCAAGCCAGCTCTCAAAAGCATATGAAAAAAAATCAATTTTACATGAAAATCAAACAATGGTTCCTTAACTTGTGGCTAAGCAAAATCTACACCTCTCTCCAGCTCTGAACTCTCTCTTTTCCCCCTGCCCCAGTCTCAGGTCTGTTCTCTCATCCACAGTCCTACCTGTAAGACCCCACAAGTGTGTCTATTGCACCTTTTGTGAAGGATTAAGCCATCATGGTCTGCAGACCCTATACTTCTCAAGAGCAGAGTTGTGTTGTTCTTAACAGGATTTGATCCTTCATTTTAATCTTCCTAAAAATCTCGTCTATCTAAAAGCATTGGTGGTCTCTGGAATAATCAAGTCACTCCGCTTTACTTCAATGTATCCTTTTGTGTTTCATACAGGAAGCTCCAGTACTAGACATAAAAGTGATTTTTTTTTTATAGTAACTACAGACTGCCTAGCATTGAGTTGGGCTTCCCAGCCTTTTTCTCTCTAGTGACACTTACTTCCGTTAAAGAAAGGCCAGATTTCACACTGGAATTGATCCAGAAGGGAATATGTTTAAAAGAAACAGTTTTATCTGGCAGGCGCTTTAGTTAATATTGAAGCTTTCATTACGAACATTAGGCCATTGTGGTATCTGTATGCACTTTAGACAGGGTAGCCCACAAGCAAAATGTTATCCTGTGTAGGGTTCCACCTTGCCATTGTTCTGTGAGCATCCTTCAGTCCCATCCAATGCTTCAGTGGTCATTGGAAGCACTCAATACAGTCTGGTACACATCCTCACAAATACTTAGGCACCTGAATTAATGGGAGGTAGGCATCTAGGGCACACAGATAACTGCAGCCCAACATTACAGTGCCCAATTCTTAGGAGCTTTGCTGTCTAGAGCTATCCTCAGACCTGAGTTTGGTGCCTAAGAATGGGACCTATTAAAGCCAGGAAACTGAGCAGGGAGCCGTCTCGGGTAGCTGCCAGAAGATACTGAGATGAATGAGGCGTCAAGCCCAGGTTACATGCCTACCCAGTGGTAGAAATGTATGTATTCTGCAGAAATAACTACTGTGGGAACACAAGTGCCCCCAGGGTTAGGCAGAAGCTGACAGGGACTGTACAGCATCTAAAATTTTGGCTTCAGCAGAAGCAGGAAATTGCTTAATTACCTGTGTGAATTTGAGCTGCTGTCAGGCCCTAAAGTTAATGTCATTTAAAACCTTGTCATTTTTTATCATAATTTATGAACTCTTTCTTTAGAAATCAGAGGTTGCGAGCTTCCTCTTGTCAAAAGAGGTCTGCTTCTTATGAGGAAATGAAACCTTTCATAAAGTGCCTGGTCCAAAATCCTGGAATTCATTTGAGAAATCTCTTTTTGATTTTAGCTGGCTTTGGGTTAAGACAGAGGGAAGAGTAGCCCTGGAGCAGGGAGCCAGTGGAACAAAATTCAGCTTTTGACTAAATGATTTGTCCCAAAACAATCATTTTATATTTCTAAACGTTTTAGTGCTTAGGGTGGTCTGAACTCTGAACTTCTATTTGACACACACATGGAACTACCATTGTTCATATTAATGGGAATCTTACTGGCACAGCAATAGAAAAATACTGCTCACTCAGCATTCACTGAAGAAGGTATATCAAGGTTGTATGCCAAGCACAGTAATCAGCAAGAGCAGGATCTGGATTCCCCATCTCAACCTTTCAGAAGAAATTTATGGAAGCCTTGTGTTTTGAATTATTCTGAAAATGGTCTCCCTTATTCAGACCTAACCACATTTAAACCCTAGCGTTATCAGAATTAATTCTGCATCTTATTTGCATCTTCCAAGAAAAGGCTTTCAGAGATGTTTATTTTTTAGAAAAAGTGCATATTGTATAGAACTGGTCTGATAGGAAGGAAGGTTATGTGGAGACACAAAGACACCTTCATGAATAATGTGGAGTTCTGTGCTAAATGGAACATGTTACCAGTGCCTCGTGAATGACCTTCCCTGAATAATACATCTCAGCAGTTCTATAGGATTTATGTTAATGTCCTCCTGAGTACTGTAGACATCAGTCCAATGACTTCTTAATGAGAAACCCAACAGAGCCTGGAACAAGTTAGATAAAAATATTTAAATCTGGGTTTTAGTAATAAACAAATCAGTAGATTTTTGTGTTTCTACATCTTGGCTCTTAGATTGGAGAGTGGCAGCTTACAGTCTACCCTTTAATCTACAGACAGTATACCACTGGTAGCTAGCCTGTCTCTATGTATGTGTGCACACATATGACAGAAAAAAATTTCAGGTTAGCATGTCAATTACTTTATCCTGTAAATCTCAGCAGCAGCGTCCTGGGCATTGTTAAACTAAGGAAAGAACAAATTGGACCCAGAATGGAAGGAAAATTCATAATTTAAATCATATATCTACAATTAGTTCCAGGCTAGCTGTAACCCTAGTGATTTAAGGTCTGATCCTGCTCACACTGAAGACAAAGAAGCCTTTAATTTGGCATAAGCAGACTGCAAATTGAATATAGAACTGACACTGAACATTAATTGCATGTGATTATAAATTATAGGTTATCTGCTGAACTCAAAATTGAATATTATTTGAGACCTGTAGAGCTACACATTCAGGAAACAATGGACTGATCATTAGCTCCTTACAGCACCAATGTACTGCTTCGGTGGTATGACACAACCCTCTTACCACATATACAGCATCCAAGCCCATTGTTTCATAAATATGACTACAGCACTGCTGTATTCCAGCAATCCCTACTGCCTGAAAATATACTGGAGTGTATTTACGTGGATGGATCTAAGATTGTTTTAAAAGGGCAGTGGAGATGATGTGTTGCATCATCACATGTAGCACAACACATTTTTCTCCAGGTAAAAAGAAACTAGAAGTTTTACTAATAGACGAAGGGCCCAGTAGTACAGCATTTTGCAACTGGTGTGCCACGGCATTTTGGGTTGGAGCCACACCCCCTGCCTGCTGCTGCTGCAGGCAGGCAGACAGACAGACGGGGAGTATGGCTCTAGCCAGTGATTCAGATGCTGCTCTGTGGCATTCAGCCGCTCACCACCTGATCCCCCTCCTCCCTCCCGCCCGCTCTGCAGTGTTCGGCTGCTTGCTAACCCCCATCCTTTGCTCAGTCAGTGTGCCATGGGGTGGGGTAAGCCATGTAAGTGTGCCACAGAGTGTAAAAGGTTGGGAAACACTGCGTTAGTACATTAATCAATTTGGGATTGAAGGAAAAATAAGTATAACTCTATTGGAATGTGCATTAATTTTCTATATCACACATTTCTGTCTGCACTTAAATCTAAGATGACCCTGAATTTAAGATCCTCCCTCCCCCCCCTCCCAATAATTGGATTGTATACATGGAAAATGTATAAATTAGTTATAGGATTTAATTATTGGAGTGTCATCTTTAATTCATCCCTCTTACCACTGCAGGGGGTGGGCAGTGGGGAGGCAGGTGGTATGGGGAGGTCAAGTGGCTTCCCCTGATTGTGTCTGCCCCTTTGCAGCTGCTGCTCCCTCCCCACCCCCCACCTTCCCAGGGCCTCTGCTACCTGGTTCCTCCCACTAGCATCTGTCCTCCTCTCCCTCCAGCATCTGCTCCATGTTGGCAGGCTTAGTCCCTGTTCTGGCTTGGGTCACTGAGCACATCCCCAGCTCAACCCCCATAAGAGCTATGCAGGCTGCAGCCTGTTACTGTGGGTTGGGGTTGAGCAAAGCATGCCAGGCTGCAGCATGCACAAAGCCTGCTGACATGGAAAAAGGGTAAGGGCAGGGAGAGGGACAGGTAGGGGTGCAGAGGTTGCATGGGAGGGAGATGGCAGGATACAGATCTAGTGGGGGTGGGGGGAAGGCAGGCAGCAGTTGTGGCTATAGCTGGGTAGGGGCTATACCCTGAGCCACCTCTGAACTGCCCTTGTAAGCAATTCTAAGACGAGGGGCTCCCCCCCCATGTTAAATGGAAGAAAAAACCTTGTCTTAGAATCACGTAAGCATGGTATATGGTATATAAAAACCACAATAAACTTGGCAAAAAATACTCAAAAATGTTGTTTCTTGAGTCCTACAGTCATTAGAAGAAAATGTATATCTCTTTCAGATTTATAAGATTAAGCCTTCTTGAGCATCTTGACAGTGCATCCGTTCTTCTCACACCTGAATTAATGTTTGTAGCTGGAGTTAAAAACAGTCTGCAGGCCTGTGTAGTAGGGGCTACATTACCAGGAGCAGCTAAAAGACAGGAGAGAATTGCAGAAGAAAGAATAGCTTAAACAGTGGAACATTAAGACAATTAAGAAAGGGAGACAGGGTCATTAATACCTATGGAATGAAGAATTTAGAAGGAATTTGGTGGATTGGCTAGATATAATGAGTCATGAAGTCAAGCAATTCCCTCACTGCTGCCTGATTAGAAATGCTGCTGCCACTGCCAGGCAGTTGGTTTTAAACTTTGGGCAGATCAGGAAATAAAGGGGGGATGCAACATCACCAGGGCACCCGCCTGGGTACACCCCTGCTGATTCAGAAGAGCTTTTGGGAAGCTCTGAATTTCACAGACTCT
>NW_017729025.1:132678712-132684170 GCF_001723915.1 Gavialis gangeticus
CAGATCAGGAAATAAAGGGGGGATGCAACATCACCAGGGCACCCGCCTGGGTACACCCCTGCTGATTCAGAAGAGCTTTTGGGAAGCTCTGAATTTCACAGACTCTATACCAGATTCTGGCATAAATAAAGCTACTTTCCTTCTCCAGACCTGCCAACCAGGAAATTCAGCTCAGCCTGAGTGCTACTACTGATCTTTTCCACCAGAAAACAATTTGAAGGTGTACTTTTAATTGCTAGCCTAACCTGCAATGTTATACTTTAAAGATCTATCACCATCACTACTTTTAACCCAACTTGGCTTTTTGTTTTTTAAAGGGAGGTCCAATCCAGAATAGAAAATCCAAGCGTTGCCTGGAGCTGCAGGAAAACAGTGAAAATGAATTTGGATTTCAACTGGTTCTTCAAAAATGCACTGGCCAGCGCTGGTCTGTAACAAATGTACTGAAAAGCTTGTCATCGTAAGAGATTATAGGAATATCTTCTCCTTGATCCTTTTGCTACTGTGTAGCAAATGTTGCAATGTTGCCTGCTGTACTGTATTTTTTTCTTTCCCTGTTGATTCATTTTTTGCGAGTGCGTGGAAGTGGGGTTTGTGGGCTGAACGTAGAGATTTTTATTTCATAATGATGTTTTCATGCCATTACTAGAGATGCTGAATGACAGGTGATGGTAGCTATCCTAAAATATTTTGCAAATGTAAATAGGAAATAAATGGATAATATTTATAACTTGGACAATAAACTTTTATTGATTTAAAAAAAAAGCCATGCTGCTACCTGATTTTCTTTCTGTGATCAGTTGGTAGACAAAACAGTGTTACAGTTTTTCATTGGCTAAAGCCTGATCCTGGACAGTTGCTTAAATCTCTTCAACTCCCCTGGTGAAATTTGCTAAAATAGTGTCTTGAGTCCATGCATAATGATATTAAATGGGATGAAGAGTACTCAATACCAGGTTGCATCAGATCCTGCCCTGGCTGTGGCTTAATGGTCTTAGGCACATCTAGGAACCAGAAATGGGAGGAAAATGTTGGCTACACTCATACTGTGTACTCAGCACTTGGCAAAGCTTTGAGAGGTTTGTAACAGCCCTACGTGAAGGCTATATAGTGGGATCCTTCTTTCTCCCTATCTCTACTAACTTTTGCTAAGAGTTAGTCTTGTGAAGGGTTTTTTGCCACCATAGCATGCATCTGCTGAAAGAAAGGATTTTTGTTTCTACCCAAAGCTACTCCTTAAACAGCAGCAGCTCTGCTAACTGGAGCCACCTTCTGCTGCATCCACATCAGGGGTTTTGCAAGCACAGCTGTTCCAGCTCTGGGGTCTGATTGTGTCAGGCTCCTCCCCGTCCCCCATCTGACATGGCTATGCCAACAGAACTTGGTTGTGTGAACAAGGCCTGCCTTAGCCTAGTGTCGGTCATGCTAGTGGCCCTGGTTGCCTACTCCTAAAACTGACTCTGAAGTTAGTAACATTGAGTTTCCTGCATTCTCACTAGATCAGCTATTGTTAACAATAGAAAACAATTTTCGATCAGTGTGTACCTTTTAATTTCAACAGCAGCATTTAGTACTTTTCTACTGTTAAAGGGGTAAGCAAAGGAGACATGCTGTTTTTTATTCAAAAGGCACAGCACTGCTACAGTGATGTTGGTTTCATAAGCATTAGTGGCACAGGCTGCACAAGTCCTGCAATTACTGCTCCTAGTCTCTCTGGGTAAGCGAAGTAATGGCTGGAGGCTTTTTGTCACATGATTGCTTATAAACTGGCCTGCAGGTCAAATAAGAAATTTGAAGCTGAGCTGCCGATTGTGAGATCTATAATGTTCTTCCTCCTTTGGGGCTCAAGTTTTTCCATGGCTGAGGAGGACAGAGGTACCAAACACTACAGAAAAAGATGCACAATTCTGCTGAAAGAGAAGGCAAAGTCACAAAAAGGGCTGAGCATCATTCCCTGCTCTCTAACAATATAAAATACAAATCTTCCTTCTCTAGAGAGTGTATACAAGGTGGTGCAGCTGCACACTACAAAAGGGTCTGGAAAGGCTGCATAGAGAGGGATGTTCAAATCGTTCTGTGCTGGCCTTCATCTGGGAGCTTTACCATCAGCTCACAAGCTGATTCAGGCTGGCACAGGGAACTCTTGGAAATCCTACCTGGCCCATGCACTTACTGTGCCCTGTGGAGCCCACTCATTAAGACTCCCTGCAGGATGTTGCACAGGGAATGGCTGAAGAGGGACAGAACTGGGGAGTGGAACAGACAAAGCTTCAGGATCCATCCTTACTTCCTCTGCAAAGAAACTCTATGTGTGGGCCCAGGAGACCCCTTCAGCAATTAGAGTGGAGCAGCAGCTGTACTCTGGCTTGTGGGAATGCTATTAGCTCCCCCACTTCCCCCAGCAAATTTCCCATGCTCTCCGCCAAGATAATCAGGCCACGCTGAGAAGAGGTTTTGTTGCAAAATAAAATCTGCAATGGAAACTCAGCCTTTTTTTAATACAGATCTTGGCTTTGAGAACTGTTTCCATTTAGAATGGACTTTACTTCCTGCCCTGGACCTGTGGGAAGAGCAGACCTATGCTTAAGACATTGGACTGGAAGCCAGGACTCTGTTCTTGACTAAATTCTCAGTCTGTGTCCAGGTGTCCTTGAGAACTCCCAGAAAAAGGACTGTGTCTCATCTTCAACTAGAAAAAAGTTCTTGCAGATTGGTACCAGACAATGCCTTGCTCAAGGTCAACGTTCATAAACCTTGCAAGTGCATGGATCCTGAACTGACTAGCATGCCTCAATTTCAGGGTTGCTAAGAGCAGTCTGTGGAGTACCTGGGGCTGCTGCTTATACGTTGGTCACTTCAGTTAATGATCTGTTGAGTAACAATGGGCAAGTCAGGGGGCTAAAAATTGGTTGAAGGAAAGAGTCAGAGAATCTTTAATGCCAAAAAAGCACTGGTACCACTGCTGCTCTCTGCAGCCTCTGATGGTCCAGGAGTATCTGCATTACCCTCCAATGTGTTTCCCCGAGATAGCAGCAGCCTATTACAAAGAATGTCTACCCACCCACTAGTGCAGACTTCTCATGTCCTTCACAGAAAGGCCCTAGGGTTACTCCTTCCACTAAGTTGAAGTATTGTCATTGTTGAACTAAATGAACAGGAGTAATGTTGCAGTTGGATTCTTACAGCAAGAAGTGTCTGACAACTTATTTTTTGTCCAAGATAGATGTAATGTTACATTACAAACACTCCCTTAGATTCAGCTACTGTAATTCAGTGCTCTGCTGAGACTTTCACTTCTCTCTCACACAGAATTTTCTAAACAAAATGTCTGTCTTTTGGCTGAACAATCCCAAGCTTAGTCTCAGTCTAGGAGTTAACCTTCTCCTAGTTTTTTTGATGAAAAGGAGAACACAGGGAAATCCTCATCCATTGTTTTTGCTATAATGAAAAAAAATAATATTCTTGCATTCTTGAGACTTTCTCCACCAGTAACTTTGAAAAATAGCTCAACCAAAATGGCAGAGACATCTGGTTGGAGTAAGGGATGGGGAAAAATTAAAACAAACAAACAAATAAGTACAAAACCAATAACCAACTGGAAGTCCTTCTCCTTTAGACAGCATAATGCACTAAGAAAGATTCTTTAGTTCTTTTTCTTTTATAGCTATTTCCCATCTCTGTTGTTGCTAGCTGCTGTCTTATTAACCCTGCAATACAGGAAGTGTCTCCTGCCAAAAGCATCAGCAAAAGGTGTGAATTCACTTCCTCCTTCCCCTATTTACCTAAATTTCAGTTAGATACTTTATGACCCATGCAGGGGGGTGGGGCAGCCTGAGATTATCAATCCTGATTTTCCTTTTGTTTTTATACTTGCATGTCAATTACCTTTCTTTTATTATTCTATGCACTCATTTTCTATTATGTTGTTTATTACTTTAAAAGCTCCAGGAGAGGTTTTTGATTGCCACTTAATGTGCCAAATCACCTCCTACAGACTGATTTCACGTTCAGGACTTCACTATTCTTAGCATCATTGTTCTTAATGACTATTTAATAAGTCATATGGCAGTCTAATTATGTGTCTATCCCTTCGCTATATATAGTTACTAAACACCAGTGTCTTAGGCTCTGCAGCATTTCCTCTTCTAAGAACAGGAAAACATAAAGGTTACAGCTAATACCAGTTGACGGCATCCCTATACTCTGTAGGCCAAACTGTAAATTCCTTGTTACTCACTTTTTGTTGGGTTAGGACTCATTAAAGTCCATGGGTATCTGCCTTTTAATCACATTCCTGTAACAACCAGCCACCTTTCTTCACTCACACTGACCAGCTTATTTTTGGCCCAGTACTTTAAGACAAAGCACACCACATGCTGATACCATTAACTATACAAAATTCCTTTTCGACTCAATGGGAGTTTTACGTAAGTAAGAGCTGCAGAAGGATTTGGCCCCTAGTCACTAAATGTTGATCCACTAGGACACCTCCGTTTCAACCATTGTAGAATAAAACTTTTTGGTGCCTTGCCTGAGAACTGAATTCACAATATGCCATTCAGGTATCGGAGCTCCCTACCTAGGGCTCAAGGAAAGTTAGGTGCCTACCAGTGAAATTCACAGGGCAGAAAGGCCTAAGCGCTGCGGACATCATTCCACCACTCAGCATCCCTAGCCCTGAACACCCCCTGGAGTTTGGTATCTCAGCCCTTCCTTTCAGAAGGCTGGGACTGCATGTGTCAGGTCAGGGATTGGCAAAAAGTATAAAGGAAGAAGAAAAAGTTACAACCTATTTTATCTCATACCAAACTGAAGAAATATCTGCATAGTGTGTGTAAAGTCTTTAATTAAAGCAGTTCTTGAATTAAAACAGTCCACAGAAGACCATGCAGCAGCCAGTATGTTCAAGGGGCTGAAAACTCCTTCTATCCAAGTGCTCGCTCTCATCCTCAGCAGTAAACAAGCTAAATTCTGCTGTCACACAGTCATTACTCCCACTGAAATTAATTCTTCTCTTGTTCTTGTTTATGTGGCTGTCGCTTCTGGTATCCTGTGGGACCTGCATGCAGGAGACTGAATATAATTTGGCCTGCCACCTCTAAAAACTGCAGGATTGTCCCCTGGAGGTGCAGCTTGGTAACAGCATTGTCATCAGTGGATTTACAGGAGGATCCAATTTTTTAAAAATAAATCCTAAATCTGGGTTTAAAGCTACATTTTTCAACATAAAGGTTTAAGCGTTATTTTAAACGTGAAACAATGTTTGGCTACAGCCTTAAATGTTTTAAATGAAAAGCTGATAATCAAAGGAGAAATGGGATCATTATTAGTGTTTGCATGGTGATAGCACCCAGACCATGCACCAGACCTGGGGTCAAATCACTCGAGGTGCTGTGCACACACTAATAGGGATATAGAGTGTCACGGTTGCCCGGAGCTGGCAAGCCAAGCTCACGGT
>NW_017729025.1:132684181-132711236 GCF_001723915.1 Gavialis gangeticus
GTATTGGCAGCACCCAAATCTAATAATTTTCATTGACATAGAGTTCTCACCCAAAAGAATTTTCCATTGTTTTGACTGGTATTGTACATCAGTCTCCGTAAGTACAGGGCACCCATATGTGTTATCTCCGTAAGTACAGGGCACCCATATGTGTTACAACACCCATGCCTTCTTTAGATCCTGAAATGCTATTCTTGCACTAGTGCTAGTTTTAAAACTAGGCTGAAATTCAGCTAAACTCTTCAGCATGTACTTAATTTAATAACTTGAGAAGAGGGCATTCTTTGGGTTGCAGTGACATACACCATGGCATTTTGGTTCACAACTGATGTTACCAGAGACAACAGGAATGCAAACAGTAATCGATAATGAGATTACACAGTGCTTAATGTTAAACCATCAGAAAAGCCTAATTTCTTGAGGGAGATTCAGAACAGGATTAGACTAACAACAGTATCCAGACTTACTGCTAGGGATAGGCATTAACTCTAAATCACAGACAGCTCTTTATGATAATGTTTTACTTTTTTAATTACCCAGCAGGTAGGTAATGGGTAAGGCATTTCCTCCTGCCTTGCTGCTAAACAATAAATGTATTTATGACACAAGGGTGAAAAGTTACAATTTATATTCCCTTTTGGCCTATTCCAGAACAATGCTCAATCATCTGCCTCAAGTGATGAGGGCATTTCTGAAGATGCCTTTATAACCAGAGGGAGAGCATTAGCCTGAAGTCAGTCAGAAATCAGGGTAGAGGTGCACCTTGTAGACTAACTGAACTACAGATACATAAGCAGCTGATGAAATGAGCTGTTGCTCATGAAAACTCCTGTATCCCCAATTCAGTTAGTCTATAAAGTACACCTCTACCCTCCCTTGTACTTGCCTCCATAATGGCCAATAGTGAAGCATGAAAGCACTTACAGGAAGACAATTGAAAGAAGAAATTATCTCGGTAAGTGGGTTTACATTCATTCTTTCTTTGCCAAGTCCTGCAATTATAGGGCTATGCCAATCAAAGAGGGAAAGGACCAGGGAAATCAGTAACACAGAACTGCTTCTCGGAACAGCTGGAAGGCTTCTTTTAGTCTAGCCTCAAACACCACAAGTGACAGTGTTTTCACCAATGTACTGGGGAATTCATTCGATAAAAATAGTCCTAATTCTTTAGACAAAACTATCTTCTTGGCAGTTTCACATTACATTGCTCTTAGTTATAACCTGGTCACAGCAATTGAAACAGTTCCTACCCCTACCTCCTGCTTGTCCCTCTTCATATGCTTGCGGATAGTTAAGACAGCCTCCTTCCCCTTCTCGTTCACCTTTCAGCCATAACATTCATATTAAGGTTCCACCTTGCACTAATATCTCAAAGCTAGCCCATTCCTTCTCTCCATAATCTTATCCTGGAAGATGTCAAAAAACATACAAATGGCTCTATTTTTATTTAGGGGTCAAGGAAAGGTTAAGTATAGACGACACCCCCTTGTTCTCCATTGGCCTATTATAATATCTCTGTGAAGCTCCACTGCTTGATCCTTTATTGTGTGCCTGGGAGCCAGTCTTTGTGGCATCAGTCCTCTCCTCACCTCTCCTCCCAATATCCTAAAACCCCAATGCTGGCATGCTTGGAATTAATCCTCATGTACATGACTTTCTAAAGGAAGACACTTCATAGCCCTTCACCTCTGGCTGTCATAAGGCACTGGCTTTTGCTGAAGTATGCTTTGAGCTGGATTGCATTTGCCCAGGAAATGCCCAGCTCTCAAGAAATGCACACCTTCTCCACAAGTACAGTCATCCCTGGGCCTTCTGTAACCGTTTTAAAGAGGAGTCAACTCATCCTCCAGGCCTCTTAGCATGATCAAGAGCAAAATTACAAAACCTATACAAAACCAAATAGCTGGGATTCTGGACTGGACTGGACCAAGAACACTAGGAATACCCAGAAAATGAAGTGTTGTTTTTTCCCCAGAAGATTACACCGTGATAAAATGTGTTAGAAATATTACACACATACACACACCCCCTTTGTTTTCTGACAATGAATATTGCATCTTGATATACTTCATTCAGCCAAAAGCCTAAAAACATGGCAATAAGATAGAGGGAAAGGCTTTGACTTTCTTTTACCTTCATACTTTTTAAAGTGCTGTCAATAACATTCTCCAATATTCTGAGACATTTCCACTTCTGTCTTTCACAAATATCCTAAAGCAATATCCACCCTCATCACATTGGCACTCTAACCCAAAATTTTAGTAGTTACTTTAGCCAGCCTTACTTCCCAAAGGATGTAATGCATAAGAGCAAGATATCTGATCTGCCAGTATGAAACTGTAGGAGGCTGGCAGCAAGGTTTTCCATTAGAGAATATTCTCTGATGAGCTGCTCTGTACTGTTTCTCTCAAGTGGCTTTCCTGTTATCATTAAGGTATTTAAAACTCTACAGAACATGGTACTGGCCACTGGCAGTTCTCAGGAGTTTAAATGCTGGAACAACACCACACATAGACTTCATAAACATTAGGGACTGGAAGGGACCTTGCAAGATCATTGAGTCCAGCCCCCCTGCCATAGGCCAGAAGTTGGCTGGGGTCAGATGATCCCAGCAAGATAAGTATTCAAACATCTTTTGAATGAGTCCAGAGTAGGTGCTTGCACCACCTCTCTTTGTCCCTCATCCATTTTATTCAATACACTGTCCAAGGTTGCTTCACTAAAGGTCCTGTTCACAGATTCCTGAGATTTGGCAGGGGATGCTAGCCCCCCAAAAAACCTGAGGTCAGGTAGTTTCAGGGGGCAAGGGCAGTGTTAATTCTCCTCACTCAAAGGGCAACTTCAGGAGACAGCCTCTCTTTTGAAGGCATTTTGTCTCCTTGGAGTTAATCCATAGGCAGAGAGAGAAAGCTATTCTGCCCCATAGTGAAGGTTACCTGAACCTATGCTATCTATGGACCTGTTCTAGGGCTATGGACAGCCTAAACACACCATTTTTATTCCCTCAAATATTCCTGTAGGTTGCAACTTTCCTTTGCTGATCTCATTGGAAAGGTCACTTAAAGTCTCTGTCCCCATGACTTGTGGATAACATTACTTCCTCTCTCATATCCTTTGACTGTCATATCTATTTAGACCCTAAGTTATTTTGAGTCTCTTCCAGAACCATGTGTTTGTTCGGTGCTTAGCACACTGAGGCTCTGATCTCAGTTGGGGTCTGTCAGTGCTAAAGAAATGCATACTAATAAGATGCAGTTTTCATGTGCTATATTTAATACTAGCACTAGATTTTTTATTTTTTTTGCAACGATACTTTCATTTTAGTTGGGATAGTGCAGACTCTTTCACAGAAGGATCTCAAAGCAGAATAGAAACCTGAGTCTTAACTTTCAGTAGCTTTCCCTAACTGCTGAATAGATCTTTCCACACAGGCTCCTGAAGTCATATGTACCAGATAACAGTTCTGCAGATTTTATTTTTTTAAAAATTAGTTTTGAAGGCTCCTGTGGTGATCTTTCCATTTACAAAAAAGTAACATTACCAACAGTGAGTCTGTCTTTACAGCAGTGATAACAAATCTATTAGTCCTAAACAAGGCCCTTTAATTTCCTGCAAAACTAGAAAATTGATGCGACTCCTGTATGGAAAATACCCATTGTATGGCCATGATTCTCAGACTGGCAGTGTATGTGCTCCTGCAGTTGGCACTGACAGTAGAAAAGTGTTCAATTTGATTTAAAATGAACTTCAAAAGTGGCAAGACTTCCTTGGGCTCCTTGCTAAGAAGGTGTGTCAGAAATCCATTATAGTTGTCTTATCTGTGCTACTGTCGACTTTGTTTAGATTGTTCTAAGCATTGTTTAGACCAGCAGTAAAAAGCATTTGTTTTATGACTACATTATCTGCTTTGATGTGATTGAATTTTAAAAAGATACAACATGCCAATACCAAACCCCAAAACTGATAATTATTTCTGATTCAAAGGCAAATCCAAACTATATCATGGTAAACCTGAACTTTAGTAGGGCTGGAAATACTCACAGCAGAATTGTGAAACTGTATAATTTACCATGGGGTTCACTGACTTCAGCAAAAGAATGCCAAGATTCGCTAACTGGGGAGCATAAAACAGCCAAGGATATTTTACTCTGAATTTCAAAATAATAATACATATTTACATGTAGGAGAAACATGTCAGATTGAAAGGATTCAACTTCTTAAGGTACCATATTCACCCAAATCCAACATGACTCTGAATTTAAGGCCATCCCCAAATAATTAGATTCCATACATGGAAAGTTTATAAATTTGTTATAATTTTCCAGGTATAGAATTTAATTATTGGCAGCTCATCTTAAATTCATCCCCACCACTACTGGGGAAAGCAATGGCAGGGGGGAAAACGGGGTAGGTAGTGGGGGCAGGTTTTGCACCACCTCTCTTTGCCCTCCATGCCTCCACCACTTACCCCACCTTGTGCTTATCTCCCTGCTGCCTTGGGCCTCCACTCCTCCTCCCCCCTCCCCATCTTTTCCTTATATGCTTCTGCTTGGCCCCATAACATCGGTGCTGGCTCTGCACCACTGTTATGGGGCTGGGCTGGGTCTGTGTTCCTTGCCCTAGGCTTCAACAAGGAGCAATCCTACCAGTGCTGGAGCAAGGTTAAGTGGAGGGGAGGAGGAGGAGGGGAGAAGAGGAAGGGGAAGGGGCAATTGGGGAGAAAAAAGGGGGTTGGGGCCTGAGGCTGTGAGAGAGAGATGCAAAGGATACAGAGGCAGCAAGGGAACAGGCAGCAGCTGCAGATAGGGGCCTGGGCCTGGGGACTCTCCAGACCCAATGCCAAGACAAAGCACCCCCCCCCCCACGGGGGTTGGGGAAACCCTGGTCTTGGAAATAAGTAAATACAGCATTAAACCCTTGACTGTAAACATGCACTCTGTAAACCTTGCCAAAAAGTTATCTTATTAACTCAATCGGCCATGAAATAATTTATTCTACAAATTGCAAAATCATGACAACACAAGCACTGAGGATTAATGTTCCCCTAGAAACAGAAACTTCCAAAATAGATATTTTGCTAAAAATACTGATGCTAATGTACCTAGTCCTGCTTTGCAGCCATTTTAAGATAGTTGGTTTCAGTGGGAGATGCAGGACTACCTGATACTACATAACTATAGCCATCAACTAGCTTTTCACTATACATTAGAGTGGTGCTTATATTTGTTGCTCTGCAGAACACTTTTTACCTGGCTACATAGTAGGCAATGAGTCATGATGTTAAACTTCAGATAGGTATCACTCTGTACACCAAACTGCAGAAGGATTGAGCTTATTCCTATGATGATCTGAGTGTATAGTCCCTCCATGGATGTACATTAGCTATCCAACCTCTATTGTATAGGATACAGCATAGTTTTTGACTGTATCTGTAAACTGCATGCAGAAGCATGCATCTATAATGTTCTGATTCATCTGGGTCAAATTAAAAACAGGACAGAAAGTTAAAGGAAAAATTACCAATATCAGCTTCTAATGGCAGTATAGATGTACAATAGTTTGTTTATTTTTTGACGTAGACACTCAGAACACCATCTCAGGCTTTAAGTAGCTTACATTTAAAATCCTGTACTTTACTTTAGTATGACTTTGTCTACATGGTCTCACAATCAATAACTGCTGTCTAGCATGGCAGATTTGAGTGATTCAGCTTCTTAAGAGTGATACTTTCAAGTGCTAAAGCCATGAGTGGAATTTTCTGGGAGAGATTAAATCACATAGAGCTTTATTCATCTGAAAAGATCTGTGGCTGTATATAAGCCTCCTGGAAGATCTAGTTTTAGAGCCTGGCAGATTTATTAATTTAGGCTTTGGGTGAATGGTGAAAGCTCCTATATACTATTTGGAAAAGCACTCTGACACCTTCAGATGAAAGATGTTAATTAATTAGACCTGCCCCCCCCCCAATCAGATTGTCACCATACTCATGCTGAGTAATTCTTATTGGTTTCAGTGGGACTACTTGCCAAATAATGTACTATTCAAAGGGTGTGGGAGGAGGCAGTCATCAAAATCTAACCCTTAATAAATACTTCAATCATATAGTCTTAACAATTAAATCACATTATTGGTTCTATAATAGACCTGGCACAATTCTTGATCAGCCCCTTCCATAATTTTATCAAATATATAGGCACAGTTGGATTCATCCTCTGCAATCTGTTGGCTGCTGTGATGCATGTGGAAGAAACCTACACTGAGGCCAGCTGACTACAACTCTGTCTTTGGGGGTCTGTAGCCACCCAGCACTGAAGAAATGTGTAGGACTGGCTAGAGAGGGAATGTGGAAATGGGCCTTGGCTCCAATTGCATTGAATAAGTACTGCTAAGGCAGAAGCTGGCCTTTGAGTCTCAGTCTTTGGTATTATATGAAATGGCTTCCCGGCTCTTTACTATTTTGATCTGATAGTGACTTGTGGTGGTCAATATTTTAATCATCTTTATGACAGTAGAGCCATCCTAAGGATGTAATATCCATGGCTTGTCCTTCTATACAAGGATACATTTATGTCTTCACAGCCACAGAAGACAAAGAAAGGTTTTCTGTTAGTGTCATAAGCTTTGCTCTCCAAGACGTCAGAGATAGTGAGGTGGCAGCAAAATGTAATATCCAAGGAGCTCAGCATTCTGACTTGTCCTATCAGCTATTCAGAGGGACAAAACCGGAATGAGAGATACCAGGCTCTGAAGAGGACAGAAAGCAGCATTAATACAGAAAATAAAGGAAGAGGCAGTCTTACACATCTCTAATGTCAAACAAAGGTAGCAGAGACTCATATTCACTACAAGGTCCATGTGCCGATATTGAGATAGCTGTTCAACATTTGCCATCAGTGCATTGGACTTGCTGCCCTCCAGTCACCAAATGATGAACACCTGGTGCTGGAATTAGGAATTTGTTGCATGCTGGCTGTTATCTCACTGCCCCTACACATTACTTTTTACAGCTGTCAAGAGTTTAACTCAGAAATAGTACCTGTGTTATTCTGGCTTTTAAAACCTGAGTCAAAATCCCTCAGGCACTGTATGTGCCAGCAATGCCATGTGAGTTAGTAAATATATTATTTCTTATTGATTCCTGGAGCACCTGTCTTCACCTACTACAGTGCTATTACTGTCATAGTAATGAATACCACCACCAGAATACATGTAGAACAAAACATAATAACCAAAAAATAAACAATCACATAAAAAGGAGGAAAATAGACTAGACAAAAGGAATGGTTTGAATCAAACCTTGAAGCAACAGCTACAACTACAGAAGAGTGCACACATTATAAGTAGAGGCATAAATACAACACAAATTTGAAAAAAATGGTAGGTAGAACACTCAAAAGCCAATCCACAAGCATTGTCTCATAACCAAACATCTGTGAAGTCATAACAAAGCAGTCATGTGGTCTATAGCCCATTGTAATATCTGCAAAGGTAAGACCCACCTGTTACTTCCTTCCTAACCCTGCCTTGCCTTCTGCCACTCACCTGCCATGCCTTTGAGGCTTTTATTGTTGATGGGAGGTGCCTTGAGGGTCTGAAGTCACCTCATGGAGTGAGCTGATCTGTCCACCCTGAATAGCCACACCTGGGGACCTTTTACCTTCTCATAGTACTTCCCCCTTAAGGGGACAAGTCCCATAGGCTTCCGGGGCACTTGTCATGGTCTCAGCTGTCATAACCTTGGCCCTCTTTTCCTTTCTGGCCATACCCTTCACCAGGGTTCAAGACCTCAGCCTCCAGGGTTCAGTCTTGCCTGGACGGCAATCCCCTTTCCTGGGGACACTTGCACCTCAATAGTCTCTGCCTCTCTGTCTCAGGGCCTGACCTCTCCTGCTCATTGCAGAGAAGCACCCTCAAGCACCCCTGCCTGTGGCCTCCTCATTACCCCTTATAGCCACATCCAGTCCACCGGTAGATCTAGCCAAAACAAACACCAGCCACATGGCCGTAAAACAAAGTCCTCGCAAGCCTGAGTTAATACTTCTCTGCAGCCTAAGAGTTCCCCTTGGCTTCTTCTTCACAGCTCTCTGGCACTGCATGGGAGCTGGCCAGCCCATCATCTCCCAGTGCCACTTCGCAAGTAGCTCCTTACCCTGCCAAAGGGACTGGGTTCATATTTCTCAGCCAAGCCCACTTCCAGGCACCTGATTGGTCCTTTAGTTTCTTGTGCCCAATACCTCATTGGCCTGATCCCTGGTCCTTTACCACTCAGGCCCTCTTAGTAACAGGGGCAGAGTTTCCCCATCACACCCATATATGTGTATTCTTGGAATCTGTGGGTGTGTCTACACGTGAACTTTAATGCTCAGTAGCCTATTTTATTGCACATTAGAGCGTCACAGCAAAAACTGTGTTAATACGCTAATGCACAGTAAAATTAAGCTACTGTGCATTAAGTGTCACTAAAAAAGCATGCACTTTCATTACTGTGCATTAGGACAGCCTAATGTGCATTTAGTTAGTACCTTACATTAGAGGTACTAAATTTAATGCACAGTAGCAAAAGTGCATTAATTAATGTGTAGACACACTCTGTCTTGATGCTTTTCAAACTTAGCCTCTCAAAAAGGACACCTTCTACTCTGTAGGGACAAACTGACAGCTTTGGCTACATGACTCAACAGCAATGCCATGATGCTTCACAGAAGTGGGTGTCTAAATTTTGGATGAAGTGAGCCACATTTTTAAACTCACCATTTTCTGTATCTCATGGGAAAGAGAAGTTTTTGGATCCCAAAATACTGGAGAGCAAACTGCAAATATAAAACATATTTAAATAATGGCTCATATAACATTCAGACCTACAGTTACCAGGGTATTTCAATATGAAAGCAAAATACTGTACAGAAAACATTAATTCTATGCCTTCACTTAGAGTTGTCTTCCTTTACCTACCTCTGCCTACCTCTACCTTTACCTAGTCAAGTCCCAAATTCCCAAACAATCAGGCCTTTAGAGAAAGGCTACATTTATAAGGGCTTAAGCTATTAACCTAAGACACTTCAAGAGTGTTTATAATTTGTTATAAAGCTTAATTGGTTGTTAATACCCTTGGTTTAAATTGTATCACCTTCCAGTTATGCACTTAAAACCATCTGTGATGCGTCCTGCTCATATGTGTAACATGCTTGTCATTCACTGAACACTTGAGACACTACATATAAATGTGCCCTAGGAATCTGTTTTTCCTTATACAGCAATGCCACCTAGTATTATGTTACAGTTTGCAGAGCTTCCCCCCTTCCCTAGTATTTTAGTTGTTTTTAATGCCACAAACCTGACCTAGTTTGGTTCCTGCAACTGCCACTGCCAGTAAAATGCCCACAGGCACAGTATTTAAAAAACCCCCTATGCAGTTCAGTTGGCTGCACTATGTTACTTCTCCTCCTCATATTCCTTTACTACTTCTTCCCTCCCTGGGAGTTTATATACTTATGAAATAAGTAATATTTGTTCCAAGTCTATGGTTCACTCCTTGGATTCCAAGCACCTGCCCAGACCTTTTAAAGACTTCAGGTTGGCTGCTTGGAAGTCAAAGCAGCTGCATAAAAAGACTTGCCTAAGGGGTAGACCAAGTATTTTCTCAGCAGCATTCAGCACTGCTCCCACAGTACAGAAGCTAAAAGAAGGCAGGTCCAGCCATCAGTGAAAGACAGAGCAAGAAAGGATGCTCTTTCCTTTTTTCCTCTCTAATGCACAGCCCAAACCTCCTTGCCTGTTAGTCAACTATAGAATTAACTACAATGAGAATTAAGCTACGCTTAAACAAAACTTGGAAGGAACAGACTATGATAGTGCAAACATAATAAAAGATGCTAGGAAAACAGAAGCCCCTTGTACTTTTCTAAGCATAGGGACCATTGTCCACATCAATCCCTGAGTGCTAGTCATCCAGATAAATGAGAAGGAGATGGAGGGCTACACCTGCTTGTTCCCACCAAGTTTACAGTAGCCATAGGTACTCACTGACTGTAAAGAGGACAGCAAGCTGCACTCCTGTGGGCAGTGCTGAGATTATGACCTGCCTATGTAAGGGAGGGACCTCCTAGAAGTACAGGGCTTGATATACAGTGGATGCATCTACATGTGTGCCCAACTGCACAGTTGTTACTGCATAGTCATTTAGTACTTGCTGCACATACAACTAAATGACTGCACAGCAACCACCATTACCGCAGTCCCAGCAGCACACAGGTCATTTCTGACCCAACCGTGCAGTAGCTCGTTGCTACTGTGCAGTAGTGTTGGCGTCATGGTCCATGCCCCTCAATGCTACATCACTGTAGCTCATCGCTCAATGCTACTGCGCAGTAGCGTTGTGCCCTAAGGAAACCTCTGCAAACTGTTCAGTGTAGCATAATACTAGGTGACATTGCTGTATAAGGAAAAACAGATTTCTAGGGCACAAGTAGGCATGGTTCATGCCTGCTCAATGCTACATCACCATAGCGATGAGCTACAGTGATGTAGCACCTCATGCAGACACACCCTATGTCTCTCAAACCAGTTTTATTGTAGAGCAGCCCTGAACTGTGGCTCAGTGTAATCTGTCAGCGCTCTTTCAGGAAACACATATGTAAAAACAACTGTACATCATGCAAACAAAACCTTTGTTTCACATTTTCAAAATGTGAAACAAAGGCTTAGTTAGAAGCAATGGGCTCAGATGCAACTCATATACAGACCAAGCTAACAGGAGGTGCCCGGAGATGTAATATGTATGTGTCATTTAGAACCAGTATGCCAAACCACAGTGAGAAATGTCTCACTTATTTGCACAGGAGCAAACACAGTGAAAGAAGTGCAGGAGACAGATACAAAAGCTATGTACAGAGCACAAGATGACTAGATATGAATCAGCTTCCCCAGCTGTCAGAGAGCAAGTGACTCAGTGAGCTAGATTTGGAAAGCAAACCTATGAAGGATAATGGGGCTCAAAAGATGCTCAGATATCACAGCAATGAGCATGCTATAAATAAATCAGATTGACTGACTGATCTGGAGTTAAGGACTATGCAGGCGTAAAATTCCTGTAGCATCTATGCTTTTTAAAGCCGAAGATGCCTAGCCACAGATCCTTCAAGAAAATAGCTAGAGATAATGCTGTTGGAATCAGTCATTTAGACTCTTCCCATGATGCAGGCACCCATACTTCTTGCCACATGCTAAATACACCTTTGTTAGTATTCATATGGATGAGATTTCTGCCATTTTGGGGTTAAGAACTAGGATATTGTATCTGTGTTCAATCTTTTCCAGTGTATCCCTAGCTGTACTATTCTTGTCTATGACTCAGCTTGTACAGAGCTGTGTTACAGGGCACATTCATTATCAGTCTGAGTTGGTGGTAACAGGAGTTCTGAAAATTATATCCTGATCCTTCATGCATACTTATACATACTTGCTTTACATTCACATGCAACTTTCACTGACCTTTACAAGTTATTGGCAGCTTAAAAATTACTTTCCTCCATTGTTCTGACTTTACTTTCTGCGATAGGTGCGGAGCAGCAGTTTCCCATCAGAGATAAACTGAGCTATCTTGTGCCAGTAAAGAGATTTCTGAAGCCTTTACAGAATGGTTTCCTATTTTGTCAAAAGTATTACTTACCTCCCTCTGACTATGCTATAAAAAGCTGTCACAGATTTGACGGAGACCAGCAAGTATGTCTACATGAAGATCAAATTTAATACAACTGAAATATTTTTTTTGTTTGTAACAGCTGCTATGTCAGTTACTGTAACTTGTAATCTTTCCAAAAAAATGTGGTTTAAATCAATTACCTTTTGTTCCTACCAATCAAGAATGTTGATATTTCACTTATTGCTTTATTTCACAGAGACTTTAATCACAAAGCAGCTCTCTCTCTAGTACCATCTTTCTGGATTTATTTTATATTATCAAGATTATGATGCTTGTTGATTAATTTACCCATAGAGACAGTTCACCAGCTATAAAGGATTTATCAGATTTAAGTGATGACTTTTCTCTACAGATAAAACAGAGACTGTTTCTCATTATGGCCTGCTCAAGTACTTGAAAGGCTCCCATTGACTTCACTGGTCATTTGTGTCAGACCTATACTGTTGCTCTGAGAAGTAAACGTTTCTCTCCTGTGTTTATAAGTCTCCCATTATTGCTGCATCCAAGTCTCACAAAAATGTACGTTAACAGCATGCAATGAATTCATCCCCATATTACAGTTACTAAAGTAAGGCACAGAGAAATTAAGCAATCTGACCAAGTTCCCATTGAAAACCTGGGGCTGAAATGGTGTAACAGAGAGCTGGAGTCTCTCTGATACTTTAAGGGATAAAGGACCCCAGGTACAGGGAGAGTGCAGGGGAGCACGCTGCAGGAGAGCTGGCCCAAGTAAACAGGACCTACGAGTGCAATAGGATGATGCCTGCATGACTAGTGGGAAGCCTACTGCAGGATTAGTTGCTCCATAGTAGGACTGGAGGCTGTAGCCATGCAGGGAAACTAGGCACTGCCAGAGGTGGGCTACCATGGAAACCAGGCAGTGAATCGAAACAAAGGGCAACTATAGACAACCCCATAGAGTCACCTGACCAGAGAGAGGCAGGGCTGTGGGCATATAAGCCCTGACCAGAGCCAAAGCAAGGCAGTCTGGTCCTGCAAGCTGCAAGAGAAGGAGCTCCTGGTTAGGAAAGCTGCAAGGGGGTTGCTGAGCTGCCTTGGGGACTACCAGTGTGACTCAGGGAGCTTACAGAGATAGATCCCAGGGCTGGGGTGATATGTTGATACCTATGAGGGCTGCCCTGAGGGTTTATTTTGCCTACCCTGAAGTGGGGGAAGTGCTTCCTTCTTAAAAAGGCAGCACACTGTTTTCCCTTTTGTTGATGTTGGTGGGTCCAGGAGGGGGGAGCTTGTTATAGCCGGGGGTGTATCATTTGGTCACGGTTCATACCGGTACTTTGGGTTGGGGCTGTGAGACATGGTCTTTGGAGGTCCTATTAGTGCCCTAGGAGCATGTGACTGCCTTGAGCCCTACCAGGCTTGCATGTGCTACAGCTTGAGGCAGAACAAGTGCAGAGCCTGAGATCAGGGCAGAGACTGGGGGCGGGGAGGGGGAGGCAGAGGCCCAGTGGCTGAGAGCAGGGCAGAGATGGAAGGCCAGGGACCTAGTTCCTGAGAGAAGAGCAGAGACACCTGCAAGGCATGGGACACAGTGTAGGGATGGATGGAGCCATGTAATTAAATCTTAAGGCTTATAAGTGCCCTGGGGCATAGACAAGGAGAGGGTGCCCATGCAACTCAAGAGCACAGTTAGGGCTAGCGGTGTTCAGGAGGGACCTGGTGGCTAGTGGATAGAATAAGGCTCACTTTAGGACTCCCAAAGCAGCCTCCTTTTCAACCCTGGGTTACATGGGGTGTCGCAGATGCCCTTGGACTCCAATGTGCTACAAATGGTAACTGAACCCACACCTGCCACCTCACCATCCAGTACCTGAATCACAAACCTAACATTTGGGGAGAACTATGCTAACTTAAAGCCCATTGCTGAAGTCCAAAAAGTCTTCATTTTTTCAGTTGCTAATAAATCAGGGAGGAAAAGTCAAAGGGGAAAAAATCCTCTTCTCCCTCCCACCTCCATTAAAAAGAGCACAGCAGAGAGTCAGATAAAGACTCTGCAACAGTTACCATAACAACTGCTTTGAACAGCTTTTGTTATGATACACAGTTTCTAGCTTGTCCACAGAGAAAGAATGTCTTTATTAATTATTGCTAAGTAAGGGTTTGCAAAGGGCAAAGTTCTTTAAAAATGGTGACTCCGGAGCATATGTTTCAGAGCTGCAGAAAAGTCTAAGGAAGATGCCTGTCATATTTCAGAATAAACCAATTCTAATTAATACCTTAGGCTCTGATGCCATGGCTCCCCAGCTCCCAGCACACACACGGAGAAATCAGGAAAATTTCAAAATATGAAGTTCAGACTTAAGGATAAAAATACGATCTATCACATTGATAAGAAAACAAAAATAAAATAAAATCCCCTTGTATTTCACAGGTACACAGGTAGCTTTAATCTGTTACACTTGCACAGTAGTTTGTTAGAGTATAAGACAACAAATAAAACTCAATTATATTACACATCTTTTCCTCTCCTACCAAGCATCTCCCAAGACTCTTGCAGTTGGCTTAGCTTGACATGCTTGTTATGCTTTGGGCCTGAAGATGGCCTGTTTCAGTTTCACACACTAGCATTAGGATGCTATAGCTTCAGCTATAAAATCTACAAAGGCTAAATTTACTTGAGCACCATGATCCAAACTCAAAATGGACTCAAACTCAACAGAGGCTCACAGCAAAGCTCAAAATTAGGGATAGGCAGTACCAGCTTCTAGGCCCAGGTGTGGCTGCCAGGAAGTTGGCAACATACCTGGAAGGCATGGGTCAGAACAATCTGAGCAGAGAAGGCTGCTCTTACCTGTGTCAGTTGGCAATAACCACTGAGGCTGCATCCAGACAAGTATGGACATTTGGTTCCCTGGGGACAAGTAGCAGCGGCACACCTTGTGTCACTGCTGCTTGTCCCTGGGGAACACCTGTGCCACACATGCTCTGGCGTGCAGCAAGTTACCCCGGGGGCAGTAGGGGAGGCTGGGGCCAGCACTGTACTGGCTCCAGCAGCCTAACCTTACCTGGGGGCCTCCTGGGGCTGCAGAAGCGGTGATCCTGCCAGGCAGAGCCTGGCTGGCAGCCACAGGTCAGCTCTGGGCAGCTTGGCTTTGCTTTTCAGCAGTGCATGCTGCCTGTGCATGTGCTGCTCCAATTTTTTTTTCCTACAGGTTTTTTTGACCCCTGGATATCCAGGGGTCAAAAAAACCCACAGAACCCCCTCCCAAGCAGCGCATGCACAGGCAGTGCACCCTAGCAGTGTGGAGAACACCTGACTGTGCAGTATGTGGAGCTGCAGACGTGCTTGCAGAGCCACTTACTGCACAACAGCACTCGTCCAGATGTGCCCTGAGAGACTGTTCTCCAGCAGACCAAAGTACTGCAGCCTCTCTTCTTCCACCCTTTTTGACTTCTAACTCACTTCCAGACCACGAGATTTGGGAAAAGAGGTATGGCTACTGTAAACTCAAGGAGATGGCCCCAAGTAAAAGAATCCCTTTATGTCAGCTGAGCCCTGGACAAAGAACAGAACTTGTCTGCCGAGCTAAAACTTCCTGCAGTGGGAACAAGAAATGTCAGCTGAGTGCAGAATGGGTTTCACAGATTTCATACCCTCTCAGAAGCCCTTAACATTTTCGCTCAGGCACTGCATGTGCTACAGCTACTAGCTCTACATGGCTGGACTTTGGCTCCTACATCTGTTATTAGCAATGAGTAACACCATACAATGTACCGATAACCATTCTGACAGCTTGTTAATTTAGGGCCCGTCCCTGCTCTACTTAGATACAGAGGCTGTGCCATTGACAGCACCCCTACTCCTTGGATAATGAAGGAGAGAAGGATTTGCCTCTTATATGCTTTCTTTTAAAATATTTCCTGCAAACCTTTCATTTTACAGGCTCTAACTCAGCCTATTCTATGAAATATGATTTCTATTGGTAGAAAGGATGCTAATGAATTACCTCAGAGAATTGTTTGACAAGAGAGACATGTAATATTAAATGGTTAGTAATCACTGCTCACAGAAAAGGATTTATAAGGACACTTGTGCAGCAAGTGATAAATATAATTAATCCAATGTGTATGCATTATATGTTTCAACAGACTTTTTTTATTTCTCCCAGTAACATGGGAAATGGACAATGACAGCTTGATACAGGGTTCCTTACCTTGTTTATACGCAGTCCTTCCTCAGGCCAAACTCCCATTGATTTGCTAGATTAATTATACTAACTAACAGCTACATCAAGTGCACCTTATATAAATGCTTTCCTGTGAACTGTGATTACTAAACATTTAACATTATCTGCTTTCAAATATTTCTCTGGAGTGATGCATTAGGATCAATTAAACCAACCTGCATCACATTTAATTCCACAGGCATTCACTGTTGAACTGGAGTAATGATTAAAACAAAAATACTAAGGGTGAAGTGATACGTTACACTTAGCCCATACTAGGGACATTTAAAATATAAGTGTCTGCAAATTAAAGCTCTTTGACTCATGCTAAGTGCTCTTTGAGCATCTCAAAGTTATGCTACTTTAGTTGAGGGCCACGCTACCTAGCTCATATTAGGGTAACTTCAGTCTTATCCACAGGGATAAAACAAGATATTTGCTGTTCTCCAGCATCCCAGGATGCATCACTCCCAGCCCCTAGCCCCATCCAGAGCAGGGACAGAGCCCAGGGGTCCTGGCTCCCAGCCACACTCCTGCTTGCCAGCCCTCTTACTGGCAAGTCAGATCTATACAGGCATGAAATAGTATTAATCCTTAAGGCGCAACAGTTCACAGCATATTCTAAATTTAATACCACTTAACTTTCCACAGATTGAGTATGATCTAAGCAGAGATGTGGGTTTTCTGAAAAATTCTGAATTGGAAAAATTTCCATTGCCCTAAATAGAATGTGATCTGATTTAGCACGTTTATTTGGCTTACATTTAGTACACAAAATGAAAAATATACCCCCATGTTAATTTTATGTCCCAATAGGCACAAGTATTTGAACCAAAATATTTGATTAAGAAAATATTAAATACAGCACACTTAATGTAGTTTAAATGTTATATTCAAACAAATTCAAAGCTTTACATGGAAATACATTATTTTTATGGGAATACTTGTTCAAATGTAAAACCAGTACACAATAGCATTACACTTCACTTACATTGTTTGTTTAAATTTAAAAAAAACCCCAAAGGTATTGAAAACTGTTGATGCACTGATTTTAGCACCCCCAAAGAACTGGGCATGATATGCTGTGATTTGGTTTTGATTTGACAACCAATTAGATGAATTCATAACTTGATTTTTGGTTTGGATTATTATGTGAGTGTATTTACCACCCTGTTTACAAATCAAAAAAACATATATGTAGTCTCTCACATACTTCCTAGGGATAATCACCTGAAAAGCATTCATTACGATTTTGAAGCTGCCAACCTTGCCTAATATTGTATTGGCATCCATTCATTGTTACTAATGACTTTTATGAAACAATGACCTTTTTAGAAACGGAAAATTTCCCATGGAAAAATAAAGCACTGGAAAATTTTCCGGAAAATTTCCTGCCTCAGATCTCTAGGTCTAAGTATAACATAGAACTTCACACTAAATGAAGACTAAAGGCTGCTTGCCTCATCAAGACGGACAATTGTTTAGGCCCAGGTACAGAGGACGACTTAGATCTCTGGAACAGGATGCAGGTAAACTTTAGGGGCATCCATACACATGCCCAATGCCTCCTCTGATGCATTCTAATTAGAACACAGAATGTGTTGGAGCAGACTTGATTAATTAAGTCTGCTGGAATGTGCTAATTAGCATGCTCTAGCAGCCACAGCATCATCTATATTCAGCATCTCTGCATTTCAAAATGGTGGTGGGTGTGCTTTAACTAAAGCTTGTCAAACAAACTTTAGTTAAAGCACCCTTGCTGCCATTTTGAATCACAGGACACTGAATACATGAGATGTTGTGGGGCACTTTAATTAGAGCAGCTCCTGAGAGCGACTTTAATTACCACCCCCACCCCAGAGCATGTATAAAAATGCCCTAGGTGTCTAACTTGAAGATCCAATCCTGATTCTCCAAATCAGCATCCAATCTTCAGATTCAGATTCGGCCAAATCTAATTGGGACAGTGATCTGAATCAACTAATTGAATCACTGTCCCTGATTCAGGCCAAATCCGACCCGAATACAGCCCATTTCCCACAACCCTAGTAGTCACAGTTCTGCCTTCCAAGCATGACAAGTGCTGACTTGTTCTGAACAAATAGGCATCCAGTTTCTTCCTAGGTTGCACTAGCATCCAGAAAGTAAATACAGCAGTGCCTAAATAATTCAGCTTTGTAGGTATGCTCGGAGCACACCCAATGGTAGCACACAATTCAGCACACCCAACAGACTGATAGAATAGAATTCAACATAGAACAGCACTCACAACCACTTTCCATCAACAACTTGGCAGGTTTCTGATTCTCTCAATGGCTTCCCCCCATTTTTAACTTGGAAGCTGTAGAAACAACACAGAACTAATTATGGAAGCAAGGATGGGACCCTGGGCTTCCCTAGCAGAGCTGTATGTGCTAACCACTAAGCTACAGTTATAGTCCTTTTTTGGTTTTTCTCTTTCTGGATCTATGAATCTTTCAAGCCATTCTGCAAAGTGGCAGAGCTTTAACCAGGACGGTCTTTCCCCTCCCTCCCTCCCTCCCTCCCCCACCAGCAGTTACAACATTCTCCTGAGAAGTGGAAGGTGTGGGTTCAAGCCTTTCCATCGGTGATATACCTAGACTAGTACATATGAGGCAGACTCTTCTCATGAGTTCTTTCAAAGAATACTTGTAGACACTTGCCCTCAGGAGTGTGCCCCGGGCTCTGGAACCCAAATGGACAGAAACACTTCCCTTGCACCCTTAAGTTAAGCACCTTAGCTCTAGAGAGGGGATAAGAGTCCATACACATCCTTTAACATGTCCTTTTTGGCTACCTCACCATCCAGATTTTCTTAGATAGTTCATCTGAAGCACCTAACTCATCCCTAGGCACTGTCAATGCACTACACATCAGTTTCAGATGTTACACAAGCAGTCTAAAATTTTGGATCTGGTCCTTTCAGTTTTTCCTCAATAAGCATTGGCTATAAATAAAGTAATGACTTGAGGATTCAATCCTTAAGATAGGCACATCATTATAAGGTCCTTAACTGAGCACTATGATTATTCAGAGTAAATGATCTCTCATCATTTTGAAGATAAAAGGTAGATATGGACATTTATAGACTAACTAAATCTCTCATTATTTTGTAATTGATGTGTCTTAATTGCCTATTAGTTTTGGTAAAATTGTAAATTTCACAAAAATGGTGAACTTTTTAATGTTATTATAATGAAGAGTTTACACTTGCTACAGAAAAGGCCACATAGCAATGGGTTTCTATCTCTCAATAAAACGATTTTATGGATGCAATTAGTAAAGGGATAAAAAAGCCTTTTGTCCTTACGTCAAAGGCCAGCCTGAACATACACTTAATAGCATTAGATGGTTGCAAAAAAATCCTATGGGAAAATTTAACTTATAGGACTGCCTGGTCTTGTTAGCAGCAGCAGTAGTTCCTCACAGTCAAGGATGATCCCTCCCATGGTTCAAGTAAAAGGTTGTAGATGAGTCAGTTGATGGCTAGGAAGGCCGATCCTAGAGTGGCAGACTCTCTGGCAGATGCCACAAGTGGTGATTAAAGAGAGGGCTGAAATGCAAATTTTTCAGTCTTGTTTTCTTTCCTTTCATTTTTGCCATTTTTCTGCCTCCAGGGTAAGAGGGTTTTCCTCAAAGTACAATGTACCTTCTTTCACAAGGCGTTGCCATGTAGCCCTATCCTGGGCTAGTTTTTCCCAGTTGTTGATGACAATGCCACACTTAATGTTCACCTTGAGGGTGTCCTTGAAGCATTTTCTCTGGCCCCTGCATGTCCTTTGTCCCTGACTGAGTTGGGAGTATAGCAGTTGTTTTAGTAAGTGTACATCAGGCATGTGCACACAATTCCTTGTCCCCTGCAGCTGATGTTGAATCATCAACGCTTCCATACTGGTGATGTTAGTATCAGTGAGGACACTGGCATTTGTGCAACAATCCTCCCACTTTGTCCAGTGGCAAGGAGATCCAAGACAACTGGGGTTACTCTTCCACTGTAGTTTTCATCTGCCTTTGCAGCCATTGAATAGTGTGCCTTCTGCATCCACCTGCTCCACCACTGAGATCTTTGTGTTGTGTTGGACTGATCTTCAGCTGATATCTCACCTTTGACCTTCCTGCCATGGGTGACTCTACCAGGAGCACAAGACTCCTGATGGTGTTGCTGTTAGGGTCATTGGTGCATGCAAGCCTCTCCACCCACTGCCTGGTTTAGCTTTCAGCCAGACGTATTTTAAATTCCCATGTTTGGATGTTCTCTTCAGGATTGACTATGTAGAATTAATTCGAAATTTTGTCTGAAAATAGTTTTTATATTTATTAAAACTGCCTGTTTCCTAAAAATGGAAATTTTAGTAGCAATGGTTCCATTTTCATCTGAATTCATTTGAATTTCATCTGAAAACTGTTTTCAAAAAGGGGCAGATTAGGACTGAACATTTTTCACCTCTTTGATGAAAAACTTTTAAAGAATAAAATGTTTATGTTTTTTTTTCAAGAAGTAGAGAACACAAACTATAATGTGGGCTAGGACTAGAGGAGGACTTGCATGCTGAAGTCCTATGTAACCCCTGGTTCCAGAATGCATTTTGAGGCATTTGTCAACACCCTTCTTAACTGTTGCTGAATGACCAGAGGTGCCTTTTTTGATACTAAAGTTCATCAGCTGTCCAAATTCCTCCTTCTGAGCATGCCCCAAAGCATCACTGTCACTTGACATTACTGAGCAAGCTAGATTCTTACTTCATTCTTACCTAAGAACTCTCAAGATTCACAAGCTAGTTATTCCTCTACTTTTGCCTTTGTCCCCTTAGGGGCTTGATCTAGTAGATGGTCCCAGAACATGCCTAGTGGATTAGGCTCGTAACAGAGAGCCATTGGTCCCTGGTACTTGGAAACGTGAAGGAAGAAATGTACCATGCTGGCGGCAAGGCTGCAGAAAATGCTGATGTCATCAGTTGGCGCTGGAAGCATTCACTGCACCTGTAAGACAGAAAACATTGTTAATCGAGCTCCGAAAATTACAATGATAAAAGGAATGACAAACGAACAGTCTGTCCCCAGAAGGGGAGCCTAGAGCCGTGGTGAGCTAACAACGGTGCTGATTTTCATGTGGAGGCATGAGAGCGAGGGAGGGTGGCGTTCCTCAAGAAGCAAGTATTAAGGATATAGAAGTATTGCCTGCAAACTGGGGAGGGGTTGGTAAACCTCAGATCAGGTAACAAGAAATAATTAGAGACTTTGTTATCAGTTAATGATTGAATAACTAGCCTGTAGAGACTTTTCTAATGGTGCGCTACCTGAAGTGGGGAAAAGTCCTTTTGGATGAAGATGTCTCTTTAGTTGTTTTTTTTTCCTTTCTTTTTTTTTTTTTTAATGTTTCATTATGGGTTTTAAGTATGACAATGAAGTTGTGAATGGAATGTGTCCATAAGTGCCCAGAACCATGTTACTTATTGTGAAGTAAGAAGTTCTCTGGTTACGGAGGTATCAAGAGAGTAAACAAAAAGATTATTTTACAACCGCAACCACAGCACAGATTTGCCTGTGTGTTCTTTTTCGAATAAACTCCCATCAAGTCATGACAGGTGAGTAAAACACAGGAGAAACTCTGAGTTGAACCATTTCTCTCTGTAGTTGATTTAGAAATAATACCCACTCACAAGGCTCTATTCAGACATAGCTGGAGAAAGAAGTAGTGACGGTTCTCTCCTTGCATTCAATAGCTCTGTGACTAGAAAGCTCACTCCATATGTGTCTGGGGTTCGTTTCCTTCCTTTGCCTGATAGGATTCAAACTCACCTCCCAGCAGAGTGTCCTAACTTGAGGGTAGGGGCAAGGGAAACTGAAAGCTCTACTGAAAGCTCTGCATATTTGGCTGAAGCGGTTTCACTCTGCATAGTACTTCCAGAATAAAAGATGCATCGGATCAAAAAGAGAAAGTAAGATGAGTATAACTCTGTAGCCTAGGTCTTATGGCACTTTCTTGGAAGAGAGGAAACCCAGTCTAACAATTGATAAAATACTCACTGAACCATCGGATAAAAGTATGGGGGGCAGGGGGTGGCCTTTACCAAAAGCATGACATGAAAGAGTTTGGCAGAGAGTTTGGGGGTTGCAAGACCTAAGTAGAGAGCTATGCCACCCTCCAACACTGAGCAATGTGTCCAAATCCTATGTCCTTCTGGGACTAAAACCATTCTGTTTCTGTGGAGCATCCTTTACTGGCTATCTTGGGCAGCCTACTGCTCAGTGTGGTGGTTCTTGATAATCCGTCTTAAGTGTCTTCTCTCCCCATGCATTGACCAGCACTCTTAAATATACATGCCAGCAACCAGTTTGATCATTTTGCCTGTGGGTCCTAGAAATTGTTCTTCTTTTGCCTTGAATGTAGGTGCAACCTGAGTCTTGTTCTTTGTTTTTCTTCAGAACTTTATCTTATATAAGCCTGATTCTGTTCTCCTTACCCTGTACAGACAGCCTATTACTGAACTGGGAATTTGATTAAATTAAGAAGAGCAAACAAGTCCACAATCTCATCCACCAAAGTGTTGGAAGGCTTTTCTGTAGTCTTCTGTTTAACCCTTTGTTAAAATGATACTACCACATTAAGGAACGTTTGTGGCTGATTTCCTTTCTTAGGAAGGGTTTCTCATATAACCTCAGTGTTACAGTTTCTAGGAGCTAAGCCTTGAGGGGCAAGATATTTAAAGATATTTAACTGTCTTTGATTTTCAAAAGTGTTCAGATGCCCAGGTCCCTTTAAAATCAAGTTCTCAACTATTTTTGAAAATCCCACTGGACACCTTTTTGCCTTTCAAAACAATGTGGCCTTTGGATGCTATTTTGCCACCTCAATAGTTCCCAGTGGCCTTGATAAGCTGTAAACTAAGGCCAAAACAGGTCTTATAAAACCTTTATTATTGGGGACGGTATGTAGGAAAAGGCTGAGCTGCATGTGCACATTCTAGCATGAACTGGCAGGCATGGCATTTAGAAAAATGTCAAAATCAACATGGTATCACTGACGAATGATATACATGGAAGTACCACGCTGTTCTTTTTAACCTGCAAAATGTAACGTGATTTTCTTTCCCTCAATCTATTTCACCACAGCGTCTAACTTTGCACAGAAGAACAGCACTTTAAAAAGGAGAAAGCAAGTTAAAGCCACCATTGGTACCATCACACCTCTGCAAGCCCACAGATCCTGGTGCCTCATTTCACTGCAGGATATGACAACACAATTTCACGAGAGCTGCTTTTCAGTATGTTGGCATCACATTGCTCTGGTTCTACTGCCAAAACATCTGCAAATAATGTTGCTAGTTAACTGCTGTTATGAAGCCAGCAGGTGGAGTAGTGAACTAGACTTGCATGAAGCACCCTGATATTCCTGTCACAAAATAAAATTTTGGCTCGTGAGAAATACTGGTCAAATTTCAGATCTTAGTTATACTGGTATAAACTTAAATCATATTAATTCTGATCATTCTGATGATTTTTTTTGAAGACCATGTGAAGAATTTGTTTTGATTTTAGAAAATCTTCACTGGCTGAGTGGAAACTCTAGTTTTTGCCACACATTTATTGGCTATAGCTATTTTCATCATTGAACAGTTTGTGAGTATAACTTTGCCTAACAAATTACCCTAGTTTATCAAGTTATTATCTTCCCCTCCATTAAGATGTTTGGCATAATTTCACCTCCTCTTGAGAGGAACAGTGGTGAACAATAAAAGATGACAATATATATAATATGGGCATGTCTGGCTTGGATCTTCACTGCTTCCCATTGATTCCAGGAAACTATTTTAGAGAATATAATGGGACATCTCAATAAATAAATAACAAGTGCTATGAGAAGATGTGCCATTTGCATGTGGTCTTCAGCATTTAGTCAAGAATTATTTATTTTATTTCTTAAAAATAATGCACCAAACTCATGAAGCCCTTTCTGCAAATGATTTCAAAGTTATTCCCAGATTAACCATCTTTTGAAAGATATTTTTATTGTGCCTGTTAGGCAAAGAGAAACTGAAACACAGGACAGTTAACTGACTTGCTCCAAGCCCTGTTCTATAGCAAGTCTGTGGCAGAGAACGTAATAGCTTTGGGGAAGATGTACAAAGGCAGAGCTGATAGTCCTTAACTGCCATTAGTTTCTGAATCTCTCTCTATATTTTAAAACATAGGATACAGCGACTGTTAAATGCAGCACAAATAATTTATTAATCCATACAAAATCCCAGTGAGGCAGGTAACTATGTACTTTATGTCCGCTGAACAGATAAGTAAAGCGAGGCACAGAGAAGTTAAGTGACTTGTTCTGAGGGGGCAAGGAGTCCAGAAGAGTTGGCTAGACTTTAAAGAAACCTTACTGAGGGTGCAGGAACAAATCATCCCAATGTGCAGGAAGAACAGCAAATATGGCAGGCAACCAGATTGGCTTAGCAGAGAACTCTTCGATGAGCTTAAACACAAAAAGGAAGCTTACAAGAAGTAGAAGCTTGGACAGATGACTAGGGAGGAATATATTGCTTGGGTATGCAGAGATTAAATCAGGAAGGCCAAAGCGCAACTGCAATTGCAGCTAGCAAGGGACATGAAGGATTATAAGAAGGATTTCTACAAGTATATTAGCAACAAGTGAAAGGTCAGAAAAAGTGTGTGTCCCTTACTGAATTGGGGAGGCAACCTAGTGACAGATGAGGAGGAAAAGGCTGAAGTACTCAACCTTACATTTTTTACCTCAGTCTTCACAGGCAAGGTCAGCTCCCAGACTACTGCACCAGGCAGCACAGTTTGGGGAGATGGTGTGAAAGAACAGGTTAGGGACTATTGAGAAAAACTGGATGTGTACAAGTCCATGGGGCCAGATGCAATGCACCCAAGGATGCTGAGGGAGTTGGCTGATGTGATTGCAGAGCAGCTGGCCATTATATTTGAAAACTTGTGGTGATTACAGGAGGTCCTGGATGATTGGAAAAGGGCAAATACAGTGCCCATCTTTAAGAAAAGGAAGAAGGAGGATCCGGAGAGCTATAAACCATTCAGCCTCACCTCAATCCCCAGAAAAATCGTGGAGCAGGTCCTCAATGAGGCCATTTCTAAGCATGTAGAGGAGAAGAAAGTGATCAGGAACAGTCAGCATGGATTCATCAAGGGCAAGTCATGCCTGACCAACCTGATTGCCTTCTATGCTGAGATAACTAGCCCTGTGGATGTGGGGAAAGCAGTGGATGCAGTATACCTTGACTTTAGCAATGCTTTTGATACAGTCTCCTAGAGCATTCTTGCAAGCAAGCTGAGGAAATATGGGTTGGATGAATGGACTGTAAGGTGGATAGAAAGCTGGTTGGATTGTCAGGTTCAACCAGTATTGATCAATGGCTTGAGGTCTAATTAGCAGCTGGTATCAGGTGGAATGCCCCAAGGGTTGGTCCTGGGGCTGGCTTTATTCAATATCTTCATTAACTATCTGAAAGATCGGATGGATAGCACCCTAAGCACGCTCATGGATGACACCAAGCTGGGGGCTGTAGTAGATATACTGGAAGGTAGGGCTAGAATTCATCAGAGTGACCTAGATAAATTGGAGGATTGGGCCAAAAGAAATTCATGGGTTCTGCACTGAGGATGGAAGAATCCCATGCACAGCTACAGGCTTGGGATCATCTGGCTAAGCAGCAGCTCTGCAGAAAAGGACCTGTGGGTTACTGTGGACAATAAGCTGGATATGAGTCAACAATGTGTCCTTGTTGCCAGGACAGCTAACAGCATGCTGGGCTGCATTGGTATGAGCATTGCTAGCAGATCAAGGGAAGCCATTATTCCCCTCTATTGTACACTAGAGAGGCCACACCTGGAGTGCTGTGTCCATTTTTGGGCCCCCAACTACAGAAAGGATGTAGACAATTTGGAGAGAGTCCAGCAGAGGGCAAAAAAAATGGTTAGGAGGCTGGGACACATGACTTGTAAGGAGAAGCTGAGGGAACTGGGCTTATTTAGTCCACAGAATAGAAGACTAAGAGGGGATTTGATAGGGCCTTCAAGTACCTAAAAGGTGATTCCAAAGAGGATGGAGCTAAATTGTTTTCAATGGTGGCAGATGACAGACCAAGGAGCAACAGCCTCAAGCAGCAAGAGAGGTTTAGGCTGGATATTAGGAAAAAGTTTCACATGAGAAGGGTGGTGAAGCACTGGAACAAGTTACCCAGAGAGGTGGTGGAATCTCCATCTTTGGAGGTTTTTAAGGCCTGGCTTAACAAAGCCCTGGCTGGATGATTTAGTTGGGGCTGGTCCTGCTTTGAGCAGGTGGTTGGATTAGATGAATGCCTGAGGTCCCTTCCAACCCTGATTTTCTATGATTCTATTATTTTCTCAGCGAGTTAACAGCTGATTTGCAATCAGAAGCCCCTATTTTTAAAGTGTTTCCTTAGTCTATTTCACTACTTTTTTCCCATTTATGAACCCACTGCATAGACATCAAGACTCTCCTGTCATCCTTTAGCAGTCCCTTATGACTGTTTGTTGGCAAGATTCATTTACAACAGGTAAGACAGAGGTATGCTTGTAAAATGAAGGGATGATTGACAAGCCAGGCAACTCACTTGTTAAATGTGCACACACTACATCTCTCTCTCACAAATAACCCTCCAATGCAGACACTTCTTCATAAACAAGCAGCTAAACACATAGTATGTGTCTTTATCTTGATGTTTCATTAAAAATCAGATATCACTGGCTACTTCATTTGCATGGTTTTTTGCATGTTTGAGACCTCTCTGACTAGGACCCAGCATTAAAGTTTCATATTTTCCTTTTTGAGCACTGATGAATAAGGCAGATGATCTATAGCAGAGGTGGCCAACCTGCAGCATGCATACCACAGGTGACATGGGCAGCCAGCGTGTGGCACGCAGCAGACCAGGGAGGGGACAGGTAGCAGGGAGCAGAAAGTAGAGCAGCAGATTGGATGATTATAGGGGATTGGAGAGTTATTTGGGGAGGGTCTGGGGCTTACCTTCTAAAAAGGTTGGCCCCCACTGATCTAGTGTAACCCAAACTCACAAGTAAGATTGAAAATAAACCGAAGGAAAAAAAAGGGCAGTTGATTTCTCATACTTATCACATCAGGAGGCAGCTGCAA
>NW_017729025.1:132711247-132713878 GCF_001723915.1 Gavialis gangeticus
GAGGTGGTGGAATCTCCATCTTTGGAGGTTTTTAAGGCCTGGCTTAACAAAGCCCTGGCTGGATGATTTAGTTGGGGCTGGTCCTGCTTTGAGCAGGTGGTTGGATTAGATGAATGCCTGAGGTCCCTTCCAACCCTGATTTTCTATGATTCTATTATTTTCTCAGCGAGTTAACAGCTGATTTGCAATCAGAAGCCCCTATTTTTAAAGTGTTTCCTTAGTCTATTTCACTACTTTTTTCCCATTTATGAACCCACTGCATAGACATCAAGACTCTCCTGTCATCCTTTAGCAGTCCCTTATGACTGTTTGTTGGCAAGATTCATTTACAACAGGTAAGACAGAGGTATGCTTGTAAAATGAAGGGATGATTGACAAGCCAGGCAACTCACTTGTTAAATGTGCACACACTACATCTCTCTCTCACAAATAACCCTCCAATGCAGACACTTCTTCATAAACAAGCAGCTAAACACATAGTATGTGTCTTTATCTTGATGTTTCATTAAAAATCAGATATCACTGGCTACTTCATTTGCATGGTTTTTTGCATGTTTGAGACCTCTCTGACTAGGACCCAGCATTAAAGTTTCATATTTTCCTTTTTGAGCACTGATGAATAAGGCAGATGATCTATAGCAGAGGTGGCCAACCTGCAGCATGCATACCACAGGTGACATGGGCAGCCAGCGTGTGGCACGCAGCAGACCAGGGAGGGGACAGGTAGCAGGGAGCAGAAAGTAGAGCAGCAGATTGGATGATTATAGGGGATTGGAGAGTTATTTGGGGAGGGTCTGGGGCTTACCTTCTAAAAAGGTTGGCCCCCACTGATCTAGTGTAACCCAAACTCACAAGTAAGATTGAAAATAAACCGAAGGAAAAAAAAGGGCAGTTGATTTCTCATACTTATCACATCAGGAGGCAGCTGCAATTTTACAGTAAAAGCTTATAAAATAATGGGAAGCAGAAAAAGCACAGAGTTTTGTGGTGGACTATTTGTATTTAGCACTTTAGACTTCAGACAAGCACTGTAAAATAAAGCTATTACTATGATTACATAAGAACAACATGGAAACTTGCTCTGGATTTTTATTTATTGTGGTCAGCCAGAATTCTCTCTGATGCTCATTTAGTACATTCACCGCTTTTTAAACAAATACTTTTTTATCTCACGGCAATATACGTATCTGACTACATGTTCCCCTGGGCATTGTAATAAAAAATGCCTTATTCTTGGGAGCTCTGGTATTTTCATCTAGTGACAACAGGGTGTCATTTCTTTATTTTCACCTTTTGGGGAGCTAGATTCCATAGAGGAATATTTATGAACAATAAATAATAGTTTCATAAGATTTTAGCTTCTGTGAAATACATAAATAGACATAATTTTTGCTCAGAAGGATTTGCAACCTGGAAGATAGATTAAAAGTAACAGAAAGGAAGACAACGTGCACGCAGAGTGAAGGATGATGGCTGGCTCATATACTATGGATTCTACTTTGTGCACATGCATACACATGCATGTACATAAATCAACCATCGTCTCTCCTTCCAGCAGTCATTAGATGACCACTTATAGCAAAAATGCATGCTTGGGAAGGATTGCAATGACAGAATGACTCATGGAGTGGTTTTGGAATTTGGGAGGGACATTCCATGCGTTTGGAAGAAAGCAATGGCCTATTAATTAATCAAAATCGGGAAGAGATACATAACAAAACAGCAGGCTCACTAAAGCTGATTTCAAACAAAACTTAAAGGGACTCATAGCAACAGTCAACCAACAACATTGGAACCTAGAAATGCTTGCAACACATCAGCCTTTATTTTGAAAAACCTGGGCTCAAATCCAGAGTGCCAGTACATTAGACTAGAACTCTGAAACCATCTGCATGGGCAAGAGGAAATTCCATTGCTCAGGGGAAACCCTTTGAGGAATACGGCACATGCAGAAGATGAAATAAGATGACAGAAGAGAGAATGAAGAAAAAGAAGTTAGATTAACTCTAATTCAAAATCTCCTAAATCTGGCAGGAAGGAAAGAGGTATTGAGGAACAGAAATTGAGAGGACAAGGTAAAGATGAGTCATTTGAATTAAGAATGTTTTGGGTTTTTCTTTTTAAATAGATGCTACTGGTTATATGAAATCTTACAGACAAAAGGCAAGATTCCAGATCCTCAGTTGGTGTAACACAGGGCACATCTACATATGCACTTCAATGTGCATTAGCCTATTTTACAATGCATTAAAATGTCACAAAAACACCATGGGTTTTTCGCTAATGCCCATTAAAAACCATGGGTGTCACTAATGCCCATTAAAATAGGCTAATATGCCTTTTTTCTAGTACCTCACAATGGAGGTGCTAAATTTAATGTGCATTAGCAAAAGCGTATTAGCGAAAATGGAGATGTGCCTACAGTGTAGTACAATGGAAGCCAACAGAGCCAGGTTGATTTATGTCAAGTAAAGACCTAGTCCTAAGTGCATATAAATGAAATAAATAAAACACAAAAGGGAGTGCATGCAATTTGTTCATTCACAGGAAGAAGTGAGGCAACAGGACAGAGGTGACAGAAAGCTCTGAAAAAAAGAAAGTGGGAAACTGGCTTGCAAGCGGAAACTAAGA
>NW_017729025.1:132713889-132730451 GCF_001723915.1 Gavialis gangeticus
GTAAAGACCTAGTCCTAAGTGCATATAAATGAAATAAATAAAACACAAAAGGGAGTGCATGCAATTTGTTCATTCACAGGAAGAAGTGAGGCAACAGGACAGAGGTGACAGAAAGCTCTGAAAAAAAGAAAGTGGGAAACTGGCTTGCAAGCGGAAACTAAGACCTGGTCATATTCTGAAGAAGGGAAAGGCTGTCTTTATATGGTGCATCACAAAAAAAGGCTCAGAAATGCAAATCAGAAATGGCTTTAAGATTTAGGCTGGCCCCAGGTACAACCTCTCTATGCCCTGTTGGGAGCAGAAAAGTCTGTACATCCTGTCCTAAATTTCCCCTGAGGATAGGGAGGTACTTGCCTGGTGTATCGAATCTAATGCCATACATGACATAGAGCTTCCGCTCTTAAAAAGAGAGGGAATGGTTAGAGTATGCCATATAGGTACTGGCCCCTATATATGTACATGAATAAGCTACTATTTATGGAAGCTATAAAAAAGTGTATATTATTAAATATTCTGGATATGCAATCATAACCATTCACAGTCATAACTGTGCTACCTTACTTTGCATAAATGTTGCTGTTTGCATCAGGCTTCTAAATTATAAACCATATACCAATTATCAGACAGTGTAATGGTAGGTTCTAATTAAGCAATGATACAGTTTGACACATAACAGCAGAATTTCACTTGTCACATTTGTGTTCCAGAAAACCAGGTTTGTTCAAATTAATTCGCACCTTCTCTGCAACCAGTCCTTGATGGTTACTTTTTGCAACAAGGAAAGCTGAACGTTTATTAAACAGGCAGTATAATACATTGTCCTGTATATTACCATCAAATGGCTACTGAGATAACAATAGTTTTAGTTTTATTTGTCTTTAAGACACATGCACAATCTTCATGGCACTGAGTGAGAGGGTGTGTGATGATCACCACTGATCATTTGTGCTAGGGTTTCTGCTCCCTTTGTTTCAGTTAGCAGTGATAGTAGAGTGCACAATCAGAGCTCAGAGCTGTTACCCTGTTTACGTGCAGTTAAATCTAACCTTGAATTCTAACCCTAATAATTAGAAATTACAGAGATGAAAAAGATTTCTGATCTTCATTTTTCATACTCTGTGCTATTGCGTGTCCTGCAAAGTGTACAAAAAGTGTGTAACCAGATTTGTAATGCTGTTTTGTATTGCCAGGAAAACAGATGCAGGTTAAGAATTGTGCATGTGCACGCGCACACACACAGCTTCACCAGCTTCATATTTTCTTTTGTTTGAAGTCTGATAACTTTCCTCCACCACTGACCAACCCCACGATTTCCCAGTATAGTCAGACATATGCAGAAGGTCTTCATTCTATATTTAGTCGAATTTCATGTGCTGTTATTAAAAGTAGTTTTGTTTTTTCCTTCTTCAGTAGCACTTTCTTTCAATTGGTAAGAGAGAGAATGAATTTTCTACCATACAAATAACAACTATTTAATTGTTACTAACGTACAAGATCAGGAATCAGAAGACATGAGTTTTACTTTTCACTTTGCCACAAACTTCCTGTGTGACTGTAGGCAAAGTGCATAACCTATCCATCCCTCAGTGTCTATGACTGTTAAATGGAAATGAAAAGAATGATTCACTAGAGAGTATGTGCAAGTTACTTATTAACATTCATAAGAGATTTGTGAAATGACTACCATCTTGATCAGCCCTAGGGATTAATCTGGGGACTTCCAGAACTAGAAAGATAAACCTACTGTGTGAGCTAACTTCTATAATATGAACTATAATAGATACATACCTACATAATTTACAAGCCTCAGATATGAGTACAATATGCAGCTTCAGTGCTCCTACAGTGTTAACTATTTTTATGGATATGTGCAGGTAGCAGGGATGGAGAACAGTAATAGGGAACACAAACATTATCAGTCAGATGTTTTAATTTTTTATGTTGTTTAATTGTTTTGGGTTGATGGTGATCTCTCCTATGGAATGAGCTCTTTATCTTCTGCTGAGTACTCCATTTCCCAAGTAGCATGATTTCCCGGTTATAGCCACTAATGACTTCTTCTAAGCATCATTTTTCCTGTGTAGAATTACACATTATTCTCTCTATCTGCAAAATCTAATGTCTTCAAAGAATTGCAGTTATCAGCAGTTGTCAAGCTGATTCAGGCTGTTCAAACCCAAGTTGGGCTACGTGGGATTTACAGGGAATTTTTTTTTCAGAGAAATGATTTACCCTTACTGCTTTCTCTGCAGTGGGAAATGGGAACCTCATTCATAATTAGAACTATTGATCTTTGAACTACATCTTTTCACAGTGAGCTGGGGCATATACATGGAAACTTAACAAGCTCCCCAGACTCCAAAGATAAGGCAGTGTTTTTTTCCTAAAGAACTCTAGTTAGCAGGGCTGACCTACAAAGGCCTTAGTCTTATCACTGACTACTAGTACAAATGTCAATCATGTGGATGTGACAGCAAACCTGTAAAAATGCTACAGTTCTCCAAATGAGAAATGCATTTATGAGATGCAGGTAGGACAGATGGCAACTCCTTTGTTGAAATTTTAAATTTGCCCAGTACACTTCAAACAATGGTTTATGGAAGGAATCAAGACATACTGTAAAACAAGTAAAATTCAACAGTAGAAGCTATAAGACCCCACAACCTTTAACTTGTTATAAAGACATGCTGTCCATTTAGAATCTTGTCACTTGGGGGAAGCCAGGTGTGTGTGTTGTGGGGGGTGGGGATTGCTGAAAGGAAATTGAAAAATGAGTCTATTTAAGTTCTGCCAGGAAAAAATGATGAATCATAGAACAGAAGTACAAAGGGAAAGCACACCTTTGTGGCCTCTGTCCAGGTTTTTATCCTATGCAGCTGGAAACCTGCCACTGGGGCACAGCTGAGTATTCCACGGGTAAAGGGGACTCTCCAAGTAGGATGAAGCTGAAGTAAGTTTTATATCCCTCAGCTCCGCTTTCGCCTCATAGCATAGCAGGAGTTTGATGACTGGAAGGTCATGCAGACCTCCCCTTAAATACACCAGCTTCCAGTTTGGAGGAATGGAGAAAGGCTTTCCTTCAGTCTCAACTATTGCATCCAGCATAGTGTGATGGGACCTTGGGATCTGGCACTTCCTAGTTTTTTTCTGTAAAAATTGTTGTAAATTGTTGGGGAATAAACGAAAACAGAAGACACTGAAGTAGAGTGATCTCAGAGGAAAATGGAACCACTGTATAATTACTACTTAGCAAACGCCCACTCTGGTCAATGTGGGAATTTTGCTTGAAGGATTGCTTATGAAGTGGACCTACAACAGTCAAACAAACAAACAAAACCTGACCTGCTGTATCCATATCAGAGAGACATGGTCAGGAAGGCTGCAGGTGTTAACTATCAAATTCTCTCACTGAAAAGGGATCAAAGAGGAACATCTCTGAACAGCAGTAAAGCACGTGCATAAAAGCCTATTGTTCCAGGAACACGGACATCTTGTCCATATCCGATGGATTATTTTTCAAACAGAAGTATTGAAAGCTAAGAATAAATCCTTAGGGCTCTGAAAGGGATGCATTAGCTCATTTTCTTAGCAAATGAGGGAGTGTTGCAAATAGATCCTTTTAGAGTAGGCATCAGTGGAAGTGTAATTTAAAATTTCATGCAAAAACTGGCAATACGAAGGTTGAGAAGTCTTGAACAAGCATTAAGGGTTTTTTTCCTGAATTGTCCAGTCAGCCACACTATTCATATTATAGAGATTTAAAAAATGTAAGGAAGAAAGGTAAGTTTCAAAAGGAGCTTAGGCACAGTTTAGGTACCTCAATCCAAGAGAGCAATTAATAGAAAACCCTCTAAGCCTACTTAACTGCCTACATTTAAAATTGAAACCTCTAGGTTCAGCATTTAGGGCACTTGTACATGTGATGGGAACAGTGGGTTTTTAATTGTGACAATTAAAAGCCCCCCCTTTCAACTTAGGGGCTTCCGTCACTGTTATGGCGAGGGACCTGATGGGTTTTTTTCACAGAGCCTGCCCATCTCTCCCACAGCCAGGATGGGCTCTGAGTTGTGAGGGAATCTGGTCCTTCCCTCTGCAGCAGTGGCGCCCCACCCTGCGGCTGCCCGGGTGGCCAGCTAGTGGGCAGCACCCAGCCTGATCAGAGGCAGCACCCAGCCTGATCCAACTGTTCCCTGAGCCCAAGCTGGGGCAGCATCCAATCTGCTAGCAGCCTGCCCAGGTGGGCCTAGGGGATGCTCTCACCGTGGAGGGAAGAACTGGGACCTCCCTACAGCTCAGGGGCCTCTTGGCCTGCTGGCAGCTCTCCCCCCAGCCATGGGAGACATAGGCAGGCTCTGTGAGGAAAAAAAAAGGATTGGGTCTCTTGCCGTTTCTGCCTTGTGCCTGCCTCTCCCACAGTGGGGAGGGGTAGGGGACGAGTTGTCAAAAGGCTGCAACATTACAAATCGCTACATTCCAAAATAAATTATGTGTGGATTTGGTTTAGTTTGCAATGTAACAAATTAATTTAAATCATAAAAAACCCTCACATGTACAGTGTGATTTCATTAAACTGCCAAAAAGGACAATTTTCGTTACTTGTACAAGTATCCCTAAAGATCTTCTACTGCATATGCTCAATGGTGCTGCAAAATTGGCACAGTCAAGAATTCAAGGTCCACAAACTCAACATCTTTGGCCTAAATCCCCAGTGGAGTCTGATCCAGTAGGTGTGGTATAATTGAGTCCAGTACCATAATCAGTTCCATACAAAAATCCAGGAGGAGCAAGTTCTGGTGGTGCTTATGATTTTACATACCTTCCTACTGGTTAGGACACTGAGATCTTGGGAATGGGAGCTCTAGTTTCTAGGCCACCTCAACCTGATCTGGTTCAAATACACATCTATCACCTCCCAGGAGATTAACCTAATCAACAGTCTAGAAGCAAGACTGCAAGGTGAGGGACACTCTCCATCACTACCCTGGGCCATTCTTCCAGGGCTTGATGTTCTGCATTCTGGTTCCTGATCCAAAAACTGCTTATGCCATTAGGCCCAGCACTGCATCACATCAGCTATGGTACTTCTGCTTTGTGAGAGGGTGCCCATAATGCATATCTCAGTACAGTGCTCTCAGTTGCCAGGCTACAGTGACAGAGACATGTCGTCAATGTGTACTAGAAGTCTCTGGGTCAGACAGACAAATACCATTGATGTTAATGGGAACATACTGATTAACACCAGTTATCCCTCAGCTCCTTGAATTATTTCACAACTATTTAATAAATGGAGTCATGTTTTATAAATTTTGTCTACCATTCCACTGCACTGAAAAAGATACTTGTAATATAAAGTGATCTGAAATATGCATCATGCCAGAATGTCAGCTTACACAAATCAGTCAGAGTAGCATCTGTGGATTTACAGAAGTACAAGGATTTATATCAGCTAAAAACCTGGCCCACTATGTCTAAATGACCTACCACTTTGATATTTAAATACCAGTAAGGATGGACCATAGTAGAAACAGTAGTAGTCTAAAGGCCTAACTTAAAATCCATTGATGGCAAAGGAGAGACTCCCATTGACTTCAAGGGACTTAGACCAGTGGTGGGCAAAATACAGCCTGTGGGCCAGATCCAGCCCACCAGGCAATTTCACCTGGCCTGTGGGCACCCACCAATTATTTGTACCCTACCCAGCCTTTGCTCCTTGTTCCCACCCTTATGTGCAGGAGGTCCCTGGCCTAGTTCACGTGAATAGCTTCTGGACAGGGCCACTGCTGCAGTCACCCAGGGACCTGCTTGGCTTCCCCAGCCTCTAGTGGTTCCTCCTCCTGTCCCTGCTGCAGTACTTGTTCCAGGCACCAGGTAGGGAAGTGGTGGTAGTGGGTGGGAGGGCAGGGGGCAGTGTGTGGAGCATGGGGCTAGAACTGGCAGGAGCCCAGAGCCAGGGGCTGCATCCAGGGGGGCGGCAAGAGTGCAAAGTTCAGGTGGACAGGGTGTTGGTGTGAGTGTGTGGGGTGTGAGAAAGGGTGGGGGGGGTGAGGACCTCCTCCCAACATGCTTTCCCAATGGTACATAGCCCCTGCCACCACCAGCAGCAGCAGTCAGTGGTGGGGCTTCTGGGTGTTCATGGCCTACATGGGCACTGCCAGTGCACAGCTCCAGCCAGGTCTTGCAACTGCACATGGTGGTAAGGAGTAGAGCCAGGATGGCCTGCCTCTAGTGTGTGGGGCTCCCCACAGGTCATGTTCAGCTTCCAGCACTCATACACCACTGGCTCCCTGTCACCACATGCAGCTGCCGAGACTCTGCTGGGAAGTGGGGGTGGGGTTCCCTCCACTTACAGTGGAGTCCCAGGATCTGCACCTTGTGTCACAGAGTGAGGAAGGCATCGTGAGGGGCTTCCCCCTGGTGGCGCACAAGTGCCAGGAGCTACATGTGACCCATGGGGAGCCCTGAGCAATAGAGGCAGGCTGGCCTGGCTCCATTCCTTGCCACCATGTGAAGTGGCTGAAACTGGCTGGATTTGTGCACTGCTGTGTGGCAGTGCCTGCATGGGCCATAAGCACTCTTAAGGCCCATTGCCAGCTGCTGCTGCAGCCAGTGGCAGGGGCTGTGCACCATGGGGGTAGTATGTGAGGGGATCCCCACAACCCCCTGCCCTCCCTCACACGCCACAAATGTCACACACCCAGACCCTGCCTCCACAACCCCCCCACATATATACCCCCAACATACCTTTATCTACCCCACACACAGCCACACCCCCTCACAAACCCCAAACACCCAGATGCATACTGACTTCACACCCCACCATACACACAACTACCCCTCCAACTATACCCCACAGACTCCCCCATACACAATACACAAGAGTAAGATTTTATTTTTCAGCTATTATGCAATCACCTCTATATACACTATGCAAACACAAATAAATCAGTACATTTTTTTAAATAAAATTTAAATATGTTATAGTAGATGTCTGACTTTTAGTATATGAGTTGTTTTTTTTGTTTTTTTCTGGTTCCAAAGTGGCAACGCCTCCCTCCCAACAGGAGCGCTTCTGGGAGCAAGGGGAGGGACTTATGGTCCCAAGATGATGGCTGGGGGGGCAGGGCACCTGTCAAGGGGCAGGGCTAACTTTGCAGCTCTTGACAGATCACCAAAACCATTAAGCAGCCCTCCAGCTGAAATATTTGCCCACCCCTGGTTTAGACCGAGCACCAAACTAAGTATGATAAATCTGTTATAGTCGCAGCTCAGTCCTGCTTGGCTTACTCAGATAACTATGGAAGTTAACAAGACTATTAATGAAAAGGGAGCAGGTCAAGGTCCTATATATTTTTTCTATTGTAGCTGTTTGGCATTCTTATTTGGGCATCAGCTAGTTCAAATTGCAAGGCTGCTTTATTATTCTTTTGCCCTGTGATGGGGTACTGGCTCAGCTTCCCAGTCCCCATGCTGTAGTCTACTCAGGTAACTGTACTGACCTGGGAATCCACAGGGCTTACTTCTCAGAGGATGTACAACCAGAAGCCAGGCTCAGTTACCACTGGGCTTGTCTACATGTGCAATTAGTGTGACTGAATATACTCTGGCTCAATTTGAGCTGGAATAAAATGATCTGGAAATCACTGAACACACGTGTTTTTTACTACAGCATCTGTCTGATGGGACTATCCTATGCTGGAGTAAATTAGTCTACTATGCACTAATTGTGATGCATGCATAGATGGTGACTCCTTACTGTGAGCTAAATTAGTTTAATATGCAGTAAAGCACACATGTAGACATGCCCACTGAGAGTCCTCCCCTCTCTGAGTCTGACTTTTACACCAGTCCTGGAGGTTTGGCATTGGCTAGAAGCATGCCAGGAGAGGGCCAACCCAACCCAGATGCTCTCTTTAAGCCTTTTCTTGTCAAGGGATAGTCAGTGCACACCATCACATGCCCCAAGATTCACACATATATATCCCAGAGAAGAAAACTTCTTCTTCATTTGACATTTCCCAATGAACTAAAAGGCTACAGAACTTGATCTGCATATTTCAGAGTTCACAGACATTCATTTGAATATTTGTAGCTGAGAAAACTGCACTTAGAGGATAAAAGATATGTCTTAGTTTCAGGAGTCCCTGTAGTAACCAACTAATAAAACCCTTCATTTCCATTTCTGATGCAAATATAGGAAAATGCTGTTCAAAAGCTAGATTTACTATTTATGGCTATAAATTGGGATGAAAGCTCCTGCAGCTTTTTTTAAAACTGACACACTGCTTAAAATATAAATACTAGTGACTGATTTTTTTTAGATTAAGGTTATCGGATGCAAGATTTGGCCATGATAATGCACAAGCATTAATAGTATTAACTATTGCATTTATGAAAGAAAATAATTGGAAACATTTACTATGGCAGTGTATAGGTTTATAGTTTTGCAGTATAAAATAAGAACCTCATCTCCAGCAAAGCTTGCAATCTTGATGTCAAAATACATAATTTCCAAACTAGACTACAAAGACAATTCCTTTTAAATCCTAATATTTAGGACCTGAAGTACTGTGTCCAGTTTTGGGCCTCACACTTCAAGAAGGATGTGTACAGATTGATGAGACTCCAGTGCAGAGCAACTAAAAAGATTAGTAGCCTGGGAGGCAAGACTTATGGGGAAAGGCTGAATGAAAGAGGTTATTTAGTCTACAGAAGAGAAGACTTGGTGGGGATTTGATAACAGTCTACAAATGCCTGAGAGGTGATTACAGAGGATGGAGATGGGCTTTTCTTTGTGACCAGGATTAGAAGCAATGACCTCAAGCGGCAGCAAAGGAAATTTACGTTGCAGATTAAGAGGAACTTTGTAATTATGAAGGTGGTCAAGTATTGGAACAAGCTACCTAGAGAAATTATGGCATCTCCATCTTTGGAAGTTTTCAAAAGTAGGTTTGACAGACACTTGGCTTAGACAGTTTAGTCAGGGATGATCCTGCCTTGGGTAGGGAGCTGGACTAAGTGACATTGTAAGTATCTTCAAGCCCCATTTTCTAGGCCTGTGCAAAACAGCAAGTATTCGCTTCCAATTTAGATTCAGCCAATTCGGATTGATCTGCCCCCCCATGCCCCTTCTCTCACCCCTCCACCCACCCACCCAAACAGACTTACCAGCTGGAGGCAGCTGTGTCCAGTGTGGTGAGGACTGCTGCCTGTTTAGTCTATGGCCAAATATCCAAATTGGCACTGAATCTTTTGCAAATTGATTCGGAGGCTTCTGATTCGATTTGGACCTTTTGATTGGTCTATTGATTTGATCTGGATTTGGAGATTCAGCCGCTGAATTGGGGCTGAATCTCCTCTGAATCAAATCAGCTACTGAAGCTTCGCACAGCCCTACTATTTTCCTATGACCTTATTATTCTATAAACCAAATGAATCCTTTTTATTTAAAAAAAATGTTGTTCTTCTCCAGAGGAGGAAAAAAAGAAAAATAAAACTCTTCATGACTGATCCTATTACATGAGGGCATATTTGCCAGATTTTAATGTTAGTTATATTAAAAACTCTTTTCATGCTGTGTCAATGATGCCTTAGCTGAAGAGGTTTAGAATATCTGCTGACTGAGGCTAGGGTTTCAGCATATAACTTTTTAAATGCTTGAAAAAACAAGCCTTTAAATGTCATCTGCTGGCCTACATTTACTGTAATGGGATGGTGCTAGCAATCATAGGAAATTTTGAAAAATTTCTCTACTGCAGACAAGGTTATTGATATATATTTAAGCCATCATCCTTGTGTACCCTGAAGCAATTCTACAAGTATATCAGTGTAACCCTGGTATAACTCCATTAAACCAGCATAAGTCTGGAATAAGTCCAAAGCCAAAACATGAATGTTATAATTTTATCTGAGACCATATGTTGGAAAGGTGTCCCTTGGCATTAAAACAGTTTTTTAATATATTGAAAGTAAAATCATCATAAGTGGTGTCTAATTCTGAAAGTGTATATTTTTCTGCATGTTTGAATTTGGGTACCTAAAGTTTCACATCAAATTCCTCCAAGCACTAATTCTAACATATGGTCTTTTCCACAAAACTTTAGGTGCAGTAACTAAGAAACCCATACTTTGACAATTTGATCTTGGAGCCAAGCCCAGCAGTACTTATTCAGTCTTCACTGGGTGCATCTACATGAGACATTTACTATGCATTAGATTAATTAGATGTGGAATAAACGTTGCGCATCTACATGTATACCCCTTGTAGGCTGGAGTTAACTAATTTACTCTGCAGCAGGATAGTACTTGTAAATATAAATACTATCCTGCTGCAGATATTTTACTCTCCAGCAGTGCACATGTAGGTGCTGCCCCAGCTGGCTGGGGATGAGGGAGCAGCCCTAGGCTGGCAGGTGACCTCTGGGACCCCCTGCCAACTGGGGCTTCTCCAAGCTGGTTCAGTGTGCAGCAGTCCCAGGCACACATGCAAACGATGCACCCAGGGCAATAAACTCTAGAGCAATAAGTTTTGCATTAATATGCACAGGTAGATGTGCCTACTGAGGCACAACTCCAACTGCAGTAAAAGTCTCAGTGAACCTCAAATGACATTTATTTTTCAGTTTCTTTTGAACCACGACAGAATTAGATGATGGGTAGTATAAATTGACAAAACAATCTCTGGCAAATTTTGATCCCAGATTTGCAGAATCTTGCTTCTAAATACCCTGGAGGGACCTAGAATAAGGAATAAGACTCTGAAAACAAATCTGGCCATTAATCTGAGGTTTCTGTTCTGTTATTAGACCTGCATTATCTTGATTTCTTCCACCAAAACAAAATGGTTAGTATTAATACAAAACAGAAAGTTATGTCTGGAGGATTTGGTATAAAGTGAGTTTATTCCAGGCACCTATTTTTTAAGTCTTTCCATCAGTTTATTAGCCTTTATTCCATCTAGCCATGAATAATGTGATAGTGGTGATTTAAACTAAATTGCAGCAATTTATAAGTTACATGTCCTAAGGCTAACGTTCAGAAAGGATTGTTTTAGTCCAGATTTACAGTATGATGGTGAAGTGGAAGATAAAATGAAAGCATACTGTCCCAGGTTGGAGTAATTTGTCAACTGTGATATGTTGACAGAACCTCAAAGGTAATTGTCAAAATTCCCTGAACTTAAGCAATGTGTTCTGAATATCTCAACCTTCCAGAATAAAACTGGCTTAAAAAATAAGAAGAAAAAGGAAAAAACAAAGTGTTAAAAATGCCTCAGCCTCCTGTACTCATAAAAGAAAAAAATATAATAGCAACGGGTTTCCCAAATTAGCAATCAAGACTTTTGTCATGCTTGGTGCATACATATAACAATAATAAGATAAAGCATCTCTGCATATCATGAAACAACAACAGGAAGATAAAATTAAAATCATCAGGGAAGGAGGACAAGGTGAGCAGTGAAGCAACCCTGAATAATGTACTATATAAACAAAAGTCTCTGCCTAGCTGCTGTTGTCGTACCTACACTGGCAATTCCTCTTGCAGGTTCAGTGTGACTAGGTATGCAAGTATCCTTGGAGTCACTGTTTAACTTGCATTTGTTTTGTTTTGTGTATCAGTGACTGGTAGTATCTTCATGCTTGATTCTTTTCATCCTGTTAGCTAATCTCATAGTGAGCATGAGACACTTAACCATGCAGTAGTGTAGTTTACTGAGCAATAAGCATGTGTGTCTACATGTGCTCATGCCTACTACATGGTAAACCTCGCTAATCATGAGTAAATTTGCTACCTGCAAATGCAAGTAGCAAATTTACTTTAGATTAGTAATGGCACAGTAGCACTTGTGTAGGCCCCTGACCAGAAGTAAATCTGTTGCTGGTCAGCCATCCGCCAGGGGCCAGGAGATTGCTCCCTGCCCCTGGGAGCTGCTTGCTTCTGGGGCAGGCTCTGCTACTGGAACCTGGGTGGGGACTATGTCCTTCTGCCCTGGCAGCAGGGAGCTCCAAGTCCTCCACTCCACCATCATGATAGGGAAGGGGGTGGGGTGGGCTGGGAGATCTTTATCTCCGTTTCAGCTCTGTGGTTGCGGGGCCAGTGCTGGGAGATCCTTATTTTCCAGTGCCAGCTCTGCAACTCCCAGCATTAGTCTGGCAACTGCAGAGCTGGCACTGGGAGATAAGGATTGTCAGATAGGTACTGGGGGATAAGGATATTGTCCCTGCCCCAGTAGCAGGCAGCCCCTGGGGGCAGGGTGTAATGTTCCAGCTAATGACAGCTGTCTCCTGGTCTGGTGCTCCTTGCCAGCCCCTGGGCTAGCACCCAGCTGGTATGTAAAGTTTCCCTGTTGGTGGCAGGGGCCCATTGCAGGGCCCCAGGAGGTGGGAGCAGTTTGCTGCTATTAATTGCTGCAGAGTAGTTTGCTCACGAGTAAACTGATTCCAAATCAAATGCATGTGTAGATGTGCCCAACGGGTGGTGAAAGAGTTGTATTAGCCTGGCCACAAAGAGTGGTAGACTGTGCCTCAGTATCAGACCAGCTGCCCACTGAGCATATCAACTAATATGCAGCTGGGTGGGTAGAGTAAGGAGAGTGCTGGGGCTAACTAGTTGAAATAAGCCAGAATTGGAAGTATTCAGTGAAAGGAATTAGCTACTTGGCACCTTTACAGATTAGGGCACCTATTTAATCACTTAAATAAGGAGCAAGTAGTTTAATATATTAGGTTACTATGCTTGACAATCTCATCTGCTCTTCTGAGTAAGGGCTTCATCAAACCCTGCTTTGACTCGATAGGTATTCCTATCTTGACTTCAAGATACGTTTAAGTACCTATGAATGAAGACTGAAAAAAAAATTAGAAAAGGGGTGTGTGTGTGGTGGGGGTTGGGTTAAGGTAGAAAGAGAGAGAGAGAAGGGAATAATATGAAAGAACAGCTCATTTTTGCATATGTTTAAAGAAGAGTTGTCATTCACTTAATTTCCCTTTTATGCATTGCAGCCCATTTCTTCTGCAGGTGTTAAGGTTCATTGTTTTGTTAAGAGAAACAACCTGTACTCTAGTTTCTAAGTCTTCTGACAAGTAGAGCACAAAATGAAACTGCATTACAGGTACCAGGGCAGCTGACATGGATTTTATATCAAACAGAAAAGTCAAAACAACCACCTGTCCTGGAGCCGTGTCCACTTATATCAGCTGTAGAACTGGCCTGGCCCACTGTATATACATCCATAAACAGAAATATTTTTTTTTATTAAAAAGGGAGTGAAAGGGAACCTAATTACCTCACAGGCGGCATGTCTATATGAAATGCTTTTCTGCGCAGCGCCAGGATGGGGTAGCTCTCTGCCCCCACCAGTCCTAGCACTGCTTAGCTCCCAGCTCCCCACAGGAGCTGGGAGCCAAGCAGTGCCAAGACTGGGGAGCTCTTTGCTTCCCTGCTCAACTGGTGGCTGGCCAGGGAAATCCCCAAGCAGCTAGGGGTTGGGACACTTCTGGGACAGCTCCCGGCCAGCCCCTTGCTGTGTGGGGAAGCCCCACTGAGTACATAGGGCCAGGAGAGCTCTGCAGCAGTAGGTGTCTCCTGGCTTCCTGCACATCAGGACCCCTCCCAACGTGCATAGGGCCAGGAGACAGCTGCTGCAGCAGCTGGCAGAGCTCTCCTAGCCCTGTGCACATTTGGACTGGCTCCCATGCTCCCTGCCAGCTACCGCGCTTCTAACTACGCCCCCGGAACTGCCCCTGGCTGCTATAGGGAGCCAAAGCAGTGTATGTATGAGGCTGCTTCCCATTGGAGCAGATTTGCTCCCAGCAGGGAGCATGTGTATATATGCTCCTAGGGAAGGCTTACTGTGCAGTATTTTACTGTGAGGTTAGCATTCATAGCACATGTAGATTTGCGCAGGTATCATGTTTCCAACACATATGCAAAGCACCTACTGGAACTGGAATTCTTATCCAGGACAACTGACCCAGAAGAAAATCTGCATCTGCAGCTGCTTGGCAGTCTAAATTGGACTGTTACACTGGGGGAAAAAGGTGTTATATAGTAGAAAGCTTGGCTCATCATTAAAGCTGCTTTCAGGGGTTATGGTTTAAAAACAGATACAGTTATGCTAGATTCTATTTAATCTTCAGGTACCCATAGGATTAAAGAAACTGGTTTTAGGAAACAGGATGTAGTTCTAATTTTCCTAAGGAGAAATGATAAAAAAAAAGACTAAATAAAACAGCACACATGCATGAAATAGCTCATGCAGTAATATATATTGTCTTTTATTAAGAACTTTCCTCATACTGTTGGGAAACAGAATGATGTCAAACTGTGCATAAATCAAACTCTCCCCCATGTAATTAATCCAAAACAGTACCGCATGTCATACGCTCTGCAAGGTCCCTTCAACCTTGCCCACGAATCTTTTTTAACTTTGATGGTATTACTGTTATTTGCAAACCCTGAAGTCTGTTCTTTCTGTTTGACTCTGTGGTGTTCTCTTGATTCACCTATAAATTATACACTAAACATGGTCTTTTATCTTCTGCAAAATATGGCTTATCTCCATAACTGTTTGAGTCCTCATAATACAAAGATATTGATTCATGCACATACACCCTCCAGACTTGAGTACTGCATCTTTCCTCATATCAGCCTCCATCTAGCTTTTATCCTGTGACTACAGCTTGGTCAAAATTCTACTGCTGGAACCATGATGCCCAGATGGATGAACAGGTCATATATATCCTAGGAGGATCCCATACTACCCTTTAGGTATAAGTTTCCATTTTTCAATCTTGAACCGGAACAAATTAATGTAGTCCTACAAGGGTGCATCTACATGAGATGCCCACTGTGCAGTTGTTACTGTGCAGTCATTTAGTACTTGCATAACCAAATACTAAATGACCACAGTAACTGGCATTACTGCACAGTAGCGTACTGGCATGGCTGCCTAGTGACATTTATTGTGCAGTAGCTTGTTACTACCCTGCAGTAATATCATGTCATGGTTCATGCCTGGCAATACCAGTGCACAGTAGTGCAGTAAGCCTCTTGTGTAGTTGTGGCCTGATCTGATCCCTTGCTACTAGGTTTAAATTCTAACCTCGCAAAGAACAGCACCTTAATGTGCAAATTGTCCCACTGATTTCAAATCTGGAGAAAAGTACTATTCAATGTGGATCCTGGTATCAAAATCTGTCCTTGAATGTTTTTATTTTGGCATGTTTTCTCTAGGTTTTCATTTATTTTATAAAAAATCACTTGATGTAGGACGCAACTTATTCTTGGGTAACTTCTGCTAACAAAATCATTCCAAATGCATCACTTGCAGCTTGATCCATGGGTACTGGAGGTATCTGAGAATAGGGGAATCTTATGGAATTCAGGATATTTTCAGCCCAATGAATTGGCATCTCCTTTACATTAACTGAATATGTACTGTCCTCATGCTTTTGAAAACTTGGTTCCTCTCAGCTGGTATTCTTTAGACCAGGAGTCAGCGACCTATGGCCCAGAACTGACCTGTGGCAGGTTGGGGAATCTGTAGCACATTCTGGCCAGAACAAAAGAGAAGGCATCCCCAGAGTCCTATTGTTTGTTTCGTTCTGTTTATTCCCTCTGCTGCTAGGATCCAGGATCCTAACTCATCTAGTCCCTCATCAGGGGCAGGAGCAGGGGCAGGGGCAGGGGCAAGCAGGCAACCTACAGTGGCAAAAAGTTGTCAACCCCTTTTGTAGACTAAAAGCCAATACAAATACTTCTGTTTTCAAAGTACATAATTTTGAATATTTGAAAAAGGATAAATAATAGACATTTTGATGCATTTCACGGACTGACTACATAGTAATGATATAACATTTACTATACTTGTGTGTGGAACATTTAGTTGTGTCCATGTTACTTGCTTTTAAGTAATATACATGAGTGGGGAATTTAAACAGGAGAATTTGTAGATAGACGGGAATACCTACCATGAGTATAAAAAATTGGAATTAAAGTCTTACTAAAATTTTAATAGTGGGGGTAGGGTGGTTTTTTAGCTGTGATGGTCCAGGATGGTCCAGAAGCTAGGTTTCAGTGAACAATCCCAGGTTTCAGTGAAGGAGTATGCGAAGGAGTTTGTTGTACAGAACAGAGACTGTTGAAATGAGGTACAAAGCTAGCAAACCTACATGCTGCTGCAATATTGAGGTAGCACAGGAACAGCTTCTACTCTTTGTCAAAAATAAACAACAGATGCACATCCCTGAAAAAATATTGAGAAATGAGGATCCAGGAAAGGGGAACAGTACCATCAAGTCTAGCGTTCAAACATTTCTACTTCCCCAAAATGCATCAGATCAGCATTACATTCCAGTGAGTTTAAAAAAAATAAATAAGTAAAACAGCAAATAAAACCTCCCAGCATTTATTTGCATCTGCAAGCTTTCTTCTACAGCTCTCTATATCTGCCAGTCTGAATATCTCCATCTCTGAATATCTCCATCATTATATATCTACATTGCTATATATCTCTGACTCTGCATATCTCCACCTTCATATATCTACAGCTCTCTATATCTACC
>NW_017729025.1:132735451-132771228 GCF_001723915.1 Gavialis gangeticus
TCTGCAAGCTTTCTTCTACAGCAGTGATGGCCAGAACATTTTTTTCTTTCCTTAGAAAAAAATGGAGGTTTTCACACAATCTTTGTGGTTCCAGAAACTGGAGCTCTAAGGGAAATTCCCATGTCATGTGAAAACCATGAACTGACAACAATGGCTGAGCTCCAAAGGGATTGTGGAAGTAGGGGTAAAAAAATCTCAGTCATGTTTCTCAGAGCTATATGTTCCAGAGGTATCCTGAGAAAGCTCAGAGACTAAGAATATTTGTTTTAATTTTCATTATTTCTAGAAGATTTAGAAAAAATCATGGAAGCAAGTAAACTTCCTCTTAAGTATCTAGTTATGTGACACTTTAAGGTCTTTTAGAAACTTTCTAAACATCCATATCCTAATGCCAACATTTACATTTTAAAATGATGTGTCCTGTGTTTATTCATTTTTCAGGTTGACCTTCCTAAAATGACCAAGTTGATATTGTGATTAATGAGCCAATTATTTTCATCTAAGACATGGAACAAAACAAATAGCCTATTCCCCTTCAGTTTACTGTTTTAATAAATAAATAGCATTCCTTAGTTTTTTTTTATTGTTGGTCATACTTGAAAGCTTTATTTTTTAATGATTAATCTCTTGCCCCTTTCATTTTCAAAATTAATAGGATCTGTGTAGAGCAAGTTTGAAAATGGGATTTTACTTGCTGCAATTAAAGCACAGGTAGCACTTAGGGAGGAAGACACAAACTGTGGTGATGGGTCTAGCCAGATTGCACTATAACCCAAGTGAAGTCAACCTGAGGCACATATGCCAAGGTGCATGAGCAGCCTGTGTGTGTAGTACATGACATATCAAGGAGGGGACAAGCAGCACAGTGGTAGATAAGGCAGGAAGCAGAAAACAGAGCAGCAGGTGGGGAAAGGGAGCACAGAGAAGGGGGCAAAAAGAAGAGCAGTAGATTGGGTAGGAAACAGTGCAGGAAGCAGAAAGCAGAGCTGCAAATGGAATAGGTGAAGGGGATTGGAGTGGCACTTGGGGAGGGTGTCGGGCTCACTTGTGGTATTTCTGCCAAAAAAGCTGGCCCCCACTGCCATAACCCATAAACCCAGTTTTCTATTGGTGTGATACTGACATGCACAATCATGTTTGTGATTTATTTCTTGATGTCTATTTTATCGTAAGAGGATTTAAGGTCACAGTTATGTAAATAAAACCTACAAAACTGTTGGTAAAACTAATTTCAAATTAAATTGTTAGAGTTTGTGGGGATTCATTTTTCTTTTTGGTTTTGAGAGTCAAGACAGTTTCTAGTGGGGGGGCAGGGAACTGTGGGAAAACACTCTTCTGTGGAGTAAAGTTGTTAAGTAAATAAATATGCTTCTATGACAGCATGGAAAAAACACTGGATTAAATCCTTGGGGAGAGGGAAAAATAGAAATTATGCTGCATGAGCAAGGCCAGAACTTTTAAACCACACAGGACTTAAAGATCCCATGCATCTTGGAACATCTGGGCAGAGAGGCCGCCCTAGTTCTCATTGCAGCCTAGAAAGTAAAGCATTCTGTACAACAGCAACAGTGGCAGAGCAAAAGGTATAAGTGCTTTCTGTGGGAGACTCACAGCAAACTAAGGCTGGATAGGCTCTCAAGAGGTCATGTAATCCAAACTCCTTGCTCAAAGCAGGATCATCCCTATCTAAACCATTCCAGACAACTGTTTGTCTAATTTGCTCTTAAAAATGCCGAAGGATTGAAATTTCACATCTTCTCTAGGTAAGCAGTTCCAGTCCTCAACCACCCTCATAGTGAGAATGTTCTTCCTAATATACAATCTAAAGTTCCCTTGTCTTGTCCCCTGTGGACACAGAAAAAGTCTACCACCATCCTCCTTTTAACATCCCTTTATATATCTGAAGGCTTATTGAATTAATTTCCTCCCACCCCCGTGTTCTCTTTTGCAGACTAAATGGTCCCAGATTTTCCAAGGTTTCCTTGCTAGTTATGCAGAAGGCAGTGCAGGGTGGCATTTACAGACTTACTGGTTCAGAGAGGGATAAACTTTACTAGTTGACAGCCTAGTTCATCAGATGCTATGGATTTGAAGAAAGCAAGGATTTTAAATAAAAGGGAATTTAGATAGGATGGATAGGGGGAGGGGCACTGCTGTGAGAATAAGTGGATTGAATAGTTCAATAGGGATAAACAAGGCAGTTAACTCATTAAGGGACAAATGGGCTATAAAAATTAATCCAGGGATTGGGATAACAACCCATAGTCTGTTCTGAGACCACACTGAACATCAGACCTCCTCAAATGTGGTGTTCAAAACTGAACAGTCCCTCGGGCAAGTTCTCACCAGTGCTGAACAGAGTGGAAGAATCACTTCTCATGGACTGCATTCAACACTACTGTTAATATATCCAGGCATGCTTTTTTGTGCCTCCCCCAACACCCTGCCTCAAAATGGCACACATATTTTCCACTTGTCCTTAATGAATTTCATCTAGTTAATTTATCAATGTCTTTTGAATTCTAATCCTATGCTCAAAAGTGTCTTCTACTCCATCCAGCTTGGTGTCATGCACATATTTACTATGTATGCACTCAATTGCATCCTCCAAATCATTAATGAAAAAATTGAACAATACCAGACCCAGGATAAACCCCCTCAGAACCCCTCTTCATACCTCGTGGTTAGATTGAGCCATCAACAATTACTATTTGAGCATAACGATCCAACTTGTTATGCACCCACCTTACAGCAGTTTCACTTAGACTGTATTTCCTTAGCTTCCTTGGAGGCCAAAGGAGACAATGTCTTCAGTCTTACTGAAGTCAGAATACAACAGATCCATTGCTTTGCCCACATCCATTCCCTTGTCATGAAACAAAATGAAGTTGGTTAAGCATGACTTGTTCTTGACAAATCTATGTTGGCTGTTCTTGAACTTTGTTACTGTCGAGGTGCTCAGAAATAGATTTCTTGATCATACTTTCTAGAATCTTTCCAGATGTTTAGCATAGGAGGACCAGTGTTTAATTCCCTGGATTCTCCTTGTTCCTCTTTTCAATGAATTTTGCTCTTTTCCAGTTGTCTGGGACTCACCTGACCTAACATGATGTCAATAAAATAATAAACAATGGCTCTGCTATTTCCTCAGCTAATTCTTTGAGGAGTCTACAGTTAATCGCATTAATTCCTACTGATTTAAAAAAATATAGTTTATATAAGTAGTCTCTAAATTGGAATAGTGTCTAGGTGACATCTTTATTATGTCTTTTATTTGCATTTAAGCTGCCAAGAGCCTATTTTAGGGGAGGGTAGCATACAAATCAAATAAACAAGCAAACTCAGTCCTTTTTTAGTTTAAGCTAGTTATGCCCTCTTGCATCTTTTGTTCCTAACTGTGCTTGTCATCTGATAGTTGACCTTTTTTGTGAAAACTGAAGTAAAAAAGGTATTAAATACCATAGCTGTCTCCACATGATGCATTATTAGATACCCCTCCATATCTGGGCAAGAACCTACTTTCCTTGACCAAACATTCCTGTTACTTCTAACATACTTGTAGAAGACTTTTTTGTTGCCATTTTTAGTCGTTGTTAGCTGCACCTCAATTTTGGCCTTGGCCTTGGGCTTTCTGATTTTCTCCTTGCATACCAATGTTACTCTTTTATACTCATCCTTAATTACATGAACAACTTTTGTGAGACTCTTTTTAACTTTCAGGTCATTGAAGAATTCACTGTTGAAACAAACCAGTCTCTTGCTTCTCTTTCTACCCTTTCTTCATGTCAGGATAGCCTGTTTTTATGCCCTTAATATGGTCTGTTTAAGGTAAGACCAGTTCTCCTGGAGTGTGAATGCTGAGCATCTAGTTTGGAAGAGGTCATTCATGAATATGCCTAGCTAGTTCTGAAAACACACAAAGAAGTTCAGTTCTACAGCCACCTGCAACTGGAGAATTGTTGATGGTCCTCAGTTTCTTTTGGCCAATATTTCCCCATGGTTCTATGGATTATTGCTATTGTACAGTGTTCAAGCCCACCGTACATTAACTGCAGGAATAAAAGTGGAATAGTCCCATCTGGTAAAAATTAGGATAGGTCTGATCTTCAGTGGATATAAGCCTCATAAGTGCAAATGCAGGCAGTAGCAATTGCTGGTTCTCAGGACTCCTGAAGGTCAGGTCCTATTTATCTCAAAGTATATACTCTCTGTTTCCCAGGTTTTGGCACGCTCAAAATATCAACACTACTACTTTGGGTGCCAATCTGCTGCTGGGAAGAACCACAGCATGTACATGTGCTTTGGGGGCATTTGATGAGCTTTAGTTCAAGTGCCCCCACTGCCATTTTTAAGCACAGGGACACTGATACATGAGACACAGGAGGCTGATGGAGCATGGTAATTACTCTGCTTCAACAGGATTGATTCATTAAGTCTCCTCCAAAGCACTGGAATTGCAGTGCATTGGAGCAGCCTCTGCGTGTATGTGCAGGCACCCAAAGAGCTTTAGCCTAGCTGAGGATCTGCCTACACTTCTACATTAACTTCCATTAGAAGATTTCAAGGTGCTTCATAAACACCTCTGAGAGGGGAGTAATTATTCACCTCACAAATGGGGAAAAAAATAAGGTGAAGCTTGAAGCAATAATTCAACCAAAGTTACTCATCAAGTCTTTAATGGGGTAGGAATACCACCCAGACTGTTTTCCAGACCCATGCCTCAACCACAAAACATTCCTCTCTTTGAACTATTGTTAGTTCATGTTTTAAGTAAGATGTATGTGAGATATATGCTTTGTTACTGTTTGACACAACACAGGGAAGAGAGTTCAGGACAAGCTATCTTAAATCAGATACACACATATGGCTCAGAATAACAGAAAGGAAGGAAGGAATTAGTCACTGTACACAAATGGTAAACCCAACTTTTCCCATTCAGTCTGGTGACCATTACAGGGCACCTCAGGTGTTTCAGATGATACTCTCCTGCCTATATACACAGTTGTATAAAAAAATATTGTAGGAAGCCCTAAATACTAGGCCCCTGGCACATCTTCATTTACAGGTCCAATGGAATCTGATTCTTGATCCCAACAATTGGGATCATGTGCATGGAAGGAGGTATCAAATTAGGATCAGGGATAAAATCCTACTTCTACTTGTCAACGCAGGATGAATCCAGGATCATGACCCTGGCTTCCCTCTGCACTGGGAAGTTGAAAGCTGGATGCTTGAAGGCTTGGAGCTGGGGCAAATAATCAGCTAGCTGACTGCCAGCTCTAGCCAGAGATGGCACTGGGGTCTCAAACCAGCCCCAGAATAAATGTTAGGGATAAACAGAACATACAAACCAGCCATAAAACTGTTCTACACTATATTGTGCCTTACATTGAAATAATGAAATAACGTTGTAATTGAATTTGTGCTGTGATAAACATGTTAATTGTGGCATAAATGAAATGTGTAGAGGTGATCTAAGGGGTACTTATAAAAGGGGGTCATGCCAAGTATGACTTTTGTCACAAGATGGTTCTATTGTTCACTTGTTTGTGGGGTAGTGAGTTGTGAGAACTTTTAAATAGAAATTAAAATGTGTCTCATATATACATTTAAAAGAAAAACTAGGATTTTTTTCCCCCCAAGGCAGAACCCTATATCATTCATCCTGCTCCTGATCCCATGCTACTGATACACAGATCACACATTTCATGTAGCCAGTTTTAGATGGAAGATGTCAATTTACTGTAGGCTCAGATTCTATGCTGTTTGTCTAAAGGTATGTGCATACACCTAGAAGATGCATCAGAGGCCTTGATTTGGCATGTAGAGGGGCATGTCTTGATCATCTAAATAAATCAGGAAGATCAGTATTACCCAGCTGGCAAATTCTCCTGGTCAGATCTTAACACACAAATTTCCCTGAACCAGTTTCGTCTTGGTCAGTGCATTACGAATACTATAGAAGCATCATATTCATTTGTGGCTAAAGGTTTGATTAAATGCCCACTGGAGTTAATAGAAGTCTTTCAACTAAAGTTTCATCAAGCATTAACGCAATCAGTTTTTAAAATTTGTCTCATTTTTGTTAGTGTACTTCCTAGTGCACTGGCTGATCAGAGAGTACATACCTTCTTATTCAATAGAAGGAAAAGATGTGCTTGCTTTCGTAGCCAATACAATAGAAAACAGCCAATGTCGTTTCCTGAAATTGAAAAAGAAGCATTGTAGAATGGACTAATTGTGCTGAAACTTCTCATTTGAAGTTATGACTGGCTGTGAACTATCTTTGTCACTAAGGAATGTTCTGAGAACAGGCATATTTTGAATTCAGCTTCAAAAGAATATAAAAAAATAAGCAATTTTCTTTCCACTCAGTGTCTAGTCTGTGTAACTCCAGCTGCAAAATGAATATTTTAAATAATAATTTAAAGAGCTCTTTTCTGCAAAAATATGGCTACCAATTTTAATAAATAACTAGCCTATTATATATCATCAATGAAGAGTTGGTGTGAATCAATTCATCACAACTAGATATCTCCATAAAAGCTACAATACTTTTTTCTCATTTAATTTTCTGGGTAACCTGCTGCTTGCGGCTTTGGATCCAATACAGGCTTCATATAGACCAGGGATTTTCAAACTTTTTTTTTTCACGGACCACTAGAAAATTGCTGTGGGTCCTGGTGGACCACTTAGAATCAAAAAATAAATCAAGTGCAGGACCAAGTACAGATATTCTTGATTGTTCCACAATCTTTCTGCGGACCACATGAATGGAGCTTGAGGACCACTGGTGATCCACGGACCACAATTTGAGGATCTCTGATATAGATATTACAACTAATAGTTTGGGGTTTTAGACTGGGGTTTTAGAATGGCCTTTAATCTAAGTTAAGTTGGGGGAGGATGAGGGATGGATGGGATGGGGAGGTTTGGGGATATTGTGGGGCAAGTTGGGGAGGTTTGGAGGGATTGGGAGCTATCAGGGTCTGTCGGGGAGGTGGACTTGGGAGGATCAGAGGGGCTAGCAGGGTCTGCAGGTGGGCTGAGGAGGGAAAATTGGTGGGGGTTGGAAGAACTGGAGAGGATCCCAGACTTCTCCAGCCCCCTTGATGCCATAAACCACTTCCAGGGCTGGTTTTACCAGTGTTCACTGGTTTCAGGAGCCTGATTGAAGTAAGTCAGGGTGGGGGGCTGGTGGCTTTGCAGGGGAAGTTTGCCAGGATCAGAGGGGGCTGGCAGTTCTTGTGGGGATTAGGTGGGTTGGGGGATTCTCTCCCCACCCCTGGGTTCAGGGGCAATATTTATACCCTCACCCCCTGCTTCCCCAAATGAACAAACTCCCCCCTAAAAATAGCCCCTATCAGGGAGGGGATAGGATAAGTGCAGCCCCAGGGCTGAATTCAGCAGCTGGGCTTTCCCAGCCTTGGGGATGCACTGGGAATGTGTATAGAAGTTCAGTTAGATCAGTCTAGCTGTACTGATTTAACTTAGCTCATTTATGAGGTATCATTAAATTTTGACTTATCTAATCTCACTTGAACTTCTGTACAATTCACACTTAGATCAACCAGACTAGGAATCTAAATGCAATGTCTGTACATGGGTAAACTAGGTTAAATCGGGTGGCCATTTTTAACATGATCTAAACCCCCTGTAACCTTTCTGAACATCACTATATAACTTATAAAAGCAACTTTCACCCTAGTAGTGAAAACATTTTGTAGATAAAAGTTATTTGCTATTTTACGCATATTTGGTATGACAGAATCAAAGTCACCTATCCACTTTGTTCACCTGAGAGGGAACTGTATCTTTAAGAGGTTCTTGGCATGAACCATTCAAGAGCTTTTGTTTATAGAGAAACTCATGTTTGACAATGTCTGTCCTTGAATAAATTAGACGCTTAGGACACTTTTACACATGCCCTGGGGGCGGGGCAGGGGGTGGTGTTTTAATTAAAGCACCACCGCGTCTTCTGTATCAGCATCTTCACACTTAAAAATGGCAGTAGGGGTGCTTGAACTAAAGCTTATTTGCCATTTTTAAGCCTGGGGACACTTATACATGAGATGCAGGACACTGCTGGAGCATGACAGCTGCCATGAATCGAGTCTGTTCCAATGCTCTGGAACTCAGCGCATCAAATTTGCCTCTGCACTCATGTATAAGTGCTCATAGGGTGCCTGTAGACATGTGGGGAGATTGCTCTGATGTGTAATTGCAGATCATCAGTGCAGACTGATTGAGTCTGCTGGAATATGCTAATTAGTGCACACCCCAGAAGCCTGGAGGTCTTTAACTAAAGCTCATTGAATGAGATTTAATTAAAGCATTCCTGCCACCATTTTGAAGCACGGGATACTGAATACACAAGACACTACAGGCACTTTAATTAGAGCAGCTCTTGAAGCGCCTCCCCTGGGCACTTGAATTAAAAGTGCTTTTCTGGAGCATGTGTAAAGATGTCCTTAGAAGGCTGAGGGGTGATCTAGTGGCCATCTACAAATTCATCGGGATGGGGGGAAGGGGTGTGCAGCAAGGGATAGGAGATACTATATTTACCACAACACCCCTTAGAGTAACTAAGAATAATGGCCACAGACTGACAGAGAGAAGATTTATGCTAGACATCAAGAAGAACTTCTTCACGGTAAGGGTGGCCAGAATCTGGAACTGGCTTCCAAGTGAGGTTCTGCCCTCCCCTACCTTGGAGGTCTTTAAAAGACTGGACAAACACCTGGCTGGTGTCGTTTGACCCAGCACTCTTTCATACCCAGGGCAGGGGGGCTGACTCGATCTCCTGATATTCCTTCTGACCCCAAAAAATCTATGAAATCTATGAAAATACTAAACACAATGTAAAATGACGATTAAATAAACGAGGAAACTACCCTGTGTGTAAAAAGAGAGCAGTTAAAATCCTGGCTAGAGTAGCAAATCTCTGGAAGTGTGAAACACAACTGAAGAAAGTCTAAATAATGCCCAATTCCATACCTGAAAAAAAAATGATGCCAGTGAAAAGAAAGCAAATCTAGCCTTTTTACAGACCGTAGCTGTCTATTAAGCGCTTAAAATTATTGAAGACATTAAGTTAGGCAGTGCAGACTAATTATTGAAGAAACTGGAAATTGAAGAGTATTCTGTGTAAAAATTAGAAAGAACTTCCTCCCCTCTCCATCTCTCATATTTCATCAAAGTCTACAGAAAGGTGAAATAAATGCAAAAGTTTGTGACTGACTGAAGGCAAAAGGTCCAGTTTTGATACCATATCATAATTAGGATCAGGAGTAAAGCACTCAGAGCACACTGGATAACTCAAAATTAATAATTTAAAAAGTAATGAGAATTTGCCAAGCAGAAGTTGTCACCTAGTCCATCCAAAAAACCCCCACAAAAAAAAACTTACCGTGGGTGCACACTGCTAAGACACAAACATGATAAAAATCCAAAATACAGCAAGAAAAGAGGCCCGATGCAAAAAAGCATGCAAAGCTCAAAGTTGGAGTTTACCACACAGACAAAAAGGCAGTATATTGAGCTGTGCATTCTGGGACAAACACAAGCCAAGACAATGCCTGGCATGTGGAAAAAGACACAAGGACTAGAGCAGATTACAGCACTCTGTTGACAATTGCAGATTTGCAGAGCATGCACAGCCTAGGAAAAAAGGATGACAACAGCACAAATAGCTCAGAGAAATTCTCCATAGGAACAATGGGCAATATTGAACCAGGAGAGGATCTAACCATTAACCTGAAAGCAAGATGAACATTTATTACTGTTTTGATGTGCCTACATCAAATGTGGTGCCAATGTAATCTGACCACTAGTGGCCTAGTAAGAATTCTCATAATGGTAAGAGTATTCTTAGTTAACATAAATCCTGTGGCAACCTCCTTTCTCACTGACTGGAACAAAGACTGTGTGTATAGGGCTGTGGTTAAGGAGGAGGAACAACAACTGGGGTAAGAAAAATTAATAAATGCATTAAACTCCACTCTGCCCTACCCTCTTCAAGAATCTTATGCAAGTGTATGTTCTCCTAAGGACCATAGCCAGTTCTAAACTTGGAGCAGCCTGTAGGGTAGAGTAAAATTCACCCATCTGCTAAAAGGCCTTTACACGACTTGAATATCTTCGAACTTTTCACAATAAACCTTGACATAAATCTCTTTCCAACCAAGTGGTCTTAGTGTGAAAAACTATATAGAAAAAAGAGTTTTTCAGTTCACTTTGTCACTTCAACATTCAGACTTAAATTAAATTGTTGTCCTTCCTGGAATTAAGAAGTCTCCGTTAAAAAATTGGAGAGAGAGCTGAAATTTTTCCAATTAAAAGTGTTTCCACTTAAAAAATGCCATTCCATTTAAAACTAAAAACATTCTACATGTGCTGATGTGCTGAATGTGTTGATTGTTAAGGACATTTCAGTTATTTAATGGGGAAAAAAAGTGTTTTAATAAGGTCAAAGTTTTTGATTCTGACATTGTTTGGAAGATTTATGGGTTTTTTTCATTTAGTCATTAAGTTTGGGTTCAGAATTAGAGTGATCAGTATAAAACCAACCTTTTGTTTGACCCAAAATTAAATTTAAAATTATTCAGTGGGATATTTTAAAAATATTTATTTTTGTTCCAATTTGGGATAGGGAAAATGTTTTTTATAATAGCAGTTTCTGCTTTGTGGGAGATTCTGCAATGGCCTAATATCACTAGAGACTTAAAAAAAAACGGCTGGACATGGCTGACCACTGATTCACGCAGAGGGAGATGTAGACATCTCATTAAACATTTTGGCATTGCCTGCTCCAGAATAACTTCCCTTGACAAGGAAGGGCGAATCTAGAAAATGCTGGGAATGTCTAAACAGTGCAATACAGTGCCATGTAAAGGTACCAGTGGTAGCTATGAGTGAACTTATATATATCTACAAAGTACAGTGCTATGCAGAGATATTAGAATGGATCTGAGAATGACTGTCAGTGTAACACTGACCAATTAGCCCTCCTTCTCAGTATAGCTGACACAGCTACATGACACCGCATTGCATCATACAGAAATACTCTTGGACTGTCACAGAATTTAAGGTCAAAATAGCCAATTAAATCTTTTATAGACAGGAGGTCAAGCTAAGAAGCTTTAATGCTTCACCCACTAGGCCCTGCAGTTGGTTCAACTTGTCTGATTAAAACATAGTTCATATTTGCCTACAGCATACATATCTTTCAGAAAGGCATCCAGGCTTGATCTGAAACTTTTAAAGTTTATGATACAGAAAAGCCAATGCTTGTCACAATTTAATCCAATAGCAAGAGGTTGGATTGTATTTAAAGAAAAATCAAAGCACTGATCACCACATATTAAAGTATAACAAGGTACAAGCCTTTTTCATTTTTTAATGATTTTTAAAATAGAAGGAATGGTTAAATTAGGAGAATTGTCCAAGGAAATAAGCCAGGATATTTGAAACCTTAAACCAGAGAAAAGGTGCCCATGGTCCACTTCTGCTTTCCTTGAACAGCTGCTGTTGATAGCCTTCCTTCCTAGACTTCTGCAAGAACATTACACAATGGGTCCTGGTCCTGCGTCATTTTAAGCCAATACATTAGATTCATGGTCACCGTCCAGGAATGTCATCAGAATATTTTCTAGTAGTTGGAAAATATTCTTCAGGGGAACTTCTGGAGGGACATCGTAAGATTCCAGACTACATCACCCAATGCTTGTCCATACATAGCAATTGCTCCTTTAAGTTGGCTCTAGAATGATGTTTCCTTTGGTGGGACCATATTTATTTCTATTGTAAGGAATCCGTAAAAGTGCTGCCTCATATATGTCTTTATTCTATTTTCCCTTCTACCAAATGGATACAATAATCATTTGCACCTTCCACCCGAGCAATGGTTACAATGTGGTTTCAAACAATGGGCTTAATTCATCCCTATCAGCAAAAGTAATGTGAAGTATAATCAGACAGGATTTCTCCGCAGAGTATTTCACCCCTCAGCTGAGGGCTGGCAGTAGCTGCCACACCCCTCTCTGCAGAGGTTTTACTGTGGACGACAGCTTTAAGAAGTATAGGAGCACAGCCACTGAGGTTGTTTGAAGAACAAATCAGAATATCTTCTGTGGTCCTGCCCACAAATGCTCCTAATCAGAACTACCTACTCCTGATTTAGCCCTCCCAGTGGGGATTAATGGATACCTGCACTACGGTATTTAGCCTCTTCTACCTCTGTCCTAGCTGGAGCAAGCAGGAGCAATAAGTGACAGATGGGGGGACAAGGCTGAGCTCTTCAATGAGTTTTTTGCCTCAGTGTTCCTGAACAAGGGTCAAGACAAGTCTCCTAATGGGTTCTTAGATGGGCATCAGAGGGACACCAGCCTACCAACTGTTGACGCTGACTTGGTGCAGAGTCATGTGGATGGATTGGATGTGTTTAAGTCAGCAGGCCCAGACTCTGTCCAAGTTTGTGGATGAAACTGAATTGTGGGGTGAAGTGAACACTCTGGAGCATAGGGAATGATTGCAGGCAGACCTGGACAGGTTGGAAAAGTGGGCAGAACACAATAGGACAAAGTTCAACAAGGACAAATGCAGAGCGCTGTACCTAGGGCATAAAAATATTCAGCACACCTACTGGCTGGGGAATGACCCTCCCATCAGCACAGAAGTGGAAATGGATCTTGGATCATCTGACCCCAGCACTCTTTCCTGCCCAGGGCAGGGGGTCAGACTCAATGATCTGTTGAGGTCCTTCCAACCCAAGCATCTATGAATCTATGAATTATTGAAGACTGCATAATCCTTAGGCACAGCCTCTTCACAGACATTTCTGAACTTTCACTATTCAATTTAAAATCCCCTCCCTGTACACCCCTACCCTTTTCAGCTGTTTTTTATGCATTGCTGTAATAACATTTCCCATTCTAGATTGGAGTTCAAGATGGAAAAAAGAGCCAGCCATCTGGACAAGGAATGACACTTATGGGAAGACTTTTGAAAGGCACGTAAATGTGAAGAATGTATTGCCCATTGCACATATAGGAGAGATCACCACTGGGACAAGTCACACTCTTAAGACTGGATGTGTTTGAAACACAAGAACGGAGCAGAAAATGTTCACATAAAAGAAAACAAATAGTCCCATCAGTATCTTACAAGTGTGATTGATCTTTAGTTGTAAAGCAGGTTAACTAGTCTTACTGATAAACTGCAAATGTCTTATCCCAATCTGTTGCTTGATTACACAAACTGCATTAAGTCTAAAGAAGAATACAGAAATTAACAGAGAGCTCATTCTAATGGGTAGCTGCCATCCGTGGTGTTGCGGTGCCTAAAATTAGTTTTGACCTTTGAAGAAAAAAAATATTGTATCCTATACATGAAAGAGAAATGTGTGCCAATTTTCTCCATCACCAAATGAAATCTGTGAGGGCTGATAGGAAAAATGGCACAGCGTCCAATCCTAATTATTATCCAGCTTTAGAAATCCTCAGCCATAAAACCCTCATCTTCAACAGGATTCTTTTTGCTCTAAGGTGTCTTTACAGCTTTAGTCCCATTTAAAAAAACTGAAATGTCTAGAGAAATGATAGAAAAAGACCATTTTGCCTTGGATAACAGATACTCCCTTCAGAGGAAGATCCCTCACCTGGGGATAGCTAGCTCGTAAGAGAAGTTTCCTACTACCCTTCTTCTGTTAGGGAGGACCTTGCTTGCCCTTAAGCAAGTCCTTCTCAGACTCAGAGATCAAAGTATTTGAGTAACTTCTGAAAATAGCATTTAGGTTGCTAAGCCACTTGGAAGTTTTTGAAAATGCAATTTATATTAATGAAAAATTCAGAGCCATTTTAGGTGCTGCAACAATGATTAGCTAAAGCATTAGCACATACATCTCTCTCTCTCTCTCTCTCTCTTTTTTCCTCCTCTCCTATGAACATCTCTTGAAAAATCAACCCTGAAACCCATGATACACATATGTTCACATACAAAACTAGAGATGCCTTTTGCTTTTGAATATGGTATCTTCAAGTTTCTAGCACTCTCCTAGTTTAAAGAGAAATGTAATTAATTTACTTTAGGCTACAGAGGGCTGTCAGTCACACATATAAACATGTTTTGATGCAATTTTTACTTATGCACTGCCTGGCTTCTTTTTCATCTCAAGTAATTTGCATCTAAAGTAATTTGCATTGTTGTGCTTTGAACACAGAAAATACCAGTAAGAAGCATGGGATTCTAAAATGTAATTTGGTCAGAGAAAGTGAAAAGGGGGTAAAAGTCACCTTGACAGTGCCGTGCAAGCAAAGGAGAGACAAAGAGTCAAATGGACTGGAAGCATGTCATTGCTGTTGTGTTCAACACACGAGGAGGGTTCTACATTGTTAAAGGTATAGGATGAAAAACCTGTCTTCATCATTTCATAACTATAGCCACCACCAGCCACCAATTCCTTTGTTGGTTTTTTTTAAACAAACAAGGGATTGTATTGCTCTGCTATACTACGTGGGCATTCAGAATAGGTATTTCAGTAATACACGTGCAACTACTTTCAGTAATACACTTGCAAATAACTATGCAAAGGAATTGTTTATTGCACACTACGTATAATTGATCTTATAGAAAAGATATTTTTGAAAGCATAGGGGAGAAAGGTAAGCAGCAATTATAGTTCATTCACATACAGGATAAGAACCCTAGCTCAGCAACCTGCCCAAAAGACCAACAAGTGGGCTGCCAAGAACCTAGGATGTCTGGGCTCAACACTGGCAGTATGGGGCTGGGGACCCTGGAAACTGGTTACTCAAACCAACATAATCCCTATTAGTTTCTTGGCTGTTCACTACTGTTGTTTATTCTAGTGACCTGGTTTATTGTCAAAGGGTGAGGTCAGAGATTTGGAGCAGATGTGTACATTAGGAGGAGGGTAAAGATTTTTTAAACACTCGGTGGCTCTAAAGATTTGAAAGCCAACACACGACACAGACTCACACACTCTCTCTCAAAAGCCTTCATCTTCTCACAGTCTTGAAAGAAAATCTTGTTCTGAATTATGTCTTCATTACATCACAAGGAGGAACTGAGGCACACTTTCTTACTTGAATTGTCCATAGTGGGGAAATTAATAGATTTATGCATTCACAAAACCCAGCCCCACAATAAACAGAATTAACTTTGGCTAACTTCCAGCATAGTTATGACAACTCTTTTAAGACAGGCTTGTTACCATTGTTGGTTTATTACATGGGACGTCAGTGCCACTCAAACCAGCCAGGTCATCCCAAGGGCTCGAGTTACATGCTCAACTCTTCATAACCTCCTGCCTTCTTTATGTGCAAATCGATGCACTTTGATCATTCATGTCAGTTACTTTCTCCTCCTTCCCCTTTTCATCTTTCAGGCCTCTTTTGCCAAATCTTCATTTTAACAGGTGTATAGAACAAAACACCGCTACACATGGGACATTACACAAAGGCTTTTTCGTCTGTATAAATTTCAGATCTGGATAAAAATTAAATATGTCATGCCATGATATTTCTCCCATCCAACCCCTCTTTCCAAACTACATACCAAACAGTTTGAATTGAAGGACAGTTTTACATCTGCTTGGGGAAAAGAGTTGTCTACAGCTGAATGAGCAGACAGTAGGTATCACACAAGATTTAACCTGATACGCCAAACAAATTCCATGCACATTAGATGAATAAGTTCAGCCACATACTTATGTATGCATGTCTCCTGGATAATGAAGACATGATAATTTTTTTTGTGGGTGGCTGGTTGGCCAAGTTCTCATTTAACTGATTGTTTTATTGCTGAGGAGATGCAATTCTATCAATAATGGTGAGTTAGGGCACCCGAAGCACTAAATCAGTCTTTGTAGTTATTTAAATAAACTGAAAGTATAAGTGAAATATGGGGAGGAAATGGCATAATATTTTTGATCCCCATAATTTTTGGCCTGAGGGGACCATTTTGACATGTGGTGTGAACTGCTGTATAGCACAGAACATAGTCCTCAGTGTCAAACAGATGTCATTGAAACTGAAACACCTTGTTAGCTTCCCAAGGAATTATAGGGCCTTCAGATATAAGGTTTCAAGAATGAAATGTTAGTCAGACATAAGTTTTCAGGATAGGCATCTATATCTTAAGGCCTTTTTCCTATGACTGTGCTGCAGGACAAGGTTCATGATTAGCGATGGCCAGAAAAATCCTAATGAAAAAAAAGTTTACCTGGAATTTGATGGTGTCAAAAAATGAACCATTTTGTGATAACAGTTCAACTCTGATATACTTCTGACAGACCCCAGACAGGTTCTGAAAAAAGCCTCTCTGGTTTCCTGCCAGCTTGTCTGCCTTGCTCCTCGACAGCCTAAAAGGCACGGGTCTTGGAGTTTGTAAGTCAGCATCCCCAGCACTTCTGGGCTTCTTGCTGTCTGTCAACACATCAGGGAAGCTGAATGGGGACTCAGGAGTCTCATAGTCCCAACTGAGTCAGGAATCACGGGGTCTGGGAGTCAGTGCTTTCAGCTTCAGCCCAACAGACAGGTTGCTATGAACCTAAGGCTTCCTGGGCTCAATGCTGGTAACATGGGGCTGAGGATCCCAGAAGCTGGTTACTCAAACGGACATAATTCCTATTAGTTTTTTGGCTGTTCACCTCTGAATAGTGGTGGCAAAACTAACTAGACTTCTATTAATTTGACAAGAGGTCACTGCTGTTATCCAAAGGTGGGAACCTGCAAACTAGCAAGAAACACGTCAATTTTAGTCAGCAATCACTACAGTTTCCTAACATGCTCTTACTGTTGGTAGCATATCAGGTTTTGGAAACACCAGGTTTTCATGATTCCAAAGAGAAATACTTGTGAAGGTTTAGTTCTGTGAAAGTACTCACATTTTCATGGATTTTTAAAATTCTGATTCACAACAACAAGTTCTTAAACATCTCAAAAAACCTTCCCCATGCAACTGTACAGTGACATACACACAATGTAATGGGTTCACCTTTTAGAACAGGTCACTTGTAAACATACTGAGTGCATCTACACATCACTGTATGGCAATGTTGATATAGCGCCATGCTTTGGTGCTTCCTTTTGGTGCAGTAACTGTGCACTGTGCGCCGTGTGCACAGCACATGGTTTATTTTGCTGCTACTCTGCCATAGCGGCACACTAAAACAGGGGAGTGTGCCACTATGGCAAAGTAGCTGCTGATCACATGTAGACTCATGATCGCCACGTTACTGTACCATGCCATATGGCAATGTAGCGTGTCACTACGGTGACATTTACATGCACCCACTATCCCCCCCATTTGAATGCAGCAAATGGAAGAGTTGACACTAAGAGGTGGCCAGGGTAGGACTCTTTGTAGCTACCCACTATCTAGGGGAAGACCAGTTTACCTCCAACCCCTTGCTACATTTCTAAAAAATAAGAATCAGAAAAAAGTCACAAGTTATGTAATGAAAATACAGCTATCACATACACTGATCTCATTTCCTTGGAGTATGAATGCTTGTGCAGTATTGACAAGGTGTGACCCTCTTCATTACTGGAGTTGGCAGCTTTGCGATACTGTCAGAATTTAAAATGTGTTCATTCTCCTCTTACATGCAACAGAATCTTCAACCCACTGTAACTCTGAAGCCCTCTTAGGAATATAAATAGTGCAAGGAGGAGAATATTCATTTCACTTTTAAACTACATTTTTTGCTTTATTTTGTGAACCAGTAATGGAACTGGGGGGAAGGGGGAGGGGAGAAGGGTACCAGCTCCAGTCACTGGAGTGATGTCCCCTCTCCTCCCCACACACAGAGCCAAGTACAAGGACACAGCCACAGAGTGGGTAGTTTATAAGTCTCCAGGCAGGTAAGACTGACCATTTTACTCCCCTTCACCCTGGTCGCCAATCCTCAGCACTTCTCCCCACCCTGCTGAATACAGGGGAGTTTTGCCCAGGGCACAAAACTCATTGGTTTTGCCTCTGTCCTCAACCACTAAGCACCATAACCGCAGTTATTCCAGTTGCTGTGATGGAGTACCAAATATCAGGATGGAGGTAGCCAACAGGCTCTAAGATCAGTGGCCTCTCAGTATGCATTTTACCCTAACAATGTAAGAGTCAAGTAGAGTAAACTTAGTGAGATTCATGAAGGCCTGATCTCTTTTTTACTTGCACTTTTCTCTCCCAGCACTCATACTGTAATGGTCACTACAATCTTAATTATTTTTCTTTTCATAAGTAATTACTATCACAGTGGTAATTAACAATAGTATCTGTGGTGTCCCATACACGTAGTATAGAGAATAACTTGACAATATTTAGCGAGAGAGAGAGAGAATCTGTCTCAACCCCTTTGTGAAGTACTGAAATAAGTCTATGTTGTCCATGTGTGGAACCGTTCACTCACAATGGTACCTCATAATGTTACCCTAGGCCACCCATGCCAGCCTCTAAATTTTTTTCTGGGGTTTCTTTTGGCCTTGTCCAAAATTCACTTGCAACAGCTGCAAATCATTGGAATGTAGTGACCTATTAAAATTAGTGTGTCTTAGGAAATAATCCTTGCCTGAAAGGGAACAACTCTGCAACACCATGAGGCACTTAATACATGCTAAATGGATGCTTGAATGTGCATCCATTTACATTCACTTGCACTTAGTACATGTTAAGCTGAGCGTGTGACACCACCCTTTCACTAAGCTGTTCTTGGCCCCCAAATACGTATTATCTAATGAAAGTTTTCCAAGTACGGAAATAAAATACCTATGTTTATTAAACATTTTGACTGTAGCCTACAGGCATTTTAATATAGAAAGCAATTACTTGGGAAAGATAGGCAGGTCAGCTCCAATAATAAATCAAAGCAGTTAGTTCTAACCTGCAGTGAACTACATTTGTGACTTGAGTCACAACAGAAAGAGTCGTTGCTCTTTTTCTTCCAGAAAACCAGCTTGGTTATATTTATATTTGTTTAGACTAGGTATTAAACTTGTTTGTAAGCCATATAGCATTAAATCTTGCTGTGAGGGCTGGAAGTCTGAATTCATACAGTATATAAATATTAGAAGAGAAATATGACAATAGTCAGAGAAAGTCTGTTGAGAAAGCCATTATAGATCTACAGTACTGAAGGTATTTGGGCATATGCATCTATTTTTTCAGTTCTTGAGCTCTTGAACAGGCACCCTCTTTTGCTGATTGGAAAAGAATGAAGCTGAGCCACCTGAAGTCTGGCATTTTTTTCCAATACGAGGAGTAAAGATACAAGGTCACATTTGTACCAGAACAAATCAATAAGTCATGAACTCCAGGATTTTATCTCCAAGTACCAGATTCTTCACAGAGAATCTTCCTTATAATGCATTTGAATAAGTATAACACTATTCTGTAGGGCTGGGAAGAGTGTGTCCCTGAACAAACTAGCAATAAGTGAATGAACTGAAGACTGGGAACATTCAGTCTCCACAAATGTTCTCTTAATGTTGTTTTCAAATTCTGTTCTTATGATGTGCCAAATCATATTAAATTATTTCTCTCACCAAAATCTTGTACCAGTGACTGCTGTTGGGAAATAGTAAGCTCCTTTCACAATTACTGCTTCTTACCAACTCAAAGATGATTCTCCTTTAAGATGTATGTCCTCTTCTCTTTGAATTAAGAGGTAGAGTGAAAAGGAGCACCTGTATCACCCTATCAATGGCATTACCCCAGCTCCTTGGGGGCATTATTCAGACTCTACTAATATTTGAGGAACTGAGTAGGGAAGATGGAAACCCACTCACTAACAACTTGCATTAGAGTTGCATTCACAGCAATTTGTACCATACACAATCTGATGATCCAGAGAAAAGTGAAAGACATTAAAGATAGATATTTTCCTAGGAAAAACAAAACATTTCTGCTCTGGAAGAAAACTCTGGGGGTTACAGAGGACAATAAGCTCAATATGAACCAGCAGTGTGACCTTGTAGCCAGGAAGGCTAACAGCATACTGGGCTGTATTGGTAGGTGTGTTGCCAGTAGGTGAAGAGAAGTGATTCTTCCCTTTATTCGGGACTGCTGAGGCCACATCTGGAGTACTGTGTTCAGTTTTGGGCCCCCCCCCCACTACAGAAAGGATATGGACAAACTGGAGAGAGTCCAGCAGAGGACAACAAAAATAGTGAGGGGTCTGGGGCACATGATTTATGAGGACAGGCTGAGGGAACTGGGATTTTAGTCTAGAGAAGGGGAGACTGAATGGGAACTTGATAGTGGCCTTCAACTACCTGAAGTGAGGTTCAAAAAAGAAGGAAGCCAGACTGTTTTTAGTGGTGGCAGATGACAGAACAAGGAGCAATGGTGTCAAGTTGCAGCAAGGGAAGTTTACGTTAGCTACTAGGAAGAATTTTCTCACTAGGAGGGTAGTAAAACACTGGAATAGACTACCCAGGGAGGTGGTGGAAGCTCCATCCTTGGAGGTTTTTAAGAACAAGCTAGACAAAGATTTGGCTGGGATAATCTAGTTGGGGATGGCCCTGCCTTGAGCAGGGGGTTGGACTAGATGACCTCCTGAGGTCCCTTTGAACCCTAATTTTCTATGATTCTATGATTAGATAAGCATCGAAATGTTTAATCAAAAGTTGTAAGGTTCAAAAGGATGCATTTATTTTTGGTTTTCAGCGCACACTAATTTTATTAATCCTACAAGAAAATACATACGTGGGCTCTCTGGAGTAGCTGTTCTTCATACCAGTACACCGACTAGTGGTGAGCTCAAGATGCAAAATGCATATAATAGACTAGCGAATTGCCCATCAAGAATGACGAGGGGAAGGGAGTGCTCTTGGATGAGGCACCACCATCCATCACTCTGGACCGTTGCCACCTCCTGGTGGGGGAGGAGCTTGCATGTGGTGGCCACTGCTGCCACCCAGCACCCCATGTTGCTGTCCCCACCATCCCCTCCATCCCTGCCATGACGGCGGTGCTCTGCCATGCCAGTCTGTCCCTACCATTGCCCTCCACCGGGGATGGAGCACTGCCATGACGGCAGGGATGGAGCTGGCCAGCACCACCGCCACCTCTAGGGTGCAGGGCCAGGGGAGTGTGTGAGGCCATTGATGGGCCCCCCTACTCCATCCCCTCCATCTCCGCTGTCATGGTGGCACTCCACCATGTGTGTCTGTTTGTGTGGAGCATTGTGATTGGCTGCCAAAACAACAAATCAGAGTGCTCCAAGAGTGTTACAGAAGAACACACGAACAGGCGGATTAAGCCCTTTCTATATATATATATATATATATAGAGAGAGAGAGAGACAGAGACAGAGAGAGAGAGAGACAGAGACAGAGAGAGAGAAAATTTTGAGGGTTTGATGGTGTTCAGAGCTAAGTCCAGGTCCATACTGTCACTTGAGTCATCTCTAACCTGCATGCTGGTGTGAGGAAGTGAACTTAAAGAAGTCTTCGGTGGGACTGCTCACTTGAGTAAAAGTTTCTTAAAAACAGACTGAAGAATATCTATCACAACTACATAAACTTTCCCAAAATGTATAAATGGTTAAAGCCACATAGACATGGTCATGAAAGGACAATACCTCACAAATTTCAAGAGGGACCATGCATAATTTCATCATAGTCTCTGTATTGTTTTATACAAATCAATTTCTGATCACATCCGCTAGCCTATCATAAGGCGCAGACTGTTTGTTTAGTATAATTACTAAATTTTACACTGTGATGCAGGGGGTGTTTTTCATGCAACCTGAACTATATGGCATAGCTGTTGCCAGGTCATTTTTCTTCATTAAAGCAACCCTATGTAAGGTCCCAGCTTCATATTTAAAATGTTTGTACAGCAGCATAATTCTAAAATCTCATCTGCATATGACACCTAAAGAATGCTTGATTAGAATTATTTTATCCTGTAAAAGTACACCCACTTTTTTTCCCCACCATGCTAGGTATAGCGGTTTAGGGACTGAAGGTTAGAATAGTTGCTATTTGCTAACATCCCACTGTGACACCTTCCAATTTAAACAAATATATGTAGCCACGTGACCCAAGACAGAACTTCAAAGCCATAGAAAGAGTTTAGACACCAGGCTGTTTCCCCAACTGTGATGCATTGTAGTATTGCAGGAACTGAGTCAATTTAGCAGAAGATTGATTATGTTCTATTGGAATATAATGGTCCAAATTAGCTCTTTAATCTTTGCTATCATTGACACTATTTCACATCGCAAAGCTGGCTGAAAACTTCAGTCAGGGACCTGCTGTGTTACTGCCATTTGGCTATGACTCACAACAAGGAGATCAGAGAGAAAGTTCCTTAAAGTGGACACAACCTATGTCACTGCCAACCAGAAATGTTACCCAGATGTGCACTAAGGCACTCAACATGTTCAATGCCCCAAGTGGCTGCTCACTTAGCTTGCTGACCCTAGCTCCTGAAAACATCTGTGCTTGCTATTGTACATAGACATACCAAAAACATCTGCTCAAGGAAGAGAAAAATGATGCTAGTTGTTTAAGCTGGAATTAGAGGAATAAGGATGTGCAAATGAAAGCTGAAAAAATGCTTGAACTTCGGGGAAAACAATCTGTGGATTCATTCTTAAAAAGGCTGCTTATTATGGATACAATGGCACTTATTTGTTACCATGTCAAGCTGGCTAGTCCCTTAACAGTACTAACTGTGCCATCAGGACTTACATACAGGAAAGGGCAATCACAGTGAACATGCCTAAGAGGTCAGACTTTCCATTTAGAGAAGATGAATGCATTTCTTACAGGAATTAGAAACTTCTGATACTGCTTCTCCGGGGCCTGATCCAAAGCCCAGAGTAATTTTTTGCCGACTTTACTGGACTTTGAATCAGATTAAGAGAAAATGGACCCTTGTCAACATGAGAGCTAAATACTCAGAACAAAGAGGCAATGAGGGTTTTTTTGTGTTGAGACCACGGGTTAATGATGACTTTAGGTCTCACATTGCTGCTGAGTTTTGGAAATTCTGTAAATATCATGTCCCACTGTATCATGTGCATGAAAATCTTGGCAGCAACAAAGACCAGGTTCATTCTGCCTACAGGTCCTTCCTTAAAATAAATGACAATGTGGCTAAAACCTCCACCCAGAAGTGTATTTTAATTTCTGTCATAAAGCAAAATGTCTTTGGAAACTTCTCCCCTGCACTCACATGCAATCAGTAAATCTTGTGGATACAAGAAAAACAAGTACCCTTTTACAAGGAGGGAGTTGTGCAGGAGGAGGGTGGGGGAATGATAGAAGGGAGAAAAATTAAAAAGAGTATAGAGAAGAATTTAGGGGTGTGTGTGAGAGAGATTATTATTATGTATATAAAGTCATAAAAGAAATGGAGTAAACCGAACTAACATATTGGGAGTTTGGATAATCCAACTACAGTATAATAAATATTCAATTTATGGAGATAAGGACATCCAGTGGTAGCCTCAGTGGTAGTCAAGGGCATAGGGATTACTCTCCTTTCCTCATCTGTAGTAGTTTCAAGACACCTGGTTCCATACTCACAGGCATTTACTTGGTTCAGGTAATGATTTCAGTTTTGCTTACAGGATACTGCGAAGTCATTTCAGAATTCAGCTCATCTACCAGTTCCATCAGACCTGCCTATGAAATCAGCTTTGATCTGCCACTGGTTTAGTCTCACAGGGCGTGTCTACATGACACATTTACTGTGGAGCAGAATAATTATCTCCACAGTAAGTGACCCTCTATTTGGCTGCAGGAAACTAATAACCTCTGCAGCAGGGCAAATCAATAAACTCTGCAGCATGGTAGTACTTGTAAATACTTGTACAATACTGGAGTACTTGTATTTACAAGTATATACCTGAATTTACAAGTACTTACAAGTACAAACATCTACAAGTACTACCCTGCTGTGGAGTTTTTTACTCTGCAGCACACGTGTAGATGTTGATGCAGCTGGCTAGGGAACAAGTGTGCTTAAGTGCGAGGGCTTCCTGCCAGCTAGCCCCATGCTGGAGCAGTCCCATGCCCCAGCCAGCCCCTCTGCAGCACGTTGCAGTCCCCTGCTAGTCTTGGCTGCTCTGACCCAGTTTGACATGCAGTGGTCTCAGGTGCACATGTAGACGTGGCGCCTGACAGCAATAATCTCTGGAGCAATGAACTCCAATATGGACCAGAGTTTATTGCATCACATTAATATGCAAGTATAGATGTGCCCATAGATTCCACCCTGTAGAATCTACCAATGGAGACCCCAGAATAAGGACCCTTGATAAGTGAATCTCATCCCCCTGTCATATCTGTTGACACAGAAGATAACAACTTATTATTTCTGTCAGTTTGAGCTGCAGTGGCAGAAGCGTGTGAAGTGTCTTATCACTGCTCCAGAGATGTGAGCTCATGCGTTGCTCTAAATTAGTGCTGGAGGCCACCTCTGGTTGGCCAAGTTGTGAGTCATTTGGGTTGGGGAGCCAAAGGCAGCCAGACTACACACAGTGCTAGTAAACTCACACCTTTTTGTACTGTTGGCTATAGACACTTACGTATCTTAACCATGCTAGCCTGACAGACCAGTTGGCTCAGGTAGATCTCTGTTTGACAACTTTTAATCACTTGAGCTTAGTAGCAGAGGCCTGTACCATGGATCTGAAGGTTCCAAGATTGCAGAACACCCACGTAAGCCCCAGTATGATGCCATGTTTCTATTTTTTCATTTTTTAAACCATAAAACATTATGTACACAGTAGACTACATTAATGTTGTAAAATCTAATGCTCAAGAGTTACAGGATGCTAGACTTCAGGCTGCCCATCTCCTTGGAGTGCCCAGCTGATCTGTCTCTCCTTCTGTTCAAAGCATAGCTCTTTCAAACAGCCAAGGGAAAACTTGAAAATCCTAAAACAGCCACTATATATACCATTTGCTTTGACTGATTTGAATGCGAGAATTCATTCCTTAACTACCCATCATCTCCAACCCCTTGTTTCTCAAAGCCTATTCTTACTGAAGTTCCAGAAGGTCTCTGTAGTTATAGGATTCACTTCTTGTCACCTTTGTGCCACCATAAATGTTTATGGGGGCAAAAAAAGCCAAGCAAACAGACATCCATGCTCAAAATTTGTATCCATGATATAGGTGGCATGATCTTAGGCTGATATTTTGTGGCCAGTTTATATTTGCCTTAAGGTGGGAGATGGCAGGCAGCCTGGAGCTGCTGGCATTCTCCAGCTGCCCTGGGCAGGCACTCCTGGAGCTTCAGAGGCTCATTACTGAGCTCCCCAGAAATTTCCATAGGGCCCCTAAAGCCCCAGGAGCACCTGCCTGGGTTCCCCCTTGTGGGACTTCCTGGGCATGCATCTTTACAAGTGAGGAAACCATGGGTTTCCTTGCTAGCTGAGAAGCACTCAGGGATTCCCCGGCCACTCCTCTGCTAGCAAGAAAACCTTGGGGGATCCCTCATTTGCAAATGGGGTGTCCTAAGTGTTGTCCCTTAGGATCAGGCCCCAGCCACTTCCAGGAGTGGCAGGGCCCTGGTCCTCTGGGATGAGGGGCAATGTCTGTTTTGCTCAATGAAATGGATCACCTGTGCTAGGACAAAACCCATCATAGCCGAACCTCTTCATTTGGTGAATGTTTATACCCTTTGTTACAGAGTCTCTGTGGGACTGTGGGTAAATCAAATCAGTGTGCCTCAATACTTAATCTGTAAATTACATTTCCTACGTCATAACTAGGGTTATAAAATCAGTTGTCCAGACACTGCTGTGATGGACACTCTATATGAACCAAGATAGGTAGATTTAAGTTATGGAAACATTACAGGAGTGAGAGATTTCAATACAGATTTTTGAAGAACCAGAGACAGTAAAATATCTCATCAGAAAGTAAAGATTATGCTCACGCTAGATTACATATCACTTTGGATTGTTTATATTCCCATTTCATTTGATTTTAAGTAAACACTACTTTCAGTGAAGCTACTAAATGCTCCAAGTGCTGCACAGTGGTACTTTATTTCCATTTATTTCACCTTGCAGTAAAGTCATTCCAAAACGTTTTAAGCACAGTTAAAAATTATGAATAATCTGTTCAGTGCTGCCCTGTGGGGTGGTCAGATAAAGGACATCTGAGGAGTTTGGGGAAATGTTAGCCTCTATTTTTAGTGTACTGTGGTGTACTAAAACAGAACAAAAACAGTAAAAATAACACCTAGCATTTATCTGGGTCTGTCTCATTCCAGATTTAAAAGAATCCTCATGAGGTGTATAGTTATTTGTTTCTCAGATGAAGATGCCGATAAATTGAAAACAGAAGTAACATAGCAACAGCAGGATGCAGAACATGATGAAATGTAATGTTGCATCCTTTTACATCCTCCACAGTCTCACAAGAATAGCTGACAGTCAGTTATGACCTTTTCTCAGTAATGCTGCTAATCAAAATACTTGTGGGTACCCCTTTATCTATCTTCTGCTAGTTACTATACAAAACATCTTCTTACTCCATCTCTGCACCCACTTCGCCAGGCCAGATTCAGCCAGTGGTTCAGATTAACCAAAAGGGCAGTGCATACCTGTTCCAGATGAACTGAAGGTCTCTGAACTTTCCCCAAACACCTACATGTTATTTGTTCTGATCAGTGCATGGTGTCATACTACATATTCAGTTGTACTTCTCTGCCTTCAAAACACGAGGCACAGATTAAGCACAAGTGAACTAAGTGGTATTTCTGCTTTTAAGAATGCTTCTAGCAACTATATTATAAATAATGCACATTCAGTGTATATGTTATTATTGATTGTAAAGAAAGACTAGCAAACCTCAATATCTGCAAAACAAGAACAAAAGGTGGCAAAACAAGCACATGGGTTTAGTACATTTCTTGTTCCCTGATCGGTATTTTCATTTTTCTACATCTTTTTTTCCTCCCTCTGATTCACAGTAATTTATCATTATTATGATAAGTGGTGTTCCATGCTGTATACAATGCATAATGAGATAATACAAGTTGTGACATTTTTAAATAAAAGCAGTATTGACACAGGTAGATAGTTAGAGATCATTTTTAGATTGATGTTTGTACCGGGTTAAAAAAAAATATTGAGAAAGCCTAATCTAACGGTCCATTGAAGTCACTGTCAGCCTAACTTAACTTCAATAGGTTCAGGAACCCAAGGCAATGGTTTTTCAGTTGTTGTCAGTGAACTTCTTGGGAAAGTGCTGGACCTGTCCGATTTGAAACAGTGAAACTTCTTGCTTGTTCAAGCCTAGGTCTAAAATTTTAAAAGTACCTTTGATCATTCTATACATCAGCTAAATTGAAACAAACAAGTAAAAATATAATGTATATTCTTACATGCTGAATAGCTGATACATGTCTCAATGGATGTGAATTCAGCTGTGATCAACCTGAAAGGTATAGCAAACAACGTAGATCAAACAAAACTGGTGCTGTGCACTGGAGCAAATGAACTGGGGTTTGATTTTAGGAAATGAATACATGTCAAGTCCTGCATTCAAGGATAGCAAATTAAACAGCGCAGGTTAAACATGAAGTGGAAGGCCATGGAAGATGCAACCAAGTAGCCAACCATATCATATTAAAACAAGTTTTTTCCAATAATCTCTTTAATACTCCAGTGTCTATGCAACTAAGCTCAACAGTTGCTGTAGGGAGAGTTTGCCTCTGTAAGGCATATTCCGGTACCCACTCAAATCAGTGAATATTTCTATTCACCTCAGTGGCGTTTGGCTCAGACTTCTGGGGGTTTTTTCCCCTCTACACCTTTCCTCAGCTCCTTCAGTAGAATAATTACGTGACTTTTGGTTTTTTATCTAATATTTAACCTACAAGAGTGCCCGGCTATTGATTCATCGCTATCTGACCAATGTAACATATAGATATTTAAAACTGATCAAAAAAGGTTAACAAGTTAGGGAACACTAAGTTCAGGATGACCCGAAACCTTATTTCAGCCCCACTGTGCATATGAATTGTAAGACCACATACCAGGTTTTTTTTCCTCATTCAGTCTCCTCATGTTCAAGTGCCATCTTCAGTGGTTTAGTCCCCAACCCAGGAACTTACCACGGCAACATAGCTCAAAATTTGGGATGTTTCTAAACTATGGTTTACAGATGTTTCACAGATAAATTAGGTTATCACAGAGAAACTTAGTTTATCACAGAAAAACTAGGTTCACAGATAAATTGTGTTCACAGACAAATTAACTCCTTCCAGTTTACAGGCAATCAATGGACGCAGGGTAAAAAAACTTGTTGGGACAGTCATTACAGCTTGGGTTTCACTAGAAAAGCAGGATTCAGTGTACATGCCATCCAGCCTGCCTCTCTCACACCCTTTAGTCTAATTCTTTCTCTCTTGGGTCATGTATTACAAAGTACAGCCATTTAACCAGCAGCTCACAGATGCTTTTACAACTCCTGTTGGCACACTTGCAAGAAGGAGCCCCGCCAGCAGATCGTGACTTCAGTTCGTGAATCTGCAAAGGTAGGAGGATGTGAGCTGTGAGGCAGAAAGTATTTATTCTCATCACAACTGCCTAAATTATAATCAGGGGAAATAAAAAAAAAGTGCCAAATAAATTGGGTTTTTTGTATAAATTAATCAAAAAGGTTCCAATTTCCATATCCCTCTTTAAATATCCATATATAAAACCTTTGTGCTACCTTTTGGATGGCTGTCAAAAGAATAATCATTTATCCAGCTATTTGAATTACAATTTTAGCAGTATTAAAGGAAATATGTCATATTATCCTGATTTTTCTTTGATTAACACCCTTAAAGCATGGTTAAACAGCACACAGATAAGTATAATAGCTGCTTGCTTGACTCAGCTGAATTTTATGAAAATAGACTTTCAGAGATCTATAAAACTCCAAACTATTAGGAAGTTATAAAACAAGAGCAATCATTTACAAAAAGCTACACGATATAGAGAACTGATGGCAGCTACCATAGTTAAGTAGTTAAGGCTTGTAAGTACCATTTTATTTCAGAGATTTGAGGTTCTGATCAGACTCCTTTTCCTCCCAAATTTCAAGAAGTGGTGTTTGGTGGACAGGATGGGCCCAAATTCAGAGATCACTCCTACCTGTTGCTGTCACTGCTTTCACAATCAGATTCAAAACTATGAGAAGCCTCTCGGCTCCAAACCCAAATGTGTAAAAACAGCCACTTTAATGGTTTCAACCCTCTAAATTCATTTTTCCTCGTTTCCCTGCTCAGTATGAACTGATTGGTTGGCAGGAAAAAAGGAGTGCCCATTTTGACTTGAGGCAGGTTAGCTTCCTTCAAACAATAGGAAAAAGCAGCCATCCTTTACCAAATAAATCTTTAATGGGACTGTCCAACATATGGCCTGCAGGCCCCAGTGGTTGCTGTGTGGTGGGGGAGGACCTGAGGGTCTGCATGCTACCTGTGTATCTCTCACAGCAGAGGTGGGGGGCTGTGTGCTGTTGTGCCATGTGGATAAGGAGGGTGCATGCTGCTCCATGGGGAAAATTTGGAGTGGGAGTACCCCCTTAGCATGTGGCCCATGTGGTATACAGCTTGAGGGACCACATGCTGGCACCACCTGTGGCCCCCAGCTGCACCAAAGTTGGACAGCCCTGCTCTAGAAGATCCTCACCCCTTCTCTTCCTGCTTCATCCTCTCCTCTCTCTCCTTGTTCTTCACTGTTTTCCCTACTTATTTCTTAGTTTTTGGCTCTCTTCCTTTATCCAGCAATCAGGATGGCCATAAGACTTCTCATAGCTCTTCCCACTAACAGCACTGGGAAATGCATCACAGTGATCTTGGCTACTTTCTCATCTTGACAGCTGCAATTGCCATTGCACTGGCTCTTCTCTGTTGTCATGTTCGCATCAGAACTTACATCATTAACTCGCTACTGTACCCAAAATATTAAAAAGCAAGTCCTGTGGGCTCCTACATACATGAGTGGGTTTTGTATTGAAGGCGCATTGACTTCAGTGAAGCTACTTTTGAGAGTAAATGCTAAGGTTTGCAGGGTCACCTGAAGCAGACTGAAACTTCTCTCAACAACACTTCTCCCCCTACTCCACACAAGTCTTCTCATCAGAAATGTTCCTTTGGGAAAACCAAACATGAGTTCCAACCAAATGTTGTTGAAAAAGTTTCTTAAGTCCACAATGTCATTCTTCTAAAATCCTCTATTAACTCCAAGGCTATACAGAGTTTATTTCTATGTTCATCAACCAAGGGTTTCATTTTTGTTTCAACACACAACAAAATACCTTTTTTATTTGAAATAATATTTTGCAAAAACAAATTCCTTTTCAGCTAGCCAAAGCCAAAAATTGGCATAGATCTTCTTAGGGATCTCCCCAGACTTTTAGATAATTCTGACTTTGGGGGAAAACGGAAGGTTAACACTGTCCACAGCATTTAATTTTTTTTTTACCCTGCCTACCTGTTTCCAAAACCTGCAGCTGCTGATAGTGAAAGCTCCCTCTGCGCACACTGTCAAATTCAGAGTAACAATGGACCAGTCGAGCTGGCTGTGGCCAACACAAAAAAGCAAATTCTCTGCTGCAGCACTCATATCTAAGAGCAGTGAGATAGTCATATCCAGGTGTCATTTAGAAATCAGTGCAATAAGCCAAGACTGCAGACTAGTTCACTTTTACTAAAACTCAACCTACAAATCTTACCAGGTACTGAGAGGCTATACTGTAAACATTATTTAGGAACTAATGAAAGAGGAAGAGGGGGAAGAGGAAAAGCACTCTTCTGCTTTTATGCTTTCACATCAGACAGTACCAATAAGCTAGCTGCTCAGAGCAAAAACTCTAATGTTGCGTTTTCATGGTTTTGTGATGGTCTCTCAATGGGAAACTTACAGCAGACTCAGCTCCCAGCACCTGCATTGTCAATCAAACTAAAGAGAAAGACTTTTCACTTCACTCTTCCTTTCTTGTGCTTAATTACTCATGATCTATTCCCACAAGGGGTTAAGAGGAGAGCAGGCTTCTATTAATGATATTCATAGAACTAAGCTCTTTGACATGGAAGTCAAGAATAACTTGGAAAAAAAAATAAAGACAGATAAAATATTCAAGTCTTAGAAATTTCTTTGCAAAGTAGGGCTAATCAAAACAACAATAGGAGCTATGACATTAAGTGGCTTTCATTTAAAAATATTTTAAAAGAACATTTACTTAAATATCTGTCAGTATGCTCTCTCTCTCAAATCTCAATCCTCCAGGAAAGAGGATTTTGGAATACTGAAGGGACTAAAATAATTTTATCATTTGGAGAGTGGCATCTAGATACCACAAAATAACTGGAGTCCATTTGCAAGTTTTTTTGTAATGCTATTTCTGTGGATTTGTTTTGGAAAAGTTCTGCATACATCTGCTGGTAAGCAATGGTTATGATTGTTGAGTGCCATGCTTTTAAGATGTTTGTACGCCTCCCACCCTGTGAGGACCTCCATTTTTAAAAGCATTGCAGATAAGGATAGCTGCTGTTTCTGTGGGAGTCACATATACTGTGCTCTCTCATGGAAATTATGTATTTGTCTATTATTGTATAATGTATATTGATTACACTGACTTATTCTCTGAAGGTGGCAAAGAAGCACAATTATTCAAATATCCCCTTGCAGCATCTTGACTCAGGAAAGAACATGCTTTGCTATTGTTTTTAAGATCTGCCATGAATTATATAGTATTTAATTCTTCCTTTTGCATATTAATCCAAATGAATATTTGGAGGAAATAAATCTTATCCAAGATTCTTTGCTTATGAAATCAGTGGCAAAAAACCATGTCATATGTCCGTGAAAAATCTCTGAACTCCTAAGCAGCGGTGGGAAAGTAGTATCAACTGACTACAGTACTATTATTTACAGGATTATTTCAGTCTCATAAATTTTGCAACTAATTGGCAAGTACTTTTGTTGGAAGATTCAGTCTAAAAGGATTAAATTAATAGGGACTGAATTACCTTATCCCTACTGCTAAAGATGGCACGGGGGCAAGCCACAGGCTTTCATGGCTGTACCCTACGCAGACACCCGGTGGTGCACCATACACCAGCAACCACCCACACCCAACCACTGCACTGAGCAGCCCTTCATGCTTAGCTCCCCACACTGTGCTGCACTGACCCTCCTCTCCCAAGACAGGTGCAGGAGGTGCTGGCATGTGGTGCACCTGTCTGTATGGTGTGTAGCCTAGAGGGCCTGTGGTTTGCAGCCTGGTGGTGTGCAGTCCTGTCCCGTTCTCAAAAAGAGACCTACAGACGGGACTTTTTTCCTCAGGATGTGGAAGTTCACAAAGTGATACCACCAGAAATGTTTGTTTCACTACTTGAAACTAAGTACTAAATATGGATAGTCAAAAAGCACAGGCTGAATCAATTCAATCTTTGCAGGTTAGTCTAAGCTCCATAGATTGAACCGATAAGCAAGTAAACAGACATTCACTTCTGATTCTGGAAATGCAGCCACATGCCTGCAGTAGGCCAAGCTAGAAGCTAGGGTGCACCAGAGCATGCCCCCCTGCTTGGCTGGAGCAGACATCTTAGGCCATCTTAGACCATCCACCCCGCAAGGAGAGGTTTGCAAAGGAGGTGCAAAGCATCCTGAAATGCTGGGGACTGAGTTAACTTGAATCTAGAGAGGATCTGGGACAGAAGTTCAATAAACTCATTTAACCTAAATCAGTTAAGTCTGATGCTACATTCATCCAGATTTATCTTAAACTGGCTTTTGGCCATTTTGAAAGTGGTTTATATGCACTGAACTTCTGTTGTATTATAGATTTGAACCTGTTTTTGATTACTTATACTGGTTTATGTCCCTAACCCGAGAGGCAAAAATTGTTCCCTTTATTTGCCACGTGTACATAAAAATTATATGAATAAAGTAATAAGGAATGCAGGAATAAGAATCTAAATGATCCTAAAATAGGATAGCTATGGACAGATTCAAATTCATACCTAAAAACTTCTCTTAAATAAAATAAAAACTAGAATTTTGTATCAGACAAAAGTACATATGATGAAGTCATTGCCATTTACAACAAAAACTAAAAGTGTTCTCATTTTATTTAACTATTTCAGGACTCTACACGCACATGGCCAGGCAACTGAATAGAGAAATGTTCTACAGAGCAAGAGACAACTATACCATTCAGTGACATATGGGGGGGAGGTGGGTATTCCTCTCTTTAAAGTGATTAATGAGGCCACAAGAACAAATCCAAAGCCAAAAGCTCCACGAGTTAGAATTTTATATCACTGCAAAATATAACATAACATCACATAAAAAAATTAAGTGGTGATGAAAATGTAATGTAGGAACAACGTGGGAACAAATATCTTCTTTTCAGATTATAGGGACAAATAAGAGAGAGACGGATTACTTTTCACTATACCTTTTACAATGTTCAGTGTCAGTTTTAGACCTTTTTCCTGACTCATCCATGCTGAGAAATCTCTTTTTTGAAGTCTTCTCATATTTACATTTCCTTTACATGTCAACCTATGAGCATGTTATCATCTTGGGACCACCTGCATTCCTTAAACCACACAATACTCAACTCAATTCATTCTCATATGCTGCATCTGCTAAAGACATAGATGGCAAGTCAACTCAATATTATGCTAGGTATCTATTTCCTTTCCTAGGTGACCTATCTTTTGGAAAATATCATACTTTACAGATCTTAAATGCCAAAAAGGAGTGCCATGATCCAACATGCAACATAACATATGACATAGAATTTCATTAAACAGTTCTTGCACCACAGCTTGTAACTTATGGTGGACCTGATTTGCTAAGGTCAGATGAAAAAGAAGTCAGGAAGGTCAGGATACTTATCTAAAGTGAAGTATTGAAATGTGCAACCTGAAGAAAGTCATTTTATCTCCTTTTGCTTTGATCACCTAAGCAAAAAGATTGGGATCAAGGAATCTGGTTAAACTTTACTTTAAGGATTAAATATACTCATTTTCCTTACCAGTTTCCAGGTATGATAATAATAAGAATATCTAAAGAAATCCTCTGTCTCAGAAAACAATTCCCTGTATGTCATTATCAAGAGATACCGAATCAAAATCATGAGAGGTAATTATCAGATTTTGCTTGCATCCTCCCAGAAAACTTAAATTTCTATTTAGTACCAATGTTATCTGGAATGTCTTGTACATTGTGCATAAACCATAACAATCTAACAAGGAGACTTCTAGTGATTAGTTATGTTCTTTGTTTAGAAAATAAACACCAAGTTTAGTTTTGTGGCTTTGTCAGAATTTTGCCTGAATAAAGAATACAGACTTAGGCATATTGCATAATCAACAATATGACTGAATAGCCAAGTGCATTAAATGATGCAAAAGTATCTGTCTCATTGACTTCACAGTATTACCCTGTACAGAGTACTATTGCTGCCTCACAAATCTTTTCATATGATGATTTTATTTATTTTATTTCCAAATACCCTTCATATAAAAGAAGAAAAAACAAGCACCAAGATATACAAAATTTTCTACAAGGTGAGCTTTTGGGTTGCAAAGTAAAGCCCTCAAAACTCCTTATTAAGATTCCTTCCACAACCCTAACTCTGCCTTATTGTGTATGTGTATCAAGATACAGCCTCTCATTACATGGGCACAGGCTAGATTTCCCCCACAGGATGCATTCAGTTCACACACTGAACAGAGAGTGAGGTAAAGCTGTGCAATGCATTGGTTTTGGATCTACTTCATCTCTTCATGCCTCAGTTCAGCATCTGCAAAACAGGGGCATTTATACTCCCAGCCCGAACTGTATGCAGTGAGGCTAAATTCATTAGTGTCTGGGAAGAACTCAGATAATATGCTGCATGTCACAGAAGCACCTATAAAGAAGGAATAAAAATCCTTATCCTGCCCAGGTCTTAGATATGGCTTATAAACAAAGTGATATAAATAAAAAAGTAATATTGAATAAGAAATATTGACCAATTCTCATTCAATGAATACTGTCCATTGTGTGCACCAAATGAGATAATCCACAAAGCAAAATAACATTTAACCACAAAGACTTTTGAAATGCATACTCAGTAGGAAAGAATTAAGACTGTTGTTTCCCAACTTTTCAATGCTTGGCTTTGTAATATTCTAGGTAGAAGGCAAAGCAGGGTAGCAACTTAAAATCTAGCTCAGTCAACAACTGACAAAGTAGGCTATTGCCTACAAAATCCTGTGCAAGGGGTGGTCAAAATATGGCCCGCAGGCTGGATGTGGCATGACAGGGCATTCTATCTGGCCTGCAGGACACCCCAAAAATTTAGAAAATATTTATCTGCTCCTGGCTGCCTGTCAAAGATGACAAGAGCCAGGGGCAGTAGGACCTAGGGGGGCCTGGCAGCAGGAGACAGGAGTCCAGTTCTGCCCCACCCCCAGCCATTTCCCTGCCTTCCTGCTCCCGCCCTACTCCAGCATTACGAGGCCCCTGGCTGCATCACCAGAACGGGAGTATGGGGCTGTGCTTGTACCCTGGGGGGTAGTGTGCGTGTGTGTATGTGTGTGTGTTCATAGGGTGAGTCCCACACGCCCCCACCATACACATACACAACACCCCCCTCACACTGCCATACACGCATACAGGCACCTAGCTTGCCTCTTTCCTCCCTCCCTCCCCCCACATGCTGTGGAATTAATCCCCACTCTGCCTGGCTGCAGGCAAGCCACAGAGACTGCAGCCAAACCCCACAAGGGTTCCAGGG
>NW_017729025.1:132776228-132779260 GCF_001723915.1 Gavialis gangeticus
CCATAATATACAAGAGTAACACTTCATTTTAAGCTATTTATACAATCACCTCTATGTACACTACACGACACATGTAAACCAGGACAAAAATATTTTTAGCAATCAAATTAATGAATGTTTTAGATGTTCACTTTTTAGAATATAATTTGGTATTTTTCTGGCTCCGAGATGGCAAAACCCCTTGCTCAAAGGGACTTCTTGTAGCAAAGGTCAGGGGTTAGGAATTCCAGTCCCAAAATGACGACCAGGGGGCAGGGCACCTGTCAAGGGGTGGAGCTGCCCATGCAGCCCTCGCCAGCTTGCCAAAACTTGGTAAGCGGCTCTCTGCTCAAAATAATTGCCTGCCCCTGCCTTATGCTGTTCTGAAAGAATTAGCCTTTAAGACCCACCCTGCTCTGCCTTCTGCCTGACTGCAGACTAGCAACTACCTACTTGTAATCTTAGTATTGTTTCAATTTACACTATTTTTGTTTAGAAAACATGGCATAGATTGTATATAGATACATAGACACTCATATATCATTTAGGCACTACATATATCATTCACACGCAGCTGAATTTTGGCCATCCTTGGAATAATACACAAGGTGATGAAAGAACATGAATAGTTTCCCCCCTCCCACCACCATTTTTTGCCTCTGCACAAGGACCAGTCAATACTAGGTTGAATTGTACAAGGTCTGCACTAGGCTTGCTTCACTGTTGACATAAACTTTCCAAAAAGGGCTGGAGTTGGCTCGATCCCACTCCATAATAGCCAGGTATAGAACAGAATGAAGTACTAGGAGAACTGGAAGAGGAAAAACATGCCGCTGCCTTAAAGGCGGTGAAGCTCACAGAGCAATCTCTAGATAACCAGAATTTTTTTTGGAGGATTCCTATTTCTGTCTCTTTCACCTCATGCATTTGTCACCCTCCTACAGTGTTAAGTAACAGTCTTCGTTAGAGGAAAAAAACCACCCAATTTTATAATGTCCCATATGGTGAATGAAAGAGCATTATGCTACGCCCCATTTCAAAATGCCTTCCAAATACTCTTCATTTCAATTAATTTATGATTCCACTCCTCTCTCTCAAAATACCAAAGCTGTAATACAGAGGCTGTAAATGGCCAACAAATAAAGCTAAAGGACATAGGGAAAGGTCAACAGCATGACTTGGAGGTAGGGGGCTACGATGAGGATCTGGTCTGAAGAGTGACTGAAGCAACATAAATTCAGCAATGGGGAATTAATGAAACACACTGGTCTAGCCCGTTATTTTATCATTTGGTTTTGCAAGTTAGTTTGCCCTGCTCAAATCAATAGGGTCCATGCAGGGACAGAGGCCTACTTATATTTGAAGGGCTTGTGCCACATATGTGGACCTCTGTCCCTGCATGAGCCTTCTTCACATGAATGAGAACTTGAGGGAAGTATAACTTTGTGGCTTTCCTCGGTTACATCTAAATTGCTGGTGCTGAACATGTACTTTTACTATTGTTGTGGGGAGGGTTGAATTTTTTCACCTCACACCATTAAAGGTGATCTTTGACTAACGTAGAGAAACCCAGTTTCTACATACACAGAGAATTTTTTTCTGACAACTAATCTGTATTCTTTGCAGATCTTAGGTGGAGGTAGTAAATGAGATATGGGTTATATACCATGCGATATGAATAAAAAAAGCGCAATACAGTTATAGAATTTAACTGAGCATTTAGCTACTGAGGTATTACCCTGCATGGTAGGCACAATAACGAGCCTGGAGTACAATTCAGCTGCTGTTGTGGGGTGCGCATAATATATAATGTTTGGTGTAACCAAGTCCTAACTTCAGTTTCTACTAGAGCTGTAGAAGCAGTAAACTCTCAAGAGATCTGTGCTTTCGCATTTCGCAGAGCAGGGCTGAGCAAACTCTCTCACAGATTTTTGTTCTTTGACATCAGCCTGTAAATTGCAGGTGGAAAATAATGGTCTCACAGAAGCCTGCATTTTAACACCAGAGCAGCAAGAAATAGCAAACCTGTGATATCACCAAGTCCTGTCCTTTGACATCAAGCCATAAAATATGCAGTTCTGAACCACAGGATTTTGCAGAAGTTTGGGCCTTCACATAAACACAGAAAGCCATTCAATTCAGTGACTTCACAGAGGCATATACAGGTTCAAAGAAGGCTTTGCTGATACTTTCACAATTGTCTGTGTCTATAGCCTCAGCCCAAATGGAAACAGCTATCAGTCCAACAGAAGGATGACAGAAGTTTGTTCCTTAACCAGCATTTCAGCACTTTGCCTCTGTTCAGGTATCTCACAAGCTATATCTGGTGGGCTAAGGATACCATTGGAAACATGTGCCTTGACAAAAAATGAAGGTCAGTGAGCTCAGGAGGAGTCTACTTTAGCCACAGATTTTATGCTATGGTTTTGACTAACTCTTGACATACTGGGAACATTAAACCTATTCCACTTCACCAGAACCACATACCACTTTCTTGCTACTGAAAATGTAAAATGTAAGATTCTTAATGTCATTTTAACAGTGAGCATCATATATAACCCTTTCAGATTTCCAATAAAAAATAACATCTTGGCATTCATTGCTCAAATATTATGAACTTTAAGAGCCTACACTTTTAAATAAACAGAAAGTAAGGCAAGATGGCACCTTATAGACAACAGGTACGTGCAGACACTTGGAGAAGTTAGAGGGTGGTTAGACTGTGTTAAAAATGGCCACCCGATTTAACTTAGTTCACTCAGGTGCACACCTTACACTTAGGCCATGTGTAGACAAAATGAGGGGCATGTGTGCACAACACTTCAAAGTGAGCTGAATGCTTTTGCACAACTTTAATGGTGTCGCTGTTTTCACACCTCAGAAGTGTATTGAACATTAATTCCAGCTGCTGTAGGAAATTCAGCTGTGTAATGTGCCTTAAATGGCTTGGGGCACAGCATATTAAAACTTCTCCGAGGAAGCCCTGCAGGCAGCAGCCTGGGAAAGCAGGCTCCACCCAAGAAAAGTGGTGAGCCTGATTCCCCCCACCCCCC
>NW_017729025.1:132784260-132785103 GCF_001723915.1 Gavialis gangeticus
AAGTGAGCTGAATGCTTTTGCACAACTTTAATGGTGTCGCTGTTTTCACACCTCAGAAGTGTATTGAACATTAATTCCAGCTGCTGTAGGAAATTCAGCTGTGTAATGTGCCTTAAATGGCTTGGGGCACAGCATATTAAAACTTCTCCGAGGAAGCCCTGCAGGCAGCAGCCTGGGAAAGCAGGCTCCACCCAAGAAAAGTGGTGAGCCTGATTCCCCCCACCCCCCAGCCTACCTGCCTGCGTAGGGGCCCGGTGCTTGCCTTTGTGGCTGCGGTGCTCCCCAGGACCACCCAAGTTGGGTGTCTGCAGGCAGGTGCTGCCTGGGGGGCTGCCTCTGCTGCAGCCGCAGAGGGAAGCACCAGCCCCCCATGAAGCCCAGGGACCACTCCTCCAGCCAGTAGCTCACCCTCCCCTCCCTGCTCCTGGAGAGGTAGGTAAGGGTGTGTGCATGACATGGGGGTTAATCGGCGGTAAACTGAAGTGGGGTTTTTAAAAACCCACTGCTTCAATTTAGGGCCCCTGTTTCATCTGCACACACCCTTAGATTCTTAGTTAGGTGGATCTAAGTGCAAACTGTATGGAAGCTCAGAAAGGTTGCCTCTGTCTAAAAGTGGCTGACCTGATCAAAGTTAACTGTACCTTGGAGGTAGTCTAAGTTAGATTGGATCCACTGAGATCAATCTAACTGAACTTCTGTACCATTCCCAGTGCAGCCCCAGGCCCAGGAAAGCTCAGCCACTAGCCACAGCTCTTGGGCTGAGCTTTCCCTACCCCCCACCCCCATGGCACCAGGCTATTTTTGGCCCCCTAGCCCCTCCCCCAGACAGACAACCCTCCCCTG
>NW_017729025.1:132785114-132794241 GCF_001723915.1 Gavialis gangeticus
CCCTCCCCTGGGGGAGGAGCCCTCCTCCCCCACCCCCTTATTCCACAAGCCACTCCTGGTGCCAGTTTTACCACTGTTTTGTAGTGCCAGGAGTGAAGGAAGTAAGTCAGGGTGGGGAAAAGGGTGGGCAGGATGGTGGGGTGTTGGCTTATTGTGGGTGGAGTTGTTCTTATGGTGAGGAGGACTAAAAATAGCCCTGGTCCCAGGGGGTTGTGGAGAGAACCCAGCATCTCCCCAACCCCCCCCCCCCACAGATCCTGCTATCCTTTCTGATCCAATCAAACCCTCCTGGACCCCACCAACTCCCCTGTGCCCTCCCTGATCCCCCTGGACCCTTCTAGTGCCCTAATTCCACCATGAATCCCTCTAGCCCCCTTGATCTACACCAAACCCTCCTGGACCCTTCCAATCCCCACTGTGGACCCTGATAGCCCCTCTGATCCCCCCCCCATTCCACCATGCACCCTGCTTTCCCCCCAATTCTGTCAAACCCTCCTGGACCTCACTAATGCCTCCTTGGACCCCATTTGCTTCCCTAGTGCCCCCTTAGACTCCTGATTCCCTCCTGAAGCCTGCTTGCCCCCCCGATTCCTCTGAACCCCCCCAATACCTCCATCCTGGTTTACTTTAGATCGGGTGGCCATTTTTAATGCGATCCAATCTCTCCCTAACCTGCCAGAATATCTGTATGTATCCTAACACATGCAGAGAGGCAGAGAGACAAGCACAGTAGGTTCTTCGTTCCACTCCAGTTTCTATTTTATTTGTCCCACAGAAGCAATTATTCACTGTGGCATTGAGGAAGATAAATGCTAGCAATATGAATTGCAACAGAAACATTCTGGTATTTCCCAGTGGATGAGACACTGACCTCTGACAGTGTTTCATTTGGCTCAACCTGGTAGGCTTTGTTCTCACTTACAACACACAAAAAATTATTTCTAGCCCTGAAGAGTACTATCTAGACCAATATCTGGCAACAATTTACTTAATTGCTTATTAGCACCTGGGATTAATATCACTGTTATTACCTTAAATCTTCACTTTCTCTTTTACACAAAATCCTTGGATTAAGAAGAAATCACCATGGTACTCCCAAAATCTGTCCCCAAAACAATTTTCCAGGTTAGTTATCTACTTTAGTGCTTTAGGAATTTAACCTTTTCCCATTCATCACATTCTTAAAAACACAAAGCTGCCCTACACAAGACTAACCATGACATTCCTTTATGAAGCTCTGTAAGTTAGCCCCCCTTTTCTGGGGGTGTCTTTGTGATACTTTCATAGCTAAGCTTTAGGCTTTACATAGCCTGTCACACGGGCCACTCTGATGTGGGATTTGAGAAACATTAAAGACAATCTGTTTTCATATTAAAAATGTCTGCATTTTCAGAGGTTTCTAAAAACTGCAGCTCACTTAAGTTACTGGGAGCAATGAACACTCAGTGGAATGAGACCCCTGGGCAGGTTAGTGGTGGAGACTGAACACAAACTCTCTGGATCTAAAAGAGTAAGTCTCATCTGTCTGAGCTAATGAATCAAATCTGCAGACCTGGAAACACTGTGTTCACTCGCATATTACCTTCCCCTTTTGTCCTAAAAATCAGCCCTTCAAAATTGGGGTGCATGTATCAAGTTGGAAAGCTATTTTTTCTACCCTAGAATTGAAGCTCCCTGCAAGGACTGCCATGGGCTCTGCTTCTCTCCCAGCCCAGGAGGGAGAGACGAAGTGCACCCTTCAGGGTCACAGTTAATTTTAACCCTGTTACAGCCACTGAACAGTAGAATTGTAGTTCTAAAAGCTTCAGCTAGAAATGGAGTGACTGAGCTCTACCCCTCCTGCCAGCATTCAGCCATGTTAAGCCCATGTTGTGACTATTAAGATTCTGGAAAAAAAAATTCTTCAACCTTCCTCCCCAAAACAAGGTGAGTGTTTATTATTATTTGGGGCAATGTGACATGCAAGTAAATAAAGTAATAACAGATCCCAAAACATTTATGTTGTAACCTGAGTTTCTAGCCCCTTTCCTCATTCTTTAGATCTTATCCCAATTATGGGTAAGCTTCATAAGTTCAGAAAAGTATCCGCATTTATTTACTCTAAAACAAGCGATGAATATTTCAAAGATGGCCTCTTTCACCTTTCCTAATAATTCCTGGCTTTGACCAGGGTGTAAAAACCATGATATCATCTAACATAAACTTTCCATACTTGATGCTGTTCCTGGTTTGTGAAGATTCACTTCTTTTTTTGTTTTTCCTAGGCTGAGATTAAAAAAAAGAGAAAGTGTAGGCTCCATTCCTTGGATGGTTCAGCTAAAGTCAGGTAGTTACATATTTGACTCCACCCCTTAAATCTTGATCCAAATGGTTAAAAAAACCACGCAGGCAAAGAAAGCATACAACAAATTAAGTAAAAAAATGTCCAAACAAAAAACCAAACAACATGCATCTCCTCTTTCTCTTCCTTTGTCTGATCATCCTGAATGCTGAACCATCTGACTCACAAGTAAATATGCACTAGTTATGTGAGTTGCATACATACATGAAAATGAAAATGAGTGGTATTAGACACAACAATAATAGTCTCCAGAAAAAGTTCATCTCTTATTTATCTTGCGTGGCTCACAGTTCCCTACTTCTACTTTCAAATTTATTGCATCATAAAGGCACCAACGCAGAAGCAGCAATATAGAATTGTGACACAATTTTATACACATATTAAATTTTACACAGCTTAAAACTCTATGTCTCTGCCATAATTACTGCAGCAATGTTTCCTTCCATTTTCTTTTAAAGTTAATTGATCCACCGAGAAGTGTGAGCTCTTAAATTAAAGTGGGGAGGATTCTCCTTTTCCTTCTTGAACCCTGCTTGTCTAAGAATTGTTCCTAGAAAAAAAAAAGCACTAACCACTCTGAAGAGGGCAGAGAAAAGGTGAGACTCATCTTGGCTAGAGGGGAACATAAGTTGCATTACTTTACAGCGAGTATGAGCAGCTGCACTCACAGATTTAGCAAGGAGCTTCAGGAGGCAGCATGCCTGTTTCAGGCACACACTGTCCTGGAAGTGCTTCTGCAAATCCTGACCACTTATGCAAGGGATCAGTGTTTTCTAAAAACGAGGAGAGTGCCTGAGATGCCTTGCATTTGGCAATAAATTCTGAAATAGATTTTCCACATCTTACCAGTTGTAAAGCCATGAAAGCCATCTGCCTGAAATAATATTCTGGCAGGGATTAAATTCTGTGTCTGTCACAGATGGCCAGCTTTTTAAAATTCTGATATAATGGCCAATTTGCCCAGTGTGCATAGGTTTTATGTGCTGCCTCAGCACATTTTTATTTCCTAGATATTGTGAATAATATCAGTGGTAACAGAGCTTAAGCAGCAACATTTTGTCATCTTCCATCCTGAAATTCACAGAAGCACAGACTATCTGCCGAGGAAATACAGTGAAGTGAAGAAGGAAATGGAACATTAAAGCCACTGACCAAATTTTGGGGTTTCTTCTTGCCAATTCTTGCCTCCTTCCATCTTCCTGGTAATAGCATATTCAGGTCTTACCTGGTACTGATTCTAGGTGTATTACAGTCTTACCTGGGAGAAAGGAATCAACAGCTCCTAGTCCTAAAATGGGCGCTTGAGGGCTACTGCTGCTAAGAAATACTGCATTTAAAGGGCCAGAAGAAGGAAAATATTCTGGGGGAATGTCACTGGGACCAGAAGACACTAAGTAAAGTATTCCTGGGATTGGGGCAGCTGAGGATGATGCAGTCTATCATTTTTATATCATCTCCAAGTCTTTTTTCTCCCCTTTTTCTTCCAGGGTTTTCCATCTTTCCACCCATACGCCCTTCCAGTTTTCTACTTCTGAGGATCCCTTGACCTTGGAAGTGACGTTTAAAGTACACTTTTTGGCTGTACTTTTTTGGAGTGCATGCAGGAGCTGCAGCCTGAACCCAGAATGGACTAGAAAAGTGGAGATGATGGGACTGTGTACTTCTGGCTTCTGAAGAGCTGGGGAGCAGCAGCAACAGTCAAGAGTAGCCACAGGCCTTGCTAATCAGTGCTTCCAATTCCACCTCAGTGCTTCAAATGCCCCTCTACCCATGGGATTTCTCCTGGGCCAAACTTCTCTAACGAGAATGAAGGAAAAAATAATAATTTGGTCCTCTGAAACAAAAGTGCCTGACCCTGGCTCAACCAGGTTGTCCTACTCCTTTCCCTGTGATGCTCTTTCCCAGGCCTCACTGTGCCTCCAGCCTTCAATCACTCTGCTGTCTTGTCCCACACCTGCCCTCATTGGCTACATCCAGATGAGCAGGGGCATGCACTTGCAATGGCCAGTTAATAGCAGCACAAATTTGTGCTGCTGCTTTGTGCTGCAGCACGCGTACCCTTTCTTGTGGGACACATTGTCCCGCTGTGGGCAAACTTCCTGTGCCCAGCTTTGCATGCCTAAATCACCTCTGCTGGAGCCATGGGAGGCAAAAGGAGCAGCCTTATTTTAGGTAAGGCTGCTGGCTTCCTCTGCCCATCCCGGGGCAACTTGTCATGTGCCAGAGCATGCGTGCAGAGGCGTTCTCCAGGAACAAATAGTAGTGGCACAACTATGTGCTTCTGCTGTTTGTCCCTGGGGAAACACATGTGCACACTCATCTGCATGCACCCATACATTGCAGGAAAGGTTTGTGGAGCAGTTTTGCCAGACCTGAAGGAGCTGTGATTTCCATACCTTAAGTCTTCCCCTCAGCTGATGCTCTGATGGGTTGGATGCTTGTGCTAAGAAGGTGACTTCTTGGTGCAGCAAATGTGTGTGTGCTTAGCAGCTTTATGACAAGTGGGCAGAGAAAATGTCAGAGTCTGTGAGGAAGAGGAAGGAAGGTCAGCCTGTCAGGCACACCAGCTCTAAGGCTACAGAGGGAACAAAATGCAAAAATCCCTTGTGTTTGGCCACCATTGCATAGATGTATTACATTTTTTTCTCATGGAAATAAAGTTATGTATCTATATTATGATACTGTGATAAGAATTTTGAGAGCCTTTTTGCTTTTGTAGGATCTTGTTGTTAAACCTATTTTTACATATTTACCCATTTTACCTTAAAAAGAAAGGCTAGTCCATGTAACTAGCATGGTAAAATATTTTTTTATTAATTATTTTAAGCAATATTTTTGTAAATCTATTTTTCTATATATTTATGTCACATGGTATCTTTTCTTGGAAATCTACTTTCAAACTACTTTTGTAGATACTGATTTGGAATGAAAATGAAAAGTAAGATTAAAGATATCTTGTAAATAGCAGCCATTGTTTTGTATGTGAAGTTGCATGCACTGCAGCTTGGCAAACTTAACCAGTTCTGCACGTAACTACTTATGTGGACAGACTGGTATTGGTCTTATTGGGCTCAGTAATGTGGGTAAGGTTACCCAAGCATGTAAGGGTTTTCAGGATCAGGCATCACATTCAGACTCTTGCCCCTAATTTTCTCTGAGGCATAAACACCAGAAATATAACATTGAACTATGACACTGTAATTAACTATTAAGCTGAAAGGTAATAAGAGACAAAGCACCCTTTGGCTGACAAAATGACCGAATGATGATCTATTGGTATGGATGTAGTGTGCATGGACAATATAGATTTGGTAGGATGCAAGGCTAAGGCAAGATTAATGTGTGACATTTTTTAGATAGACACATGCTGTTTGTCACTGTATGATAGATCAATGGTTTTCAAAATTAAAACATTCTATATCTGTCATATGTTTTTATCACAATCTCAAGCACTTTTTACCAGATTCAGATGAGGGACAAAGATGAAAAGCAATTAAATTTGGACTCGTAAGAGTTGTTGAGCAAGTTTACAATGAATCCTAGTGAGGCAGTAAATATAAGAAAACAGAGAAAAAAATCCAGTGAATATAAAGACAACGGGAAAAATCTACAAACCCGGTGGATTTGGGACAGTGCAGGTAGCATTAATGATATCACGTTCTGAAGCATGATCTTTACTGGTTATATAAAAGATTCAATAAAAATGTTCTGTCTGGTTAAAAATATTACCACCCCTCACAGATCTTTGTTGAATAACAGTCACTGAATGGTGTATGTAACAAATTCCATAATATGGTCTAAAACCATTGTTAATTTTTTCACTATTTACCCAGGTGGTATAGCTGAACAAATACTTAAGTAACAGCTGGATCTTCAGAAGGCCTTTTGAGATGTGGTGGCAAGTGCTTTTGTGTATATATACTTTCCCTGTGACTCAATCCCTGAATGAGAAGTCTGCATCATATCTCATGTTATGGCTCAGGGTTGGACCAGAAATGAAAAACAGACAAGGCAATCGTGCCTTTACATTTAAGTTACATGCAGCGCACACACAATCTGCAAAAGGGGCAGTAATGTAAACACAAATGTATGCGGTGAGGATATTTAGTAAGTATCCATCAACACACTTTTGTGGAGTTCCCTGAATAGACAGGCTAGTCAGAAATGCAAAGCAGACCTTTGTGATGTGTGTATTTTGGGCTCTATTCACCTTTTCTAACAGTTCTGCATTTGTGGACCTCTGACTGCTATCTCCATTATTTCCACTGTTTGTTATAATAAATGCTCTTGCCTGTGGCTTTAATGGCAGACTGCAGTGCCAATCATCTGCTAGCCTGCTGCTTATTATTCTGTGACCATACAAAATGTCCTAGAATACGCTCCTTTGCTACCTGGTAATTTCATAAGAGGTTGTTTCTAGGGTGTACATCTGTGGGTGCCTTGGCATAGCACAGCATCTTGGCAGGCAGCTGAGCCAGCCAGTGTAGTTGCTGATGACCTTCTCTTTCTATAAACTCCTTGCTTGACCATAAACTCCTTGTGCCAAGGACTGCCTTTATTTTTGTGTTTGCAGGGTACTGAGATGGTTGTTGGCACTTACGTAATAAATAATATAATTTTAAATGTTATTTAGTGGCGATAAACTCAGCTCTTGTGTAAGAAGGTAAAATTCTATTGACTTCAGCTGACTTTCAACAGAGATAAATTTGATATCTGCTGGTTCCTGACCTCACTATGTAATGTGGATTTAATTGCCTGCTAATATGCTCATTAGGCTGCCTTCATGTTTTTCAAATTAGCTGTTGACTTATTTGATGCTCTGGGTCAAGGTCAAAAATCCTCCCAAGCCTAGCAACCTGTATGGCTAAAGCATCCCAGTTTTTGCAGTGATGAGGTTATCATTATGTCCAAGTGCCTTGTCAGAATAATCAGGACCCCATTTACAGCTGGGCTTACTGGGAATGGACTTTGGCATGAATCCAAACCAGGGCTCCGATTCACACCAATGGAGTCATATAAAGATATCCTAACTGTTCTGCCATCACATTCTTATTTCATCCTATGCCTGTGAGGAGTTTATTTGTTACTCAAGAATATTCCCTTTGCAAATATCTCAGAACAAATGTACGCTATGTGCTATAGGCTTAGCAAACAATTTGCCTTAATGACCAGCACTGTTTATCTGCTATATTTAGAATCAAAACTATAGCATGCTTCTTCCTTCTGTAATTAGACACTTAGACTGAAGCGTGCTTTGCCTCATGACAGTTTGTCATGTCACAAAATTGTCCATTAAAACAAAAGGGCCCATGATTGTCTTTTGATTTTAGTAGATAGTAATTTAAATTAGTGAAGCTTTACAAGTCGACTTTTGCTTTTCAAGAGAGAACATACTGTGTGTTATCTTGAAAGTAGAGGAAATTGGGAGGGGTGGATTGCTATGAATGTATATATTTGAAATATTATTACTATGTCTAAGCTCCTGCTAAAAGACTTGGAAAATGTTAGTATTTTATTATGTTATGACATTTTGTGGCCACAATGTCATGCCTTTATTATATGTTCTAACAAATGAAATTCTTTGGAGCATGTATGTAGGTTTTCAAAACACCTATAATACTGTAAAGTAGAATGGTTCACTGTAAATGCTTATAGTAAATAAATGTCAACTGAAGCAAAAACATTCAGGCAAAAATTCAGTTAGTATTTTCAAAGAGCATCAGTCCTCAAAACCAGTGCATCTTTACCTCCAGACTGGTTTCTTGTTTGAGCTCTGAACATTTCCAGTGTGTTCACTTAATGACCATAACCATAGTCCACATAGATTTGGAATAAAAGAGAACATTCCTTGGGTTGAGATTGAATGGCTAGGTAATTAAAGGATTTTAGCACCTGCAAGTTAGGTACTACAAAGCTTATTTTCAGGCAGCTGGCCCTTAAGTGGAATCCAGAATTTGTGTTAGGCACCTCCGTTTCTTATCCAATGTATAGGAAGAGTCTGCCTTAAAATGGTGATGAATTCCCCCTCCCACCTACCCACCCACAGCTTTCCAAGAGGGTGGCTCCTTAGAGCTAGGCTATAGGAAAGTTAGTCTGAAACCTTACACTTCTCAAGGGCTTAGGTACCTGACTCAGGAATACAGGCAGATATCTCAATCCCCTTGGGATTCATAGCCCAAAATCCTGTCCTGCAGGTAAGCATCTCCATAACTTTGCTTAAAAAGGAGTGACAACGGCTTATTTATTTCTTGTAAAATGCATCTGCTGCTGTCTAACTTTTATGTAATAGCCTACATGTTAGAGGACTCAACCAGGAACTGGGAGACCTGAATTCAATGGCTCAGCCTAAGGAATTTCAAATCCATATCTTCCACCTCTGAGAGAAGTGCTATAGAGGACACCTTGATGGGGGCACCTTCCATCCCCTCCTAGGGCGCATCCAGGTGAGTGTGCACATGTGTTTCCCCAGGGACAAACTTGTCCCCAGGGAAAGCCCCTGCACTGAAGCTCTGATGCAGAGCAGATTGCCCTGAGTTGGGAAGGGGAGGCTGGGGCCAGCACCTGGGCTGGTATCAGCAGCCTTAGCTAGGGTCCTCCCAGGGCTGCAATGGTAGGGATCTGGGTGCACAGAGAATGGCCAGTCCCCACTGCCCTGTGCTGCATGGTGGCGGGGGCTCTTCCACGAGCCCCCAGAAACCCTGGTCATTGCAGCAGCCAGTGAGTTTGGGGTTTTTCTTTCTGTTTTTTTTTAAAGGCCCAGAAGCTTGGGGGGTGGGGGGGAGTGAG
>NW_017729025.1:132794372-132797744 GCF_001723915.1 Gavialis gangeticus
AGTAGGGGCTTTTATTTAAACAACTAAGAGCTGGGGCCAGGCTGGGCAGCCATGGCAGGTGGGGTGAGGCTGGGAGAGGTTGGCGAGGGTCAGGGGGCTCTCGGGGCTAGGGGAGTAGGCAGGGGTCCTCCCATGGTCCCCTCCCCCTTCCTCCAGTCCCCCATGGTGTGCCCCCTACTCACCAGCATGGATTCCAGGTCCAGCTCCCTCCTGCAGCCAGTGGGGACTCCCCGAATCACCGAAGCTCTCTGAATCTTTTCTGAATCAATTTGGAGAGCTTCAAATTGATTCAGACCTTTTAATTGGTCCCCTGATTTGGATTCAGAGATTCAGCTGTTGACTATCCTCTGAATCAAATCAGCACCTGAAGCTTCACACAGCCCTACTGCCAAATGTACAATACACTAGCCTACCATCATGCTTCCTCTGGCTTGCTCTCTTTCTCTGACCCCATGAATCTTTCATTCTGTTCTTGCATCCTGACCAGCACCCAGAATACACTATAACCTTGTGGTTAGGGCACTCTAGTACAGGGCAGGAATTGTGGATTTCAGGCCTTTCAGGCTCAGGAGGGCATAAAATCCAGATCTCCTATTTCTGTTGCAAGGGCTTTAAACAGTCACCTATTATATAAATAGTTTTTCTGGTACTGCTGTTTTAAAAGAAAGTGAGCATGATAAGCGTGTTATAGGAAAGCACGCACTTAGGTCCCTCACTTGTGAGGGAAAAGGCCTAGTGCCTGTATCTTGATCAAGGTTAGGTGGGTGAAGCCTAGGGAACTTTGTAGAGAAATATGGAGGTGCTTAATGAGTTTAGGTAGCAGTGAAATAGGTTTTATTTTCCTGCTGTTTGGATTCTAATTTTGGACCAAGGCTCCTCAAATCCATCGAAGTTCTGCTTCAGGGACAAAAATCTTTTATTGGATTTAGCCCAGAGTGATCAGCTTTTCTATCTTATATCTGTAAGGGTATATATTGACTGAAACCCCATTTTTAACCCCACTGATATCAATGGGAGTTTTACTATTGACCTCAGTGGGCCAGGATTTAACCCACAGTAGTCTACAATGTTTCTGTTAGCTGATAAGAATATTGTTTTCACTGCAAACACAATTGTCAACAATTGGCCAAATCTTATGGAGCTTACTTATTCCTTAGTCAACAAGAATTTTACTTCAGTAAGGATCATATAAAAATTATTTAACTACCTTTAAAATCAGGCCATATAGGATTTTTGTTTTAATGGTATGTTTTATTTTCATGTTCTCTCACTAACAAAGTTAACACAATTAAAACATAAAATAAAGTAGAACATTGGAGTTACAACTACACTGATAAGCAGGCAAGATGTAAACTCATTTATTTTTTTATTCTGGCTTTTTCCTGAGCGTGTGAGAACTCTGTGGAAGATAATGGGCACATCTACACATCACCCTATGGCAATAAAGTGACATGCTACGTTGCCATACAGCACGCTATGGTGATGTAGTGATCATGTGCGTCTACATGTGATCAGCAGCTATGTTGCCATAGTGGCACGCTCCCCTGTTTTAATGCACTGCTATGGTGATGTAGCAGCAAAAACTCACTGTGTGCTATGTACTACCAAAAGGAAGTACTAAAGCAAAGCGCCATAGCAACATTGTCGTATGATGACGTGTAGACATGCCCATCAAATATCTTCCTTACTCATTATCTGCAGAAATTGCATGACATATGGCAGAGCACATTGTGACCACGTATTTTAACAAGAAAAACAATATTTCCCAGTTCTTACTTTTTCAGATAAGAAACAGAGCAAATCTCTTTGTGTTAATCATGCAGTACTTTCTCTCTTTGGCCTTTGTGCAGCTTTCTGTGATCCATGATGGAGTTCTTACAAGAAGAAAGGTATTATCCACATACCTGTGTAGCTGTTATCATTTTAGCAGTCCAATTCATGCAATTTTACTATGAATTGTATAATATTTGCTATTTTGCTTAGTTCAGCTCATGGAATCATGTAATTTTAAGAAAATTTTTAAAAATCTGAATTATAGATTAATAGATTATTAATAGATTATGTAATTATCTATTTAAAATATATGATATTTTCCCAGAATGTTTCCTTTAAAATAAAGGTTATATAAAAATAAAAATCTGACATTACTATTTACGTTAAAAATACAACATATTTTTCTGCAGTGATGTATGATCTTATTGTTAAATGTACAATATGTATGTTGTTTTCTTTTTCTGTATTGAGAAAAAAGATATTTGGACAGTTATGTTTAACTGTAGGAACACAATTTTCATTATATATGACCTCTTTTGCCCTTGTGACCACCTGCTGTACTCTACTCTCATATTAATTCATATTAATTTAAACTTCTTCAGGACACCCCCTCTAATTAAAATTTGAAACAGTTTTTATTTCTTTAATTAAGATACAAGATTGGAAACATAATTTAATTTGACGCACAGAAAATATCAGTATCATTAGCTTCCTTATTTCCATTCATCAAGATTAGTTTTAAAATATTTCATTAATTTAATCTCTTGGATGATGCATAGATTATAAAATATTAGCTCATAACCTTTGATTCCATTTAAGTAAATTTAGTGCATGATACCTGTGATAGGGGCAATACCCCAAGGGAAAACTTACCCCAAAAGAAAGAGCTCTTGAGCTGGCGGGACGCTGATAAGAACTGGAAGTCTGGCAGGAGCAAAACTGTGGTGGGGAAAAACGCCATGGCAACAAAAAAGGAAAAAAAACAACAACAGGTCCAGGAAGAGCTGGGATTGGCTCTACCCTGGCATGGACTCACTTTATGGCAGCATGCTGGCGTCGATTCACCACCCAGTCCCTTAAGGAAGAGATAAAACCTCGGCCAGGATTGGAACCAGGGGGACCAGAAGTGAGGCTTCTGGTGGGGCCAGAAGAGCCCTGAAGAGGAGTCAGCTCCAAAGAGGAGCAGTGGTGGCTGCCCCAGGAGGGGGCACCTGGAGAAGAGACAAACCCGCAAGGGCTAAGGTACTTACCTAAAGCCGAGTCGTGGATCCCTGTCATCTCTGGACGTGACTGGACTGCCAGGGACCCTGCAAAGGGAAAAGAGAGCCAAGAGTCTGGACTACACTAGCGACACAACTGAGAAGCAGAGACATCCCTGGAAACAAGGTATCCTGGGGACAGCAAGGACCGTAAATCAATTTCTGCTACAGCCTAGAGCCCAGGCCAAGTAAGGTCCACATCCTATTTTCTAAAGTCAAAAAGGCCAAGACAAAAATTACCACCATGGCTCAGTCTAGTGGTAAGCAGAAGATAACAACTTAGGGCTGGTGTAAGGCAGGGTGTGGAGGAGGTGGAGCCCCAAATCAGGAAACCGGACAA
>NW_017729025.1:132802744-132812657 GCF_001723915.1 Gavialis gangeticus
ATTACCACCATGGCTCAGTCTAGTGGTAAGCAGAAGATAACAACTTAGGGCTGGTGTAAGGCAGGGTGTGGAGGAGGTGGAGCCCCAAATCAGGAAACCGGACAAGCAAAGTTAAGGAGGGTCCCAGGGAAGGCAAGACATATAACATCTTACTCCTGAAAACAAACTTATTTTCCATCAAAGATATGGTAGGAAAGAAGCCCCTGAAGGCCTTCCAAGATAAATACTTTAACATCAAGCTATCCAGTTCCCAAAAAGATGGCAAGACCCGAGAGGTCCATAAGAGCCAGACATACTAGCGAGTGCCATGGGAACTTACTCATGATAAATATGATTTTAAAATGAAGTGTAAAACTTCATTTCATTACAATATGATGCAAAACAATATTAACTCAACTACTTATGATAATATAGTTTGAGAATACATGCCATCATTTGCAACCTTCCATGTTAATGTTAGGCAATTGTGTCCAGTTGGTGTGAGCCTTTGATGAATCATAGCCTTATGGCATCTAAACAGCCTTATGTTATCTGTTTTTGATGACCTTAAACCCCAGCAGATGTTCATTTAATTGTGTAATCAAGATATGTCAATTTTATTCCAGATCCCAAAACTTGTGTGTCCTGTCATTCCACACATGTACAACTTGTTGAATCTGGAATAAAATTTGTCTGATCCTAATTGCATGACAGGTAGATAAGAAGAAGCCCACAGGGATGGGCTAGTGAGCTCCCCATGCACTGGTACCCAAAGTTGATGGTGGTAGCTCATGGCACTGCTCAGGCCACAGGCAGTTAAAACAGCTGGGGATTGGATGGCTGGGGACTGGAGATATCTGCAAGATGGCTGGTAATTTTAAAGCCGCACCATGAAGCTGACATCAGACTTCATGGCAGGATGTTAGTCTGCCATATGTTCAGTTTAAGATGCAATGGAATCCAATCAAAAAGATGTTCCACATATAATGGAAAATTCATGTATGTTCCATGTGTAATGTTTTTTGCTTTGTCACACCATTAATTGCCTGAAAGTTGGCAAGGCTACAACTTATGGTACAATTAACACATTAATCATGCCATAAATGTAACATCTGCCATGGCCTTTGGAACAAGCCTCTAAATAAAACTGTTTTTGCTTCAGAAGGAAGTTAGAGTGCTTTTGTCCTGGAATTCAGATGCTTAAATGATTTAAGTACATGATTTTGACATTTTTTGCCTATTGTGTCTATTGCTTTTATACAACAACAATATAAAGAAAGCAACACAGCTCAGTTCCAGATAACCATGTTAATTTATACACAGCTTAACTATGCATACACTGTTGATCTGACTGTTTTTGGCAGCTTCTAAAACATAGAACATAGTGAAATTGAAAGAGTTTGCAACCTGTTTAAAGGGACACAACCCCAGTCCTACATAATACGCTGCCACAGGTTGGTAAACAAATATTTGACCATTTGTTAGAACAGTGTGTTGAGAAGTCATGAGAAAAAATAGCAATGTTTAGCTTTTGCCTGTGAGGAAAAGGATAAATTGTTCATGCTGGACTATATTTATTAGGCTGCTGCATTAAAAGGCTTTTCTTCAATAATCTGAACCACTTAACATTGAAAGATGGCCTGGATTCACCTCTCCAGGTGCAATTTCATAAATAATTTTCAATTGCAAATAAATCTGGTAATTTTACAGTTTGTTCACATATTATTCATGAACAGAAACACTGAAGGATTTTTCATTACTAATAATTTACCCAGCTCCACTCTTTGTCTTTTGATACTTAAAATTAAATAAGGGCTTTTATAAGGCTATGATCTTGAGAATATTTGCATAACAAAGAGTTTAGGACCCAATTCTAAGAACCTGTTAGCATATGCATAATTGTGCAATGTATATACTTGCAGGAAGGTGGTCTCTCTCATTCTGGACTTTTAAGTCCAAACTATTTGACTGAAGGAATAAGAAAAGGTAAATGTGTACAACTTGTGTGTACAAATGTGTACAAATCCCTTTTTAGACAAGTCTTACTACAAAAATAATTAAACAAAACTTTGGCAGAGCAATATAGGTATCCATGAAGCAATAAAGTTTACTGCCAAATGTCTTCTCATCAACAAGAAAATAGTTATACCCATCATCGGATCCTAAGAAAGTAGGGCTGGAAGGGACATCAGGGGGTGTGTTCTCATTTGCAGGGCATGAGTTTGCACTGGCACAAAAAGCAGCAGCATATATTTGTGCTGCTGCTTTGTGCCCCAGGGCACACCCCAGCATGTGCTCTCTGACATGCACCAAATTGTCCCAGGTGAGGCCAGCACAGAGCAACCTGTCCTGGCCCCAGAAGCATTATCTGGAGTCCTGGGGGCCTCCAGGAGTAGCTGCAGCACTGATATGACTGCATGGAGCTTGGATGGCAGCCAGAGCATGGCTCTGGACAGCCAGGCTCCAATTCTGGAGCATACAGTGCTTTTCATGTGCCACACCACCTTTTCTTGTGGCATTTTTTTTTTTACACCAGGATCTCCCAGTGTCAAATTGTGGCACCTTGCTGCCAATTAGCAATGCAGTGAATGGGTGCACATGTGATGTGTGCGGTTTCTCAAATAGGTTTGGGGTGCTGCAAACTGCACACATGTGCTTGTTTGAATGCATCCATGAAGTCATCCAGTCCAATGCAAGTATAGTTAAACTCACAGCTCGCACCTGCCTGTTGCCAGAGTGGTATAAATGAGACCAAGAATCTAGTTCCACCATATATTCACCTGCTCCAGTGCTATTTTCCAGTTTGGTTTTTCTTCTGGGATGTTTGCTTTGCTATGATAAGTGATATTGTCTATTATCCTTTGCTTAACAAGTAACAACAATTACAATCAATTGCAAAACTGTCTGACAAAATACTATACCTTTCAGATCTTGGAATAATCTGCTTAATGAGTTATACCTCATGCACGTCTCTGTAGAACATTTGTAAATATCCCATTAAAATTAAAATATATGATATCTCAGATTTTATATACTGATTTAAATTTAAGTGTGCCGATAATCTGTCGCCTGAGAGACAATGCTGCCTGTATGTAAAATTATAGGCCTGATGGATCTGAGAACTTAAAAAAAATAAGATGAGAGCTGAATGCACTAACTCAAACTTCAGAGACTATGAAGATGAGAGCACCAGAGTGGCACCAATGGGCAGGAGACAAGAAATTCCCAAAAGTAGCCCCACAGACACTGGGTACACCAAATCTTACCAGTTTCAAACTTGGGTGTAAGCCATATCTCTGTCATATCTTGTTTTCTTACGATGACTCCTGTGACAACTGGCCTTCTTACAATTCCATTGAGATAAGAGGACATAACCAACTGTGACTGACTGACACTCCTTTGAAACCAAATTATATTGACCATAGATTAGAAAATATGGAAGTATTAAGCAAAAGTAATCATTGTAATTTTCAGACTGTAATTGAAAAGGACTGACCTACTGACTGAACAACTAAATTGGAGAATGCTCATACTCTGGAAAAGGGGAGAATGTTAATTTAGGCTGAAAAAAATAGGAGCTATTTATATGTTAATTGAGTTGGTCCCAGTAGAGGAAAAACCTTGTGTGGATGAAGGAGAATACATGCGATATTCAAGGGCCCAGGCAATCTGTTTGCCCAGTAAAAACAGAAACTGCATTGCATAAACTTATCTGTAATACTGAAATATACAGAAATATTAAATGGTTGCTCTATCAGGAAGGACCTTCCCAACCAGGGGACACTAATGAGAGCCTTGCTGAGGTTCGGCTAGGTTGAGGAATGCTTTCCTATGAATTAAATGAGAAGCAAATATATTAGGCTGAAGAAGAATGTCTTGAATTCAAAAGCTTGTCTAACTCTATTCCAACCATGCAGTTGGTCATATAACAGATATTACCCTAAGAAATACTTGCCTCTTGCATTATTCCTGGACCATCATGGCTACAACATCACTCTACCACTACCAAGGAAATACATTATTCTTCAACAACTGCAGGAAAACAGAGAACTACCATTATGCCAATTTTCAGGATGTAAAAAAAAGTCTTAGATGCCATGAATCTTCATAGCTTTTGAAGTTCCTTTAAACTGTGGTTATTCAATTCATGGAGACAGTCAAATAAGATAACTTCATAATAACAGGTCACATTCGCTATACTTCAACAGAACATACACAGGAAACATGCCTATATGGTCTAGCATTTAAGCACTTGCTAAAATTAAGCAGGTATTTCAGTCCATTCAAAGTCAAAAGGACACAAGCACATGCTTAGCTTTAACCATGTGCTTGAGTACTTTCCTAAGCTGAAACTATCTGCATGTAGCCATTCAAGGAGTGCACAGAAATCTAATCTAAATACCCTCATGTCAGTAAGTAGCAGAAAATTTACTGCAACAATGCCATCTAGTTCTTACTATCAGATACATTTTTATGATAATGGACGGTAAAAGCTATTATCTAAAAAGCACATTTCACACAAAAAATACACATATGGCTCCTACAGTAACTAGAACAACCCTCTAATGTAATCTGAGTGATTTGAAGAGGAGCTATTAGGCTGTGGAGAGGAGAGTGCAGTACAAGCAATAATGTGTCACTACTGCATTACTGTTATCTGTGCTGTTGTATTCCTTAACTTAAAAAAAATTAAACAAAAAAGAAGCAGTACAGGAAGGAAGCATGTCTTTAATCTTTGCATAACAAAAACAACAGGTGTGCATCATAATACAAGGGAATCTACATTAGTTTGACCTACTGCTGTAGATAAAATACAGCAATGCCAGAGTGAGTCATGCCATCCTTACTTTGAAATAAATGAATCTCTTCTGTGAAAGAATCAGAGATTATAAAAAAGTACCAGGTAATATTGCTGCTTCCCCTGTAAAAAATAACTTAGTGACAAACTCAGGTGTATCTTTTGCACCCTTGAGACATTGAAATGAATCCAGAAAAACTGCTTACAAGTGACTCTGATGCAAAGTGATCTTTGCTGTAATTATTACTTTTCAAAATTTAAAGGTAGTGGCAGTAACAAATATTTTTTAGCTACAGACAAAAAGCACACCACCTAGGGAAAGGCGGTATGCAAGATGTTCAAAAAAGGAATGATATTAATCTTTGTCTTCTGTTCCTGCATCTATCAATGTGTGACTAGTTCCCAGTAGCAAGTTAGAACAGCTGATAGCTAACAAAATTGGTGAACTAAAGCTTCGCATTGGGACAATGCAGCACAGACGTCAGAGCTTCCATAGCTAGACACTCATCAGTTTGCTTTGCTGGATCCCAGTCAACTGGGCCTTCATATTTTTCTTGTCCTAAGTGCTACCCTGTTCTTCCCTAGTTCCTCAGTTTAGCAGGAAACCATGCCAATCTCCTCTTCTCTTTCCCAAAATTCATGAGTCTCCAAAAGCCTTTGTCATTTGTTTTTCTTAAACATTATTTTGCTTTTAATCCCCTGCCTTTATACCTCTGTCCCTTTATCTGAAATTCTTTCTCCATCCCCCCACATTCGTTGAAGAGAAGCCAAAGGAAACAATATGCTGACCCTGCCATCCCATAAACTGGCATAAGAAGTAAGGGGGACTTCCCACTTTAATATAGAAAATCACAGGTGTTAGGATCACAAGCCAACAGGCCAAAGGGAGGAAACGGGTAAAAAGTAAAGAAGTATCAACACTGTGGTAACACCCAGCACATTCATTTCCTCCCCATACCCCCAGAAGTGTCCCCAAACAAGCCTTTAGTCCCTAGAGTGCTCAAACAGCAGCCTGCAGCTGTCCCTAAGCCTGAGTTGAGGTCCTCATGGCTGACTGAGCCAGTAAGATCTCGAGCTCCACTCTGCACTTCTCTGTGTAGGGCTGATGAGGTTCCATATGCCTGCTGCTCTCTCTTCCCTTTACTCCAGCCTCAAGCTTTCTATTCCTTTTTCCCTTTGTCACGGGGTGTGTCGCTACCGCCTCCCCGCGTCGGGGCCACTTACCGGTCGCCAAGTGGTGGCTCACCTGTGATCAGATGTTTTACACGCGCTTGCCTCACCTGCCACGACTTTGATGGTAATACCGATGGGTTCAGATGGTCCGGCGCGTGTCGTCCAAATATGAGACTCCTTAGCGTCCCGCGGGTCCCGCGTTGATGAGGGCTCCGCCACCCCTACCCCCTCGCTTGTTCCACCAGGTCATCACTGCCTATCAGAGCAGGCCACGTGTCTGTAGATTACTCAGATTGTCCATAAAAGAAATGCAAAGGTAAACAAAATGCTACAGCCAGGGTTTTTCTAGATCATGGTGACTGCTTCGACCCTCAGCAGACATCTGCCAATATTCCCCTGTATGCCATGGGGTTGAAACCCCTTCTTTAGCTCTCTATGAGCTCTTCAGTCCTCACTAGGGCTCCCAGGAACCGCTCAATCCCTCCTTACAGGAGCTAAGGTTTCCCAGCCAGGGATTGCTCCTATATTACAGTTTATATGGTACCCGGCCCTTGCCGGGTTCCTGCCGCCCCCGAATGGCTGCAAACAGTCTGCAGCCTTGCTTGACCCGCTGCCCGGGCTCAGAAGCCCTGCTGGGGCTTACCCTTCCTCCAGAAGGTCTGGCCACATCGGAGGACAGCTCGCATCCGCCGGCAGGCACTTCGGACAGCTTCAGCTCCTCCACTGCCTCCTTCCGGTTCCGCCGCGCTCCCCCTGGCTTGCGCCAGCGTCTTTTTTATGCCGGCCCTGTCCGTGCCGGCCCCTCCCTCCTCTGTGCACCTGGAAGAGGTGAGGTCCCGCCCAGCATCTGGGGTCTGTGGGCATGTGATTCCTCTGTTTGTACCTGGGCGGGGAGCCTCGGAGCCCGCCGGCTCCTTCTCCCCCTCACACCCTTGCCCCTCAGGCCCTGGGGTTTCTGGGAGTTGCAGTTCAAATTAATGCTAGACACAACTCTGCAGATTGCCCCAGGTGGATGACTGTCTATTGTCCTAGACCTGGTGGATACAGGCCCAGACTACTTTATTTCTGCTATCTTTGTGTGGATGTTGAGTCATTTTCATAACAACAGCTTCAGAAAATGAACCAAAATTTACTCAGTACACTTAGATTTCCCAACTTGTACCAGGATAAATTTCCCAGTTATGCCTTCTTCTCCCACCACAGTCCCTATGAAGGTGAACAAGGAAGGAGGAGGCATTAGACCAGAATAACCCATTGCCTTATGATGACTATATAAGGTCAAATAGCCCAACTATACAAATATATCTAATCCAGGACTGATGGCTAGAAAATGATATTTAAAGATCTGCTTTTTAGGAATTGGCTCATAGGTAAAGTAGATATTGCATTAGAACAATGGTCCAAGGGAATGACAAGGGATACTTGGTTTCTAAAAGCCTGTTTGTTTCAATTTTTCCTTCAAGACCCACTGTGTCTGGAACCACTGGACACCCTGTCTGAGGCCAATGGACAAGCGGGCACACACAGGCTTGGAAACTGAAGACATGTACCATGCTGTTCCATATAATGAGATAAGGGACCATGCTGCGTTGTGTAGGTCACAGTGCCCAACTGTAAAGACACTTGGATTTCCAGTTTTGGTGGGTGGACCAAATTAAGATACTGGTAAATGACCAAATTAAGATGTGTGCGTGTGATGAGTTTGTTGGAACAAATGAATATGCTGACAGTACGGAACACAGACAGTATGATAACCACAAGGAAATCAATCAATGATACCTGGAGATGAAGAGTCATTAGAGGAGAAGAAGAACACAAAAGGAGGTATTTTCAGAGCAGCAAAGTGTCCCCAATGGGGGAATCTGAGGCTACCATGAACAGAGGGCACACCACCAGCCCATCTCACCACCCCACTTGTAGGGGGGTGGTCCTAGACCCTTAACCTCCAAGCTGCTTACTTTTGACATTCAAGAAAGAACCACAGGATGAAACTCATATATTGGCCAAATGTACTGTACCTTCCCTCTGAGACAGCCCTAGGACTGATAGATATAAATTGGGGGGTTATTTTGTTTGCCTTGCCTTCATTATTCTTATCTGCTATCATTGTGTATCAAAATTTGCCTATTATTGAATAGAGAAGTCATGGTATGTCTAAGGGTTGGAGTCCACCCAGAACAAGGTATCTGGGTTAAAAATCCAGTGCCAACAAGAGCCTTTAGCAGCTGTTTTTAAATTGCAAATACTGTTTGGATTTTGTGAAGCCAGTTAAGAAATGTCTTGCCATACTAGAGCTTCATGTTCTTCAGTATTTAGCAACTTTTCTCTGTTGAACCAAAAGAATACAACCGTTCCAGGGACTAAAAAGGTTGAGAAAAGCTTCCCTTTAACATCACAAAACTGTCTTTGATCTCTTCAACCACTTAAGTGGTGATGATCTCTATAAATATGGGAGAAATGAGGACAAAAAAAAATTGTAGAAGACTTTCCAACATTTACTTACTGATGCTGAGTTCTCAAAAAGCTCAATGTACTTTTTAGGACAATATTGAACTATATATGCATACATGCACTTATAATATTTTTTGCTTTTAACTTAATATCTATTTTGTTGTGGTTTCTTGTAATGAAAGGTCTGCTTAAAAATAATTGGAAAAACTAATAGGCAGCACTTATTTTGCTTTTGAACACAGTCACTGTTGTGACCAACAGTCACTTGTCTTTTTCAAGGCAATCAACATCAGATGTATGTCATTTCTACCCTGGAAAAAATGTATCAGCCAAATTAGACACAATCCATACTGTAAAAGTGGATGCATTCTCAAAATATACGCACACACACACACACACACCCCTATGAAATTTATGTTTAAAGACATAATCAAATCTTAAAAACAATGGATTTAAGTAGTGACACATTTTCAAGCCATGCTTCAAAATTCCTTCTTTAATTTTGCATCATAATCCCATGCTAGACAGCAGTACTTTTGTTGCATGCAGACATGTAACATCTGCATCTATAGAGAGACTGGGATACGGGCTTAAATTTTAGCCACAACATCCATTCACCATTGATTCACTGAAGAGGACATTTCTTCTACCCTGTACGCTGATATGTGATTTTTTGTAGTGATATTTGGTTAAAAGTAGAGTTCAGCATTTTCCTTTTTGGGGTTTTGAACCCCAAAAGTTTAGAGTTTTTGAAGGCCCTAGTCTAGCAAGCCACTTAAACAGAACCATACCCGCCCTGAAGCTTGGTACCTTCTTCACCTGGCCCTAAATCCATATCTGATCACTTAAATAGAAGCTTGATTTATAAGGGTTCTAAGCTCTATTGGTTTCAATGGGACCTAAGTTTTCAGCAACTGAAAAATCAAACCACAATGAAGCTAGTTGTCCAGCATGAACACATCTAGATGTCAGCATGTCTAGTAACCAGGTTTTGGGTGTAGAGGGGAAATGGTCAGAATCATATTTTGAAAGCTCTTTTATTTTCTCTGCAAATTCTTTCTACTACAAACTGTCCTTATTGCATTAGAGTGACTCAAACAATTTCCTCCCATACTAATTAACTGTATTTGTCTTATATTCAAACACCTGATTTTAAAAAGTGCTAATCAACTGTATGCTCCACAATTGCAACAGCAGGTACTCAACACCTTTGAAGAAAATCAGACCAAAAAAATTAAACAGGTACAATTTACATATGTTTTTGGCATATGACCATAAATTAGAGAGCAGTTATTGTCGCAGGGGCACTCTGGCACCCGGCTCCTATGAAGGGATACAGGTGCTGGTTGCTGGGGCAACCGCAGGTGGTCAGCTGACCAGGAGGGGGCAGGGCCTGGAGTATATAAACAGCCCAGGCTGAAGCCTAGCAGGCAGTTCTCCTCTGGCAGCCTGAGTAGTGGGAGCTCTGCTGCAGGGCAGGGCAGGGCAGGGCAGGGCAGGGCAGGGCAGGGC